>NC_090371.1:179823767-180184928 GCF_036365525.1 Heterodontus francisci
TCTTTGCCCCAAATACCTTAATATCTTTGGATAACAAAAATCTATCAATCTCAGGTTCAAATTTAACAATTGACCCAGCATCAATTGCAGTTAATGGAAAATAGTTCCAAACTTCTACCACCTTTTGTGTGTAGAATTGTTTCCTAATTTCACTCCTGAAAGGTCTGGCTCTAATTTTAAGACTATGCCCCCGAGTCCTAGACTCCCCAATCAGAAGTAGGTTCTCTCTATTTAGCCGATGTGTTCCCTTTAATATCTTGAAAACTTCAATTGACTCACCCCTCAACTTTCTGAGTTCTAGGGAATACAACCTTTGCATAATCTCTTCTTGTAATTTAAGCCTTTGAGTCCAGGCATCATTCTGGTAAATTACACTGCACTCCCTCCAAGACCAATATATCCTTCCTATGGTGTGATGCCTGGAACTGTTCACAATACTCCAGGTGTGGTCTAACCAGGGATTTGTATAGTTGAAGCATATATATTATATTAGTGCATTATAAGGAGCTCCGTCTTTTCTCACTCTCCTCCCTGCAGTGTCACCTCTGTCTGCATGTGTTTGTATTCACATGGACTTCTGAGTACAGATCAAAGAGAAATTGCTGCAATGGGCTTAGATGCATATTTACTCAGCAGGTAATTGCAAAATGTTTTATTGAAAACATACGATAAACCAAAGCAAAAATCATATTTTTCACAGGCTGATACAATTTAATAATTTAAACTATGAGACAAGGGATATTGGTTAACTTGTAATTCACATTTTGATACACCTATACATCTTGTGATTTTTAGTTACATTGCTTTTAGATAATAATACAAACTGGAGAGTCAAATTTACTTTACTAGATGGCATCAAACTAACATTGAAGATTGTGATTCTGCCTAATTAACACAATTAAATATGACCGTATAGTAAAATGCTTGTAGCTTTTAAATTTTCTGCAGAACAAATAATTAACATCTTGAGATTAAAATGCCAAATAAGGATGCTTGTATTTTATCTTTTAAACTGTTCCTCCATTGGATGTCATTCTCTCACCAAAGAATCAAACTTGCTTAGTCTCACAAACTTGTTACAAAAGACTTCCTCAATCTATGGTATTTGCTCAACAGTTTTACTGCTCTTACTGTTTGGCATCTGTTGACAAGTTAAAGGCACAAGCTGTGCTTCTTTTCTGTAGCATAATTATACTGTCACCTCCACTAAGGATCAACACTAAGCAAGCTGTGTACTACTCATTACTCTAAATACACTGAAACTGGTGCTAATGCAGCAAAATGCCAAACAGTGCCAGGAACAAGATAACACAGCACTGGTCTTGGTAACTTCATTACATCACTGTGTTTGGCAGTAAAATCTGGTAGTTTGCCTCTCCAAAGAGATTATATGGCTTCCAGGTGTGTTGGGGAGTGTATGCCTTATGTGGGACAAGCTGAATGGACCTCTAGGTTGCTTCCTGTCCATCATTTTCATAAGTTCATGTGAAAAAACAGCTATGTAAGTTCCCTCATTTAAATCTATGGTAACATAAGGTAGGCACAAATACCTCTTTTCAGATTTTCAATGTAGCCAAATGCAGGTGCAGTGGTTATCTTTATTAATAGGTCCTTCTGTGGGGTGTCTGGATCTGTTGCGAAGATAGTATGTGACGACAGCAGTATTCTTCCTCCCTCTTCTACCTATAGCCAAATTAAAAATATAACTCATTAAATGACTGCCACTTCATACTGTCATTTCAATGGGCTGAGTGATGTCAATTTTACAAAGTCCTTCCCTCTCCATGCATCTTTCCAGGCCACTAAGACAGACCTGATCCCAAGCCTTTATAAAGGCTACTCATTAGCCAGCTGTCAATGCGGCTGGAATTTTACACATCACCTTCCCCCACTCCCTCCCCCCACCCTGGGAGCAAGTTGGAGGCGGGGAAGCATAAAATCAAGTGGGAGGTGGGCGGGGTGGGGGGGGGAGAACACCATACCCATTGTCCACCCGCCCCCACTGCCATTTTACCAGTGGCGGGGGAGGTGGAAACTGGCCCGGGCGCACCAGGCCAATTGAGACTCTTAAGTGGCCAATTAATTCGCTCCCAAGAGCCTCCTCCTGCAGCTGCTGGTATCTTACCAGCGGCAGTTGGGTACTTCGCCAGCTGAGGAGGCTACCCGGTAATGCCTGGTGGCCACCTTGTGGGCTGAGGTGGGCCCTCCTGATCAGGCACCCTGTGCCCACAGAGGGCCCCACCATTGGCACAAGTCACCCGCACTGGGAGCACCTCCCTTGACCCTCTTGATCGACCCCCATCCCCCTCGCCAGGGCCTTGCTGATTGCCCCCAGCGAGACCTAAAGCCCCACTCACCTTTCTCGGGGACAGCATCCCTGTTGCTCCTTTCGCTGGGTACAATCTCAGCATTGGCCACCGCTCCCAGTGGCATTGCTGGGACTGAGGAGCTGCCAGCCCTCTGATTGGCCAGCAGCTCTTGTAAATGGGACCTTCCAGCCTCAGAGGAGCAGAAGCCCTGACCAAGGTCAATTAAAGGTCTGGGCCACGTAAAATTACTGCGCGGCTTCCAGGCCCGGCGGAGGTGGGCTCGCCCCCGACCTTTCAGCCAGCCTCTGCCACAACGTAAAATTCTGGCCTGTGCGTCTCTCTTTCAACCAGCAGTTCCTGCATCACAGAATTTGATATTGGGAATTAACTCTTGTGGAGATTCACAGGCCATCCACACCTTTCACACCAAGTGAGTAGCTGAACCTCAAAGTTACAGACCATACAACACCTAATGAAGCCATCACTTCAAATTGTGTGTTCTTCAATCATTTATTTTAAAAACAACAGAGCAAGATCATTCCCAATGAAGTTATTATTTTCAATAGTTGCCATATCCTGTAGTTAACATCACTCCTTTAAAACATATTATTTAACATACAACTTAGATTACACAAAATGCGGTTGAAATTGGTCGCACCTGACTATGGACACGAAAGGATGGCATGACTGCAGACACATCGAAAGAAGTCAGCTGAAGGTTGATTGAAGTTGGTTCTCATGAAACTGGGGAACTGTGGGTGTCAAATGGATGTCCTACTGCAGCACACCAGTTGGGCCTAGAGCAGGATCTGCAGGCTCTGATGGTGGTAGTGGCCCTCTTATAGGTCCTGGGGTAGGGGTGGTGAGCTGGCGGGGGTGGGGTTTGGTGGTGGTGCAAATACAAAGTGGAATGGGGGATGGGAGGCATTAGCGATTTACTGTATTGCTGTGGAGTTAAAACTAACACTTTACTTATGCATATACAGGTTAAAAAAAGGTTTACTTACATCATCTTACAGCAATCCCTTTAAGGACCGCTAAGTAGACTATGGTTATGCCTGATAAACTGGTCGGTGCTTGCGCAGCACACGTTCCACCCAGTCTTTAACCAATTTCAGAGTAGGTCCTTAAAATAGGTGTTGTGCTTCTACTAGTATACGCGAGAAGCCAAACAACTGTTTAAGGTGGCCACGTACCACGAGAAGCCAAACAACTGTTTAAGGTGGCCATGTACCACCTGACTCAACATGACATTGGATGTACTTCAGACACCCTTGGAATTCAGAACACAGACCTGCAAAATTGGCTGTGAAATGAGCAAAATAAGCTTTAATTTCACCCACAAAGTATTAGATGGCACTATCTGGGTCAAAATGTAGGCTTCTGTTAGCACCATTAAAGTTAAACTCTGCACTGAGATCTAAAGTTGAAAATTTACCTCAATGCAACTACTTTGGTTCCTTGTGCCAAGCAGCCTTAGCAGATCTTTGAGCTGCACACTGAAAGACACCAGGACCAGACTCACTCATGGATAAGACGTACATCTGAAGTTAACAGATATGTTGGTCCCGATTTTAACTCACTCAAAACCCTTTCACTTACCGAGAGTTAAAATCGGGCACATCGTTCATGTACTTGACTGAATCATTCCACAAGTGTTATCTACCTTAGCTTGTTTTTGTACTCACAGTGACTTCATCTCTGATGTTAACAAGTGGTGAATAGTTCCTGGCAGCAGTGATGGTGATAGTAAACATTTGGTTGTCGAGGCGGTTGTTATCAACATCGTAAACAGTAAAGTGGAAAATATCAGTGATGGGTTGATTGTCGGTGTCAAAGTCTGTAGTGTATCTGTTTACATAAGTAAGTTATGCAAACAGTAAGTATAATCAAAGATTCTTGTTTATCAGTTAGGTAATATAAATATACAGTATCAACTATAATTTACTGGTATAGATGATAAATATGTTACTCAGCATTCTACAGAGGTTACATTGTGATATTGTGTATATGTTAAATCTAATCATGATCAAGATTTAGATTATTAAGGAACAGTAAGTCACACTTCAAAGCAGTGACTGATAAGAACATAAGAAATAGGAGCAGGAGTAGGCCATTCGGCCCCACGAGCCTGATCCGCCATTCAATAGATAATGGCTTAGCTGTTTGTGGCCTTAATTCCACTTTCCTGCCTTAACCCATAACCTCTAACTCCCTTGTCAATCAAAAATCTGTTTTAACTCAGTCTCGAATATATTCAATGACCCTCCACTGCTCACTGGGGAAGAGAATTCCAAACACTAACAACCCTCTGAGACAAGAAATTCCTCCTCATCTCCATCTTAAATGGGAGACCCCTTAATTTGAAACTATGCCCCCTAGTTCTAGATTCGCCCACGAGGGGAAACATCCTCTCAGTATCTGCCCTGTCATGCCCCCTCAGAATCTTAGACGTTTCAATAAGGTCACCTCTCATTCTTCAATGAGTATAGGCCCAACCTTTCCTCATAAGACAAACCTCTCAAACCAGGAATCAGCCAAGTGAACCTTCTCTGAACTGCTTCCAATGTAAGTGTGTCCCTCCTTAAATAAGGTGACCAAAACTGTACACACTACTCTAGGTGCAGTCTCACCAATGCCCTGTACAGTTGCAGCAAAACTTCCCTACTTTTATGCTCCATCTCCCCTTGCAATAAATGCCAACATTCCATTTCCCTTCCTAATTACTTGCTGAACCTGCATGCTGACTTTTTGTGATTCATGTACAAGGACACCCAGGTCCCTCAGTACTGCAGCATTCTGCAGTCTCTCCATTTAAACAATACTCTGCTTTTCTATTCTTCCTGCCAAACCTCACATTTTCCCACTTTATACTCCATCTGCCAGATTTTTGCTTACTCACTTAACCTATCGATATCCCTTTGCAGACTCTTTGTATTCTCCTCACAACTTGCTTTCCTACCTATCTTCATATCGTCAGCAAATTTGGCTGTAATACACTTGGTCCCTTCATTCAAATCAATATAGATCATAAATAGTTGAAGCCCCAGCGCTGATCTCTGTGGCACTCCACTAGTTACAGTTTGCCATCTTGAAAATGACCCATTAATCCTGACTTTGTTTCCTGTTAGTTAGCCAGATCTCTATCCATGCTGATATATCACACCCAATACCATGAGCTCTTATCGTGTGAAGTAACTTTTTATGTGGCACCTTATCGAATGCCTTTTGGAAATCCAAATACACTACATCTACTGGTTCCCCTTTATCCACCCTGCTTGTTACATCCTCAAAGAACTCTAAAATTTGTCAAACACTATTTCCCTTTCACAAAACCATGATGACTCTGCCTGATTGCATTGTGATTTTCTAGATATCCTGCTATCACGTCTTTAATAATGGATTCTAACATTTTCCCAATGACAGGCATTAGGCTGACTGGCCGATAGTTTCCAGCTTTCTGTCTCCCTCCTTTCTTGAACAGAGGTATTGCATTTGCAGTTTTCCAATCTGCTGGGACGTTTCCAGAATCTAGGGAATTTTGGAAGATTACAACCAATGCATCCACCATCACTGCAGCGACTTCCTTTAAGACCCTTGGATGCAGGCCATCAAGTCCAGGGGACTTGTCAGCCTTTAGCCCTTTTAGTATTTCCATTATCTTTTCTCTGATGATAGTGATTGTTTTAAGTTGCTCCCTCCCTTTTGCCTCATGATTTTCTACTATTCTTTGGATCCTTTTTGTGTCTTCTACTGTGAAGACGGATACAAAATATTTGTTCAAAGCCTCTGCCATTTCCTCATTTCCCATTATTAGTTCCCCAGTCTCATCCTCTGAGGGACCAATGCTTAGTTTAGCTACTGCTTTCCTTTTAATTCCTTGATATTCAATAGTGCCTTGGCTTAACATCGTTTTATAGGATAGAAACAGAATCTATTAATAATAACTCTTGGATCGTCACCATGATAAATCCACCGTGGTCTACATCACAGAAAAAAGCCATTCAGCCCATAATACCTATTGTGGCTCTTTTCTAGAGCAATTCAAACCTAATCCCAGAATAGAATCATGGAAATTCATTGCACAAAAAGGGGCCATTCGACCCATTGTTCCTGTGCCAGTTCTTTGAAAGAGTTGTCCAATTTAGTCCCACATGTCAGCTTTCACCCCATAACCCTTCAAATTAGTTTCTTTAAATACACGTTCAATTGACTTTTGAAAGTTCCTATGGAATCTGATTCCACCACCTTTTCAGGTAATGCGTTCCAGGTCTTAACAACCCTCTGTGACGTCATTTCTCCTCATTTCCCCTCCAGTTCTTTTGCCAATTATTTTATATCTATGACCTTTGAATAGTGACCCATTTGCCAGAGGAAACAGTTTCTCTCTACCTGCTCTTACAAAGCCCCTCATAATTTTGAATACCTCTATTAGGTCTCTCCTTAACCATCTATGCTCTAAGTACAGCAATCCCAGCTTCTCCAATCTCTCCACAAAACTGAAGACTCTCATCCCTGGTATCAACCTGGTAAAAACTTTCTTAACTGTCTTATTAGCTTGCCCTGCCACATTCAAAGATTTGTGAATATGCACCCCAGGTCCATTTGCGCTTGCAACCGCCTCAAGAAAGTACCATTTATATTACACTACCCTTCCATGCTGTTTCTCCCAAAATGTATCACTTTAGTTTGGTGGGTGGAACTTGCTTCCAGCACGATGTTTTTAAAACTAGCTCAAAAGTTAGTCAAAATTCGATTTGTGCTGAACACAAGTTGCTTAATATTCCACAATCTTTTGCACCAGTTACACTAATATTGGAGGAATTGTGCCGAAAAAACCAGAGCAATTGAGCCTAAACTCCAGCCCTGAGTCTCTTCCTATTGGGTATTTTCACTGTTGATTTTTCTTTGTCCCTTTCCATATCTATTTCAAATCTAATGATAAGTACAAGAGTAAGGAAGCCTTGCTGCGATTATATAGTGCTTCAGTGAGACCACATCTGGTATACAGTTTTGGTCTCCAAGTCTCCAAATGGACCTATATTCTCAGGAGTTTAGAAGAATGAAAGGTGATCTAATTGAAATGTATAAAACTCTTTGAGGACTTGTGATGGTAAATGCCAAGAGACTGATTCCCATAGAACCTAGGGGTCTTAGTTTCAGGATAAGGGGCCAGCTACTTAATCCTGAGATTGGGAGAAATTTTTTCTGTGGATCGGAAAGCTTTGGAATTTTCGACCTGACAGAGGTATGGAGAGGACTATTATCCAGATGCTCTCCCGATCCAATACACTCCACTTACTCTACTCCTTTCTCCAGACCTAGACCCAGCACTACTTCCTTTCTCATTGGGTGAGGAATGTACTGATTAAGGAAGTTCTGCTGTACACATTTTCAGAATTCGTACGCTTCTTGCCCTTTACTTTGTTTTCCCCCCAGTCTATATTATGTAGTTAAGCCCCCCATTATTTCTGTTTTATTGTTTTTACATTTCTAGAAATGCCTGCAGATTTGCTCCTCTATCTCCTTCTCACTATTTAGGGATCTATAATAAACACCTATCAATGTAACAGCTCCTTTTCTGTTCTTTAATTCTAACCAAATAGTTTTAGTCCTTGAACTATCATCCCTAGAACTGTAATATTATCCTTGATCAATACTGCCACCACCAACACCGCCCCTGTGTTTTTTCCTTCCCTATCCCTCGTGAATACGTTGTAGCAGGAACGTTTTGTTTCTATTCCTACCCAATATTTATGTCTGATCTCCGTTAGATATTATACTATAACCCCATGTGGTAACTTGTGCCTGTAACTCATCAACCTTATTTGTAACACTCTTCATATTAACATAAATGCATTCCACCTCCATGCTAGTCGGCTTTGCTTTTCTCCCCCTTCATCTAATTTCTGATCTTTCTGTACTATTAATTGTCTTGTTGCTGTTTATCCCTCTTAGATTTTTTGGATTTTTCTAGCAAAGATCAATTCAATGCATTTCATACACTCTACTTCTTCGCTTTACCTAACTGTAAACACATGTAAAACCATGCTAAAATGTCATTGTTTTATTCTATATACACTAGCAGATCTCTCAATGAATTGGTCATGGTAATTCAGAGGCTATGGTGTTTTTTAAGGTCAGGAGCATTATGTCATATTATGCACACCATGTAGTTCTGCTGCCAGCTTGGGGGTGTAGGGGTGGTGGTTGGGAGTGTGGGGGCAGGCTGCATGGGTGCAGCATATAGCCTACCCTGACTCTCAAGGACACAAGATATTAGTGCTGTAAATGAACAAATCACATATCCTGACATCAATTGGAGATAAATTGCTCTTAGGGAGTTCCTGAGGTCAATTATAAAGTCACACCTGCTGAAAGGTATTTTTTTCCCTAACCAACAGAAAGTATCTTTATGAAACATGTTCGCACAGTAGGAAATTTCTTGTGATGTTGTTCAAGGTAAGTTGGAGGACACATATTTTATAACAAGAAAGTTATTTCACTGTTAGGGAGCAATTCATCTGAAATTCCTCCCTACACTATTAAGTGGAGATGTTAATGTGTTAATTTTAAATGGATTAATGCCTCCATTAAAATTGAGGATAGGATGTTCAGAGGAATGCATCAAGCATTCATATGCCAGCATCCACAAAGTAACTACAGGGCCAATGTACTGCTGCCAAGGTGAAGCTGTGTTTAATCACTCTCATCCTTTCAGGGCCACAATCTCTAATTGCTGTAAATAGGCACCTCTTGAGGGAACTATTGAGATAAACCTGTAGATTAACAGCTGCTTGTAATTCCTGCTCCTCAGGGAAAACAGATTATTGAAGTCACATGAAACCAGTAGCATATGGCCGGCTTTTTTAAAAAAGTTACTTTTATATTAATAGGTGGCCCATTCGCTCAGTTGTGACTTACCGTATTACAAGTTTAGTACTTGTGCCAATCAAAATGAATGTCACAAATGCTTTACATGTGTGACACTTTGAGGTGTGACATACTTCCTTGAATTTTATAGGTAGATGCTGGACAGATATTTGTGTTTAAAATTGTGTTTGACACTAATTTTGCATCTGCATATTATGATGCATCAACACATAATGGGGGTAATTTTGACTTTGAGAGTGGGCAGAAAACTACAGATTGGCTGCAGGTTACATACTCTGTCTGATTTCCATCCGCAGCCCCTCCGTCTGCACCAAAAGTGAAAATTACCCTCAATATGTCAACTCAGGTATTTCATTAAAGTGTCATTGCACAGATGGAATCAATACAGCTTCTGATTTGATCCAAAGAACATGTTCAGCAGCAGTAAAATTTCCTGTTCCATGAGCCACTTTTTACATAAATAAAAAATTAGCACTACCAGAGTTACTGAAGCATGGAAGCAAAGGCTTGGTCATTCTATTTAGTGCAGTCTGCTTGATGATGTGAAACCTCTAACTGTCTCAATAAAAAGAAATGGAATCTATTCTGCTTTGGGAACGAGTATGCAATCGCTTATAAATTATATCTAATTTTTATTTCAGTGGCGCCATTATCCATTTCTTACCTAACAATCAAAATTCAAGGCCAAAGAGGGTGTTCTTCAAAATATTTTAGATAAATTGCTTAACTATAATGTAAACTTATCACATTAGGTCACTTGATGGGAGGATCTGCCAAGAAATTCGGTGATAAGACAAGTTTTCCTCTTTAATTGACTAACTTGGAGTCTGGACTACCAACATACAAAAACCAACACCATTCATCTGATTTTATCTTAAAGTCTATCAGAGGAGTATTAAAAATATTACATTCAAGGCAACATGAAGGACTTCTTTTACAGGAAGAAGTGCAACTGGTATGTTGTGTATGTCCTGCATTCTACATTGTGTTCAACCCTTTTACCTAATTCGTTGGTTATCAATATCTTCCATTGTAAAGGTTGAAAATTCCAACAGCTCCTCATCACGATTAGTGAGAATACCATACATGGGAACAGATATCAACTGAATCCTGATTTTACTGTCAGGAGAATTATTATCCTAGAGAAGAAAAGGTAAATGATTATGTTCAGCTACTTTGTTTTTTTAACATTTTTAATCATTTTCCATTACTCATTTGTGAAACCAATTTTTATATTTCTCAAAAACCCAAGATTTAAGTACAACAATTACTGTATAAAGCATTCAGCATAGAAGAGGCAAATCACGTAAAAGTACTTCAGTTGGAGTGGCGTAATTGGGTAGAGCACTCATGTAGGAATGTGATAAACTGTGGAAGTGGCTTTACACCTGTGATTCTCCCACATGGTGACTGAGCTTGGCCTGATTGTTGAGTTGAGGAATAGGAAGGAAGTTTGAACCAAGATTTGCCTGGGGCAGCTCCAGTGAGTGTATCTGTTAGGACACTCGGAACAGAGCCATGTAATGAAGCTTGCTGCTGTTGTGTCTAAAAGAAGTGAAGCAACTAAGAAATAGGGTTAAAGAATATTAGTAAGAACATTTCTGGTGATTCACAGCTTAAATTAGGTAAAGAATTTAACTAATCTCCTAACTATGTATCCTCATGAGTGACTGTAAGGTAGGAATCTAATTGAGGGTTTTAGGTGATGTGTTATTTCCCAGTATGGTTTATCTGCCCTCGGTCATTTTTTTCCAAAGTAAGAGTGGAAATAAAAATAAAAGGGGAATAGGTGAAAACAACAGAAAAATTAAAAAGTGCAAGATAGAAAGCAAACAAAAGACACAAAATATCAAAAAAATCAAGAATTTACAAAGGAAAGAATACATGAGAAAAGTGAAATATCGGAAAAAAGGAACAGAACAGAAAGAGACCATAGCAGTGAGGTGCTTTCCTTTAATATTTGGGAACCAAAGTTTATGGTGAGTTTTACAACAGCCACTAAAAATAAACTATACTTTCTATCACCTAATAGAAAAACAGTGTGTAAGAATGCATTCTTTTGCTGGAAAGATTTTCTTTAGCTCCCGTCAGGCTCTGCGGTGGGAGGGTGGGCCGGAAGATCGGAGTGGCAGTGGCCTTCCACGGAGCCTGACGCCGGGATTGCCGGGCCTGATCTTCCCAGCAGCAGCGAGGCTCTGTGGCAGCCCCTCCACCACTCGGCAATGGGACCCGACTTTAAATATTTAAATAAACTCTATGAATATACTTAAATTGAATTACCCGCGATCTTACCATCGGATCCATTTCTTCCGTGCAACGGGCAGCACTCACGTGCCTTCACTTTCCCATCCAGGGAAAGCTGGCACCACCGAGGCGGGGAAAGGGGGAATTCAGGATTTTTAGTGTGGTGGGGGATGGGGTCAAATCTGCATTTGTAGTGTCGTGGGGGAGTTGGGTGACCTCTGCCCTCTTAGCAGTTGGGGTTGGGGGGCAGAGAAGGGATCAACTCTTCAATTTCAGTGTGTTGGGGGAAAATGGGACCAACATTTATTTTTGTGTAGTTGGGGAAACAGGGGCAACTCTGCATTCTGAGCAGGGCTTGCAGCCCTTTAAAAATGGCGCCAGCGTCTGCACAGAGACAGCTGACACTGTTCACGGTGTCACTGAGGCCACCTCTGCCACGTGATTTTGGAGGGGGGGAGGTTACCGTCCTGCATATTTAAATGAGCCGCCGTGCACAAGCATGCCAGCCACCGTTTATTCACCCACTGCTGCTCTCAACGGTGGAAAACAAAATTCAGCCCTATATACGTATTTAAACTATATTTTTAATGTGTAAAAAATGTGTTTACAACTGAGTTCAATAAGTGAAACAAGAACCAGTTATTTGTCAGGATACTGGAGTTAACATACTGTGTATGCCAGATGAGATCTTGTTATAGTTTCAAAGCTTTTCTCAGGCACTGAAATAGTCAACAGAGAATCAGGTGCAAGCCTAGGTCTGTCACCATCTGTCACTGAGACATGAACGTCCAGCAGTGTTGTTGCTGTGCTAACTCCATCTGTGACTAAGATTTGCATCCTGTCCTCAGTTGTCGGGGTGCCACCGTGAACGTAATGAAGGGCATTTCGTGCCACATCATCATGTGTGAAGGTATCTCCTGTAAAAAATGAGAAGCGGATCAAAAAGGACATTAGGTAGCGTATAAGCTCTTAATGATAAACCCATAGCAATAATCATTTAATTAATAGAAGTTATTCCATCATACTTATGAACTGGTTGGTCAAATACTGTTTATGATGCAGCTATGATGTTAAGTTCCCATTGGAAACAAACAAGCCTTAATAATCCTGGTTAATTGCTGACTGTCATTCTACAAATCTCATTGCATTTTAATTTAATTTTCAGAAACAGAAACACATTTGTTTCAGGTTGGACAATTTAAGATTTGCAGATGTAAATATTACAATCTTTTAGCATGATGTGCCATTGAATCAACAGAACAATGACTGAACCCGAGAATTCTCTGGCATGCATTACACACATGATTATTTGTATATTGAAGTAGTAACTTGCAACAGAGAAAGGATGTACTATTGGAAAGAAGAAGCAGCCGCTGTACCTCCTTTACAGTACAGTCTTGGAATCTAAGTTCCACGTAAATGAATGGGTCACTAATGAAGAATCTCTTTGGGGTGAAATGCCTCCCATCAATAATTTTAGCCAAAAAGGTTAGTGCAAGTACAAAATGAGATTTCCAACTATTTCAGTAAAATTATCAACAGAAAGAATCTCAGCAAATGCTTCAAAGATCAACAAAAGAGAAGAAACCCATGAGTAAGGTTTGTTTTGTGCCATGTCATGTTCCATATGTGCTAAAGATGGAATCCAGGACACTGGAGGCTACACATTTGAAGAAGTTAAAATTTTACTTATTACAAAGATTGCTCAAATAAATTACATTTCCCACTTATCTCTGGACCTAGGTTTTAATCCAACTCAGATGCAAGATAAGAATATCATCCCTGATGCAAAAGCAAAATGCTGCAATGCTGGAAATCTGAAATAAAAACAGAAAATGCTCAAATACTCAGCAGGTCTGGTGAAAGGTCACAGAGCTAAAATGTTGGCCACAACTTTTGGAACGGGCCGGAGGTGGGGGTGGGGGTGGGGGGGGGTGTAAAATTGTGTAGGAGACAGACAGCGGGTGCTGGGTTCCCATTGCCTTCCTGCCCCCGCTGCAATTTTATGAGTGGTGGGGGAGGTGACAAACAGCCCACCCACACCAGGACAATTAAGGCCATTAAATGATCAATTAATTGCCACTTAAGGACCTTCTCCCACTGCCACTGGTATATTATGGAAGATCCAGCCGCGGCACAAGCCATCTGCACTGGAGCACCTCCCCCCACCTCACCTCACCAGGGTCCAGCTGATTGTCTCTGACGAGGCCACACACTCTTAACTGTATTCCATGGCCTTGTCCATGTTGCTGGTCCAGGCTGAGTGCAGTCACAGCAGTGGTTACCGCTTCCGGTGGTGCTGCTGGAACTGAAAAGCTGCCAGCCCGCTGATTGCCTCAGAGCGCCCGAGGCCAATTAAAAGCTTGGCCATGCAAAATATGGTGTGGCTTCCAGGCTCGGTAGTGGTGCGCTCGCCACTGACTTCTTCTGCCGCCAGTGGGCGGGGCCTCTGGCCTGACATAACATTCTGACCGTTGACTCTGTTTCTCTCTCCAATGATGCTGCCAGACCTGCTGAGTATTTCTAACATTTTCTATTTTGATTATATCATCCCTGTTGGTTTCAAATATTTTGTGTGAAAGAAGTCTGGTTGGTCTCAACCTGGTTGTTAATAGGCCACAGCACAAAACTGCCTATAACCTGATACCTGAGGTTATACAAATGCCAAAAGTGCAAGAAGTCTAAGATTGGCATTGGTGTAAATGTACCTGTCTGGCATTGAGGTATGGCACACATGTGGGGAATTTTCAACTTTTTCACCTGGGAAGCAGATCACCAGGCCACCATAGAACCTACTAAATTTTAACTACATCAGTGGAACAAAAATCAAAAGCATGTGACATTGAGCGTGCGAACTGCTCAGTCAGGTTACTGACCAGGCAGCAAAGTTGAAAATGACCCCATTAATTGGGATTGACTAAAAGGAACTTGGTTGTGCAGCTAGTTGTACTAAATGTATTTGAACAGGCTACATAACTGAGAAGCTCAGACAGCTGTGCTCAACTGACAGATCACATACTGAAATATAACTACACCCACAGGGCGGTATTTAACAGAGGCAACAGGGGTCTCGCCCACCGGCTGAAGAGCCGGCGAGAGCCCCGTGTCGCTTCTTTGCGGGAAAGCCCACCGCATTCTGTGCCGATCAGGCAGTTAACTGGGCAGCAGCAGGCCTTCCCTGGGATTCAGAGACCGGCAGCTCTTCTACTGAGCAGGGCCATCATGGAGGCAGTGGCTGCAGCCAGTAATGCATCCACCCGAGGCCCAGGATCGTTGACGGACCCTGGCCACAGATGAATCATGGCGGGAGTGGTTTCGCAGGATGGGAGTCATGGGGGAGAAGGGTGTGGGGGAGAGGGTGTCAGTAGGGTTGAATGAGGGACACCCCCCACCCCCACCCTTGCAGCCAGCAAGCAACCTGCTCAGGTTTGCTCATTGTGCTCCCCATGTGGTGATGGCCCGCCTGCCGTTGGGCTAATACTGGCGGCGGGAGGGGGCCCTTAATTGGGCATAATTGCCCAATTAAGGGCCTCAATTCGTGACGGGATGGGAAAGCCATCCATGGGCCTTCATGCCACGGACTTAATCGGGGTCCCCACCCACCAGCATCCTGCCCAGTTAAATGCTCTCCTGCCTCCATACTCGCCACAGGGAAACAGCATAAAATCCAGCCCCAATCTGTTAATGAGGTACAACAGGTTTCTAATCTTTCCAGTTATATGTCCTTGGCCACATACAAATTTGGAAACTACTGCTTTTACATGCAACCATCTGTGTGCAAAACATTACCAGGTGGGTCTTAATCACTGGTCCATGCTGATCTCAGCCCAGGGCAACAGTAAAGGTGACACAGTTGGCTTCAGTGCCTCTGAGGAGGAGAAAAATCAACCAGGGATGTAAATGTCACTCACCTTTCACCATTTCCACTGGCTCTCTGTAGTCTGATTTAATCAGTACCCCAAAATGAGGGGGTTCCACTAACTCAAACAGAAGGTCATCTGGGTATGTGTCTGCATCACGAACTGCCAGCTGGCTCAGACCTTAACACAGAAACAAAGTAATATTTAGTTACACAATCACATTAGCTTATTCTGAGCAGATCACTTGAAAATAATTTTCTGTGCATATTAGGGTGTTTATTACTTCTGAACTTTGCTAATGTTTCATTAAGTACAACACTGATTCCAAAACACAAGGAATAATTAGAAATAGCCTGGCAACTCGCATAAAAGCCATTTAATTACTTACTATTGTTGTGGATGAAAAATACTTTCATGAAAGTTAAGCACCTTAACATTGTTCTGCCATATTTGTTAGTTTTAGTATTTAGCAATAAAATACCTCACTTACAGAAAACGCTAGTTGTAAACCAATGGAGATTCAGTTCAATTTTAACACGGGTAAAAAATGAATAGTAGCACTCATTATTCTCCACTCCTGATTTTCTTTTCCAGTGGGGTGTATAACAGGTTGCCAAACTGCTACTGCCAATTTTACACTCCCACTGAAGTTGAATTTTATATCCAATATTTGTACAAAACACTGTGATTTTACACATTTGTCTGTGTTCACAAATTATATTGTCCCTCCCACTTACATGGCCTGGAACATTGGTCAGGAGGAACAAATTTATTGACTGGGCATCAGAGGTAATTTACCCAAGAGAGCAAATGAATTATTACCCACTGAAGCTTTGAATCAGTAACGTGCAATAGGAATTCTCCATCATAGTAGTTTCTTCATTAAATCCCATGCTTGGCAACAAGGAGTCACTTATAACTTGGGTTAAAAACTAATGAAGTTCGAAACTGAGTGAGAATTGGGCCATTCACATCTGAGACCTGGCCTCAAATTCAGTGCAAACTAATGGAATGAAAGTCTCCTCTTTCACCAAACTTTAAGTGTTCGACACAAAATGAGCTTCAGCACTCTCAAACCAATTCTGTGGGTGCATGGGCCTACTGCACAAATTGGTAATATGAGGTTGCCCACATTCAAATGTGACTCAATGTCAGATTAGGGGCAGAAATATGTAAAGTCTGTTTAATGTCTGGTGAACTCCTAGTGAAGTGTAAGAGAACAAGAATGAAAAAAAAGTCTGACGTAAGTTTATATTCATAAAAGTATTTTAAAAGATGATATTATTTGCAGTGGAGAATTTCCTCAATAATGCAGTGCAATTAAATTCAATGTCCATTTCTATAACCACTTCAGTTCAAGGAATAATTAATTTGGGCAATCTTGATTTCTATCCTGAACAATGCTGGTCGCAAAAAAAAAACTCATCCAGATTTATTAGTTATAAATGCATTCCCCATTGTTACCAATTGCATCCAAAGGATAACATACACATAATTCATGTTTATAAGATATAACGCATCTTGAGGTTGAAATGAGATTAAATAAACCGCTTCCAGCCTATGTGCTTTTTCGAAGGATAGATTTTGTGAATTTGTGCTCCTGATATGCTGGAAGTACGTAGTGGGAATTTGGGCACAAATTTCAGTGTATCCCACAGGATTTACTGCTCCCGAATTTTAATTGATGGAAAATTCAGCAAGGCCCACTGACGTCTGAACTCAAATTCCTTATATTTGCTTCCACCATACAAAGTGTTGCACTGGAAATATGAATTCATCAATTTGACCTTTTTATGTAGAACATTGTTATGTATACAGTTAAGCAAACATTTTATGTTTGGATAATGGATAAACAAAATTAAGTTGATATGAGTGGTCATTTAATGCCCTCAATGGGAAAATTTATTTGAAGTTTAAGGGGATTATCAAATTTAAAAACACAAAAAGTCTAGGTCGTTTCTATGAATATTGAGAAATAAGTTTCTTTTGGGGAGAAATTAATTGAACATTAACAAAACCTGCTATCCCAGCAACACTGTTATTTCAATTTGGGATAATTTTCAGATGCAAGAAGTCCAGTGTTATTTAGCAAGTTACTTTTAAGAAACCAAAATGTCATTTAAAATAAAGAACAAACAAATAAAATATGGAAGGCCTGGAATCAAATGGGAATATTTGACTTCTGTTATAAAGATATTATGAGTATTGGACAGTAAAGTTTCTTCAGGGCTCAAAAATGAAATCGTGTTATAATTAATGGGAATTGGATGTTAGATCTAGCTGATGCAGGAGCTAAAAGAGAAATTTTGGCAACAGACTGATGAAATTAGAATACAAATCGTTAAATTAATATAGTGTAGAATTTCCAAGAAGCCCAGAGCTTTCCAGTGAAACTCAGGAATGTGTAGTTAAAACTGGTAATTTCATAATTTTCTCTTGGAGTTATTTGTAACCTTGCCTGAGTTTTTTTTAAAATCTGCATTCGATAGTCTGGCCACTACCCAAGGCATTAGTAGCATGCAGGGGGAGAGAAGGAAAGATCTCCAGACAGACACGCCCTGCTTTTTGATCTTTTGATAAGATCACTTGAGAGTCAGGAATGAGTGGCATGATATTGGGATACCGGTGTAAGTGTGCAGATGTGATTTGTTACATATGAAGAAACTAACATTCAAAATGCATGGTGAAATGCACTGAAGAATGGGTCTCAGACATGAGCAACTACTTGACAAAGAGCATAGCATGAAATGGTTAATGCAGCCAATAGAGTGAGGCAATATTTTAAATTATCAAGGCATTGACACCTACACCATAGAGAAAATTACTTAAAAATAATTAGGATAAATTAAACACACTGGTAATGGTCAGAGGGAGCAAAATGAAAGTTCAGAGAGACAGTTGATGGGCTAGGAAAATAATACTTAGCAAGGATTCTCCACAAGATAGATACAGGTATAGAGAAAGCTGGAGAACCTTTTAAGTCCATGCATGATGGAAGGATTGTGACATTGTAATCAATGTAATATGACGCTTTTTGTGACTGGGCCATGGATGTTACCATCACAATTAGTTGGGTTAGAATCAAGGAAAGGGAATTATTAGGTATTGGTGCAGCCTAGAATAGAAAGGACCACCACCTCACAGAAACACCTAGTAAAAATGATGCAGAATAATGACCAAAGAATACAAGAAATACAATGGCTAGATGACCACCAATTGTGAGAGACTGTATATAATGTCAGCCAACACCCATGGTTCCAGACTCTGTCCATGTTTATGATACTGACCCAAGCCATAATATTAGCAGTAGGACCCTTCATGCTTTGCTACTAGAGGCACCTTGTGCGACATGTGCATTACAAGACATGAGGTTTAGAGCTTGTAGCTTTTCTCAAAAATAGTTAATGAGGGGTCAATAAGGATATCCCCTCAACTGGGGTAATTGTAAGATTATTAGGTTACTAAAAAGTTACTAACCAGAATACTAATTGTTAAACTTTAGGTATTATAGACTAACAACTGATTTATTATCATAAACTAACAATTAACTTTATTAGAACCCTTCTTTGTAGTATGATAAGCAAGAAAACTTGGGAAATAAGGCCCAGTGTGAACAAGATGTCAAAGCAGAGGGATTCTGGGAGATTATGTCAAGTTTTAAAATGCTTACTTGCAGCAAAAAAGACCTTGAGAGCAAACAGTGAAAAGAGCTTCTGTAAGAACAAGACGTAGATTTGTCTCCCCATGAGGTAAGAGACGATGGAATATAAAGCATGATGATAAAGTAGTCAACACAACAGGGTTAGCAACAGAGTTAGCAACAATGAAAGAATGATTTTTGTTTGGTTAAGAAAGACATCATTCAACACAAGGCTAAAGATGACTGGGGGGAGGGGGGTTAATTGGAAATCATCCAGGATAAAAGAAACCTTGACTTTGCCCCTGCACGGCAGAGAATTTTTGAACAACAAGAGACGACAGCGAGAGAGATTAAAGAAACCTGAAAACCAGAAGCTACAAGAGAAAGTAGTCGTGTGCTCTACCGTCCAGTCTCTAATATGGTAGTATCTGTGTTAGACTGTTAATCACTGGCTGAATACGTGACTAATAGTTTAGCTGAAAACGTAATAAATTTGTCCTTGCCCTTATCGCAATAAAGTCGATTCACAACAAGCTTTTTGCGGCCAAGTCTGTTCCCACCTTAGAAGAGGGCATAAGCCCCCACAGTTTTATCTTACAATACTCAGGACATTAAACAGTCAGAAATAAATCGACATTGGACCAGCGGATTGATTAGGACAAATGTCTTACCAATGGCTGCTCTTCCTCCCTGGCTGACCTCTATGAAGGGTTCTGATATTTGGAAAACAGGAGGCTGCTGATTGGTAGAGAGCAGATGAATGGTAAATTCCATTTCTGGAGATGTATGTTCACCATCCGAAACTGCACAAAGACAAAACAAAGACTATAGGTTGCAGCCATCTCCAAATAGAGATGCTGAAATACATTCTTGATATCCTAAAGAAAAAGACAAATCAGCCTCAGGCATTAATAACACAGACCAGTTATTATGTACTAAAATATTGCTACATGCTACCGAAGCAGTTAAGTGTTTCAAGATTTATGTTCCTCTTATGAGAGAGTCGACCCTCTAACTATATTTGGGAGAAAATTGGTTTATCAGAGTGATATGGTGAGGTTTTACTGGACATTAAATAATAATAAAGTAAATGAACTCATTCAGTTTGTCCTGGAGGGTCTGTATATCAGGAGTAGAGTGGGAGGGTGTTGGTACATGAACTGAGCACATTGAACTCATGTCTTCAAATGGTGAGCACGGTTCCTCGCCACATAAAGAGTGGAGACATTTCCACACAGGTCAAACCATCTTGCCTTTATAGATCTTTCAGCAGACAGTCACGGGCAAGTGCTGATATTGGCTTGGGAGCAGGTACCTGTCCCTTCTCTTAGTCCAGCTGTGGTGCTTTGCACGAGGTTAAAGATAGGAGGGGACCCAAAGGAGGAGACAAATTAATTTTTTTATGATGGAAGATAAGTGTGTTATTTAGCTATGTATACAAAGTACTGAATTTATCTGAGAGAACTGTAGTGATCATTTCAATTATTCAGGTCTAAAAATAATTATTTTCAGAAAAATGCGAATACCGTCCAAACAAATCCAACATTGTAATATCAGTGGAACAGATAATACTGAAACAAAGAAGGTTTTGTAAAGCCATTGCTCTATTGGTTCTATTTTGAACCCTGATGTGTATTAGACATGCAAAGAAGGTGTTAACAAAAAAAATCCATGGAGACTGCATGCTTGTATAATAACTCCCATTCCACCCAATGTATAGTAAATATTCAGAAGATTAAAGGTATGCTAATTATAGTGCTTCTTTAGCAAGTGAAACTTTTGAAATGAAGATTTAATTTCTTTATTTATAAGATGATAATTCCACTGTTAACATTTGAATAGGTCATGAACATGTTTGACATTTTATTATTTATATTCATAGAAAATGAGAATTTAACATAAATCTGAGATTTAGGATGACGTATTAGGAGACATGCAAGTATGGAGATAACCCTTTCACTGAAAGTCTGGAGCTCCTCCTGCATACAGTATCTGATAGCCATCACTATAGCTTTCTTTCAGGTGCAAGAATGCTAAGGTTCAATTACACCAATATTCAAAAGGTTAAGGTAGGACTCAAAGCCACCAGTAAGGACTTGTCTGAAGGTGTTAGAAATCCAGTTACTTGAATCAGTTTGAGGAAAGCTTATATTTAGGAACTGTATACCTGTGAAAAAGAAGTTCACCGACTCAGGCAGACCTAGGAGAATGAAACCAGGTTCAAATTACATAGTTTGGATATGCCCACTGTTGGAAATGGATCAAACAAATGCACCTATAGAACAGTACAAACAATGGTTCCCAGTTTTGAGTACCACAACAAATTGAACTGTACAAAGTAGCTTACTAAACAAAATACATCAGTAGAGTAATAACTTTCAGGATTTAAACTGCGAGGACTGGATCATCCAGGGCTTAGACACTAACTTTTCACCTTTTGGTTCCAGCTCAGACTTATAATATGAAAGTTATTTTTGTTAGCTGTAATTAATTTAGGCAATCTGAACCTTGTTCTAAGACAAAACAGCAAAATCACCCAGAGTGCCATTGCTATGGTGTGGAAAACCCAAAAGTATAGTGGCTCCTCGGAGGAAAGACAGAATTAAGAGAACTTCACTCTGCAACTGGTTATGCCGTAATTAACCTATACATAATTGGGGTAGGTAACAGAACAAAAAGGTGTAAAAATGTGTGACTCTTCAGCTGTAATACGCTTCACCTTGATTGGTACAAAATTCATCCAGTAAATTTAAAACTGTAGAAGATTTCCCACTTATTGACCGGAGTTCTACCAAGCTCTGAAAGAGAGGGGTAGGAGGCTGGGGGGGGTCGTGAAGAATCTGGAGGGGATGCACTCGCCTGGAACCCTGACACCAGTTCCGAATTTTATGAGTGGTGGGAAGGATGGAGGGCAGACCTGCCACTACGATGCGGTAGGGCATCAATTTAGCTTGTTTAGAAGGTAAATAACCTGAATTTACATGCTATTGAATGGAATTTTACCGGGCATTTCATATTTCACGTACAGCGCAAGGGAATCCCAGGCCTTTAAAGCCCCTACCGGTTAAAGGTGGTGGCAACAAGGCGCGGCCTCAGTGCTACCTCTGGTAGCCAGCCATTTTGAAGAATGGGGAGCTGAGGCCACTACCAGCCAATGGAGGGAGGCGTCCAAGGGTGGGAGCTGCATCGGGTGGTGGTTGTACAAGGGTGGCATCAACAGCAGGTGGTTGGGGGGTGGTGGGGAAGATGTGGGGGGGGGGGTGGTGGGGAGGTGAGTGATCCTGAAGAACAAGACAGCAACACCTGCAAGGCTGGCAGGCTTTTAAACATGGCATCAGCACCTACCTTACAGTCAGGTGAAGCCAAGATATGTGCCTCTTTGCCCGCCTCCACTCGTCCACTGGACAGGCCCATACTTCCAGACCGTTTATTGGCCAGCTGTCATACGATCACAGTTGGCCAGTTGCATGGCACTCATGCGGCAAAGGTACCCGCTTCTGGTGCCACTGTCATGACCTACGCCATGCGCATAAAATTCAGTCCATTGTGATTAGGTATAAAAGATCACCTCGGCACAGTTTATAGAGGAAAACTGCTTGGTGGGAGAGGAAAGGATCACACACCTGTAACAGAGTCAACCTGATTTTCTGTTCAATTGATGGGCAGAATGAGGGTGTGAGATTCTCCCCACCCAATTGACCCTTTAAGCCCAATCACAATAAGACAAAATCTGACCTTTGATGGTCTTCAATACTAAAACTTTGCCTGAATCAGTTATACTTTCTTTCAGTCATTGTGAATGAAAATGTTGGCATGAGTATAAAATGGGGAAACTTTTTTTTGTTAACAATAATATCTCGCAGAAACATATCACATGGGTCATGGAACAATATACTGGAAACCCATTTGTGACTGTACATTCTTGTACCTTTTTTCATTAATGTTAATGGCCCAGAATCAGAAGCACTAACATGTGCAAGCTGTGAATTCTGTCACCCAAGAAAAGAATGCCTGTACCTTCCTGTTACAGAAAAGAAACTCCATTTATTTTATAATCAAATGACGACTTGCAGAATTGCCATACTCTGGTCATACTGAACCATTTACTGTGCAAGTTATACCTTAGCTCAAAATGTGTGAAATACTGACCTTGTGGATGAAAAAGTCACCAATAGCACTCACAGAATAAGTAGCAATAACTATAACTGTGCAAAAAAAGTCTTAATTTATATATATTTGCATCATGTTCCTTACCAGTGAAGGAGAATTTGAATAAGCCTTGCGCGTGCAAAGATGCTGCAGGAGGACGGTATAGAATCTTGCCATTGTCAATATCAGCCTGAGTGAAGAATGTAACTGGGAAGAAAGGGCTGCCAGAGTGTTCAAGAGTACCTGAAACAAGGCAACACAATGTTTACACAACAGCAACACAAAAATTAATATTGTCTATGTTACTAATATTACCTACCTATTGTCTATGCAGATCTTTCATGGACCTATGTCTATGCAGACATGTCAGGGGCCTGGATTTTGCGGGAGGAATAACATTGAGGCCTATCACTGCTCACAGTTATTATGGAGAAAATTGGATAGCAACCTCTGGCATCCACACATAGGCAGTTAAACGCGGAAATCCGGAAATTGCTGTCTGATTTGCCCGGCTCCTGCATACGCTCTGCTACACTGGCACTTGGCTGACACATTCGGTATTCAAACACAAGGAGGGCATGAAGTTTTAGTACTAGATATCCACTAAACATGCCCGAAAATGTTAGGGTTTGTGCGTTCAGATATAAATGAATAGTTAACAGCATGATAAATCCTAATTACAGCCAAACAACCTCTCTCGTATCGAAAATTTATTTTTACAAGTGTGAAGACTCATTCCTTCAGATTTTAAATATTGTAGATTAAATTTTTAAAAATTCTCTCACATTTACTTTCTGTCTTTATCTCTCTCTCTCTCTCCCATCTTTCCTTTCTGCTCTTTATTTTGTTTTCTGTACATTATTTTACATTAAACTGAATATTCAAATTTATACTTCCTGGCTTAGATTCTGAGGGCTGGTTCTTAAAGCCGCTCCACCGTTGGAAATGGTGGCAGGGGGGCAATGAAGATCGGTAAGGCAGACACCTGTGACAGACCCCAACAGTGGCAGGCCCTGTACCAATCTCAGCGGCGGTGGCGAGGCCTTGTTGCACTGCCTCGCCGCTCGGTGACAGGACCATGATTTCCATATGGAAATTAATTTACGTACCTGATTTAATGAAGGTCCCATCACTTCCTTAATCACCGCGCTGATCTTCAGTCCGGCAGCCAACAATGCCACGCCTTCAAATCCCTGCTCGGGGAAACGAGGCGTGACACCTGTTGGGGGGGGGCTGGGGTTTTTTTCTCTGTGTGGTAAGGGGGGAGCGGGGTGACAATGCTGCGGATTGATTGGGGGTGTGATGGGAAGGGGTAAAGAACAAAGGTGTCGAACTTTGGGGAGGCTGGGGGTCAAATTTTCAATAGCTGTATTCCGGGGTGGGGGGGTGGAAGGGCGGGAATGTTGCGATATGCCATTTGGAGCTTGCCCGTCTCCTCCACATCATCGCGCAGGGTGGGAGCTGCCAATTTGAAATCGCAGTGGCTCTGTGAAGTGGTCCCCGTGTGCGCAGGCTGCATTTTTCACGTCTGCCGCCTACTTCAACGGCGTAGTCTTAAAATGCAGCCCTGCATGTCTTAGTGTGGATTCTTCAATCTGATTGGTTCAGGAAACAATTGCTTGCCCAGCTCACACACACCACAGATCTCCTGTGGAGGGCGCCGTGCTGAAAAGAATTTCTAAATACCGTAAATTGATGCTTATAAGCCCACAAAAAGTTATGTATAGCTGGCCGGTTAGTGCTATTCCTTCACTGCAAAATCTAGGTCATGGAATTTACATTTCCTTCCCCGTTTGGTTGCTTCTTGTTTTTGCCTTGAAATCTGGTAGTTTGTACAGAGTTAGGTGATATCTCTGGCGACTGAATACTTCCATTTATTTATGCCTGGGGAAATGCTAGAAGAGAAGGACCAGAGATAATAGAGGCAGAAGTCCGTGCAGCGATCAAAAAGATGAAAGCAAAGGAAGTACCTGGAATCGATGAGGTATGAACAGAATGCCTGAAAGCCCTGAATGTTGTTTACATGGGGGTACTGACAGACCTCTGTAACAAATTTTTTTTTTAATTCATTCATGGGATGTGGGCGTCGCTGGCCAGGCCAGCATTTATTCCCCATCCCTAATTGCCCTTGAGAAGGTGGTGGTGAGCTGCCTTCATGAACTGCTGCAGTCCATGTGGGGTAGGTACACCCACAGTGCTGTTAGGAAGGGAGTTCCAGGATTTTGACCCAGCAACAGTGAAGGAACGGTGATATAGTTCCAAGTCAGGATGGTGTGTGACTTGGAGGGGAACTTGTAGGTGGTGGTATTCCCATGCATTTGCTGCCCTTGTCCTTCTAGTTGGTAGAAGTCGCGGGTTTGGAAGGTGCTGTCTAAGGAGCCTTGATGCGTTGCTGCAGTGCATCTTGTAGATGGTACACATTGCTGCCACTGTGCGTCGGTGGTGGAGGGAGTGAATATTTGTAGATGGGGTGCCAATCAAGCGGGCTGCTTTGTCCTGGGTGGTGTCGAGCTTCTTGAGTGTTGTTGGAGCTGCACCCATCCAGGCAAGTGGAGAGTATTCCATCACACTCCTCACTTGTGACTTATTGATGGTGGACAGGATTTGGGGAGTCAGGAGGTGAGTTACTCGCCGCAGGATTCCTAGCTCTGACCTGCTCTTGTAGCCATGGTATTTATATGGCTACTCCCGTTCAGTTTCTGGTCAATGATAGCCCCTAGGATGTTGATAGTGGGGGATTCTGCAGTCGTAATGCCATTGAAGGTCAAGGGGAGATGGTTAGATTCTCTCTTGTCGGAGATGGTCATTGCCTGGTACTTGTGTGGCGTCAATGTTACTTGCCACTTATCAGCCCAAGCCTCGTTATTGTCCAGGTCTTGCTGCATTTCTACATTGACTGCTTCAGTATCTGCGGAGTCATGAATGGTGCTGAACATTGTGCAATCATCAGCGAACATCCCCACTTCTGACCTTATGATTGAAGGAAGGTCACTGATGAAGCAGCTGAAGATGGTTGGGCCTCGGACACTACCCTGAGGAACTCCTGCAGTGATGTCCTGGAGCTCAGATGATTGACCACCAACAACCACAACCATCTTCCTTTGCGCTAGGTATGACTCCAGACAGTGGAGGGTTTTCCCCCTGATTCCCATTGACCTCAGTTTTGCTAGGGCTCCTTCATGCCATACTCGGTCAAATGCTGCCTTGATGTCAAGGGCAGTCACTCTCACCTCACATCGTGAGTTCAGCTCTTTTGTTCATGTTTGAACCAAGGCTGTAATGAGGTCAGGAGCTGAGTAGCCCTGGCAGAACTCAAACTGAGTGTCACTGAGCAGGTTACTGCTAAGCAAGTGCCACTTGATGGCACTGTTGATGACACCTTCCATCACTTTACTGATGTTTGGGAGTAGGCTGATGGGGCGGTAATTGGCCGGGTTGGATTTGTCCTGCTTTTTGTGTACAGGACATACCTGGGCAGTCTTGCAGGGTAGATGCCAGTGTTGTAGCTGTACTGGAACAGCTTGGCTAGGGGCGTGGCAAGTTCTGGAGCACAGGTCTTCAGTACTATTGCCGGAATATTGTCAGGGCCCATAGCCTTTGCAGTATCCAGTGCCTTCAGTCGCTTCTTGATATCACGCGGAGTGAATCAAATTGGCTGAAGTCTGGCATCTGCGATGCTGGGGACGTCAGGAGGGGGCCGAGATGAATCATCAACTCGACACTTCTGGCTGAAGATTGTTGCAAATGCTTCAGCCTTATCTTTTGCACTGATGAGCTGTGCTCCCCCATCATTGAGGATGGGGATATTTTTGGAGCCACCTCCTCCAGTTAGTTGTTCAATTGTCCACCACCATTCACGGCTGGATGTGGCAGGAAACAGAGTTTAGATCTGATCCGTTGGTTATGGGATTAGAGCTTTGCTCTGTCTATCGCATGCTGCTTATGCAGTTTGGCACGCAGATAGTCCTGTGTTGTAGCTTCACCAGGTTGACACCTCATTTATGCCTGGTGCTGCTCCTGGCATTCCCTCTTGCATTCTTCATTGAACCAGGGTTGGTCTCCTGGCTTGATGGTAATGTAGAGTGGGGGATATGCTGGGCCATGAGGTTACAAATTGTGGCTGAGTACAATTCTGCTGCTGCTGATGGCCCACAGCGCCTCATGCATGCCCAGTTTTGCATTGCTGGATCTGTTCGAAATCTATCCCATTTAGCAAGGTGGTAGTGCCACACAACACGAAGGAGGGCATCCTCAATGTGAAGGCGGGACTTCATCTCCACAACGACTGCGCGGTGGTCACTCCTACCAATACTGTCATGGACAGATGCATCTGCGGCAGGCAGATTGGTGAGGACAAAGTCAAATATGTTTTCCCCTCTTGTTGGTTCCCTCACCACCTACCACAGACCCAGTCTAGCAGATAGGTCCTTTAAGACTTGGCCAGCTCAGTCAGTAGTGGTGCTACCAAGCCACTCTTGGTGATGGACATTGAAGTCCCCCACCCAGAGTACATTCTGTGCCCTTGCCACCCTCAGTGCTTCCTCCAACTGCTGTTCAACATGGAGGAGTAACTGACTCATCAGCTGAGGGAGGGCGGTAGGTGGTAATCAGCAGGAGGTTTCCCTGTCCATATTTGACCTGATGCCATGAGACTTCATGGGGTCCAGAGTCGATGTTGAGGATTCCCAGGGCACCTCCCTCCCTACTGTATGCCACTGTTCCTTCCCTAAAGGACATTAGTGAACCAGATGGGTTTTTACAACAATCGACAATGGTTTCATGGCCATTAGACTAGCATTTTTAATTCCAGATTTATTAATTTAATTTAATTCCACCTTCTGCTGTAGTGGGATTTGAACCCATGTCCCCAGAGCAATACCCTGGGCCTCTGGGTTACTACTCCAACGACAATACCACTATGCCACCGCCTCCCCCTTACAGAACAGGATTCATATCTGTGGATCTTATGCAGTCAGTGTTCATTATGCTCCCAAAGAAACCAAAAGCCCTAGTGTTCAGAGCAAAGGACAAAAGCCTCATGAGCGATGTGATGAAAATGATTTTAATCATCATTTTGAAAAGAAATAACCAGTCTATAGAAGCAGAGCTAGATTACAGTCAGTTAGGAGTCAAACCAAAGAAAGGAGCAAAAGAGGGAATCTTTAACTTGAGAGTAGTGATCGAAAAATATCTGGAAATACAAAAATCTGTGTATATATACTTCATAGACTACGAGATGGCATCTGATAAAGTCTACCATCAGAAAATAATGGAGTGCTTAAACAAACCAGAAATTAACAGAAATGATAAAAGGATAATTGAGAATCTATATTGGAAGCAATCAACAGCGATGAGACTTGCTACGAGCTTGTCAGACAGTTTCCCAAACAAAAGAGGCGTGAGTCACGGATGTGTTGTCCCCAAAACTGTTCAACCTGTATGCTGAAGCGATCTTCAGAGACAGAACATCTACCAGGTTGCAATATTGGTGGGTTGAACATTACTAACTTGAGATACGCAGATGCCACTGCACTGATAAAAAAAAAAAATTTGTTTCATGGGATGTGGGCGTCGCTGGCCAGGCCAGCATTTATTGCCCATCCCTAATTGTCCATGAGAAGGTGGCGGTGAGCTGCCTTCTTGAGCTGCTGCAGTCCATGTGTGGCAGGTACACCCACTGTGCTATTAGGAAGGGAGTTCCAGGATTTTCACCCAGCGTCAATGAAGGGATGGCGATATAGTTGCAAGTCAGGATGGTGTGTGGCTTGGAGGGGAACTTGCAGGTGGTGGTGTTCCCATGCATCTGCTGCCCTGTCTTTCTAAGTAGTAGAGGTCACGGGTTTGGAAGATGCTGCGTTGTTGCAATGCATCTTGTAGATGGTATACACTGCTGCCACTGTGCGTCGGTGGTGGAGAGAGTGAATGTTGAAGGTGGTGGCTGGGGTGCCAATCAAGCAGGCTGCTTTGTCCTGGATGGTGTCGAGCTTCTTGAGTGTTGTTGGAGCTGCACCCATCCAGGCAAGTGCAGAGTATTCCATCACACTCCTTACTTGTGCCTTGTAGATGGTGGACAGGCTTTGGGGAGTCAGGAGATGAGTTACTCGTCACAGGATTCCTAGCCTCTGACCTCCTCTTGTAGCCATGATATTTATATTGCTACTCAAGTTCAGTTTCTGGTCAATGGCAACCCCCAGGATGTTGATAGTTGAGGATTCAATGATCGTAATGCCGTTGAATGTCAAGGGGAGATGGTTAGATTCTCTCTTGTTGGAGATGGTCATTGCCTGGCACTTGTGTGGCGTGAATGCTACTTGCCACTTATCAGCCCAAGCCTGGATATTGTCCAGGTCTTGCTACATTTCTACAGAGACAGAAGAGGCACTACAGGAAAATGTGAACAAATAAAGACAAGGAGTGTGGAATATGGATTAAGAACGAATGTGAAGAAAACCAAGACAATGGTGAAAAGCAGAGACCTAACCCTGGAAGTGAAAAATGAAGTAAATGGACAAGTCCTGGAACAAGTGAAAAGGTTCACATGCCTGGAGCAGGTTATCACAGATGATGGGAGATCTGATTATGCGATCTGAAGGAGAATTGAGATAGCCAAGACCAGCTTTGTCAGAATGAAGGACTTGTTAACATCAAAGAAACTGACTTTGAATCTCAGGTAAAGAATGCTGAGATGCTACATTTTGTCATCTATATTATATGCATGGAGACATGAACAACAAAGAAAGAGACTATTGATAAGCTGAATGCATTCGAGATGTGGACATATCAGAGGATGTTCTGCATATCCTACACAGAAAGAAAGACTAATGAGGAAGTGTTGGAAATGGCTGGAGAAGAGAACAAATTAGTGCATAACATCATAGAGCGAAAGATACAATACTTTGGTCACATCATTTGAGCAGAAGGTAGACAGAGAAAATTATTGGAAGGAAAGATCGACGAAAAACATAAGACAGAGAAGCAGGGAAGAAAATGGAAGACAGATATAATGGACTGGAAGCAATTATAGAGTCATTTACTGCATAGAAGGAGGGCATTCGGCCCATCAAGTCCATGCTGCCTCTCCTCAGAGCAATCCATTCAGACCTCAGCAGAATGTGTAAGGACAGCACAGGACAGACAGAGGTGGAAATTCATGGCAGTCAACGTTCTGGAAGAAGATGATACCAACAAATGAACAAACAAATGACAAATGCTAGACTTCAAGACAACGAAGGGAGGTGTTTAATAAACAGCTATGTAATGCATATTATTGGTGTGCTATTTTGTTGGAACTGATTCCACTCACATTAAGTGATCTAATGAAGGACCAATTTAGAAGATTTTGTTAAACAGCAACAGTTTTCATTGACATCGCATCTTTATTGTAAAAAATATCCCATGCTTCACAGAAGCATAAGAAAATGAATGCCAGGGCAAACAAGGAGATATTGGGTGGGGCAGGGCAAGTTACTAAAAAACAGCACATGAGGCTCCATGCCAGGAGCACAAATGAAACAGTATAACCTGCAGGGTACTGTACCCCTTTCTGACACAAATAAAAGCATTACAATGGATAGAAAGTATTACATGTTTCTATGCTTCTTGTTTCTGGTCAACAGGTGTATATTAACAAGAGTAATAAAGCAGGAGAGGGAGGTGGATAGGCAGAGGAGTTTAGGGAGGGAATTATGAGTTTCAAACAGTCTGATTGTGCCTGAGACAGTAGCCAAGGGAGGGAATGGAGTCAGCAGTGAGGGTATGTAGTTTGCGATGGTGGCAAAAGACAACACCTTTGAGTGTCCCCATTGTTTTTGGCTGGAGGAAACTGCAGCTCATTATAGACTGAGGGTAAATTTTAATCCCAAAAAAACAGGTGGGTTGGGGTTGGGTCATCGGTTAAAATTTAAAAAATCTCAAAACGACTCTGTCCTGCTCGAACCTGCCCAGGTTTAATGCAGGTGGGGCAAACGGTGGGCAGCCAACCTACTCTCTGGAGGTGGGTAGGCAATTGAAATATTTTAATGAGGCTGGCAATCTCTGATTTAATATAAAAATAGAAAATGCTGGAAACACTCAGCAGGGCTGGCAGCAACTTTGGAGACAGAAAAAGAGTTAACATTTCAGGTCGATGACCTTTCTGTTCTCATGAAAGGTCACTGGCCTGAAACGTTAACTGTTTCTCTCTCTACAGATGCTGCCAGACCTGCTGAGTATTTCCAGCACTTTCTGTTTTTATTTCAGATTTCCAGCAGCCACAGTATTTTGTTTTTATTTTAGCCTCTGATTTAACCTGCTTTTCAGGTTTGACAGTGACCAGACCTCAGGAAAGCCAGCAGCTAAAGGGAGGCAAAGACAGCTTCTGGGAAAAGGTAAGTGCCTTTACAGCACTGTTTATGGACCAGGAGGAGAGGTGTGCTACCCCCAGCCTGGACCCTAAGCTCCCCAACAATCAAATGACACTGCGTAAAAAGACCCCTGGGAAAAATATGCTGGAGTGATTTCAAGATCGCAATCCAATTTCAGACAACTTTTTTTTTTAACATCTAACAGATATATCTGAATCATTTAATGATAGTAATAATTTCCAGGTATGCAGTATTGTGTAGATAGTTACATTAGATATATACCTTCATAACATATTAAGTTTATTAAACTGTAACAGTGCTGCTTCTGAACATCTGCTTATGATGCACAGAACAGTTTGGAAAATGCCTTCTTATCAAAACAATTTCTCCTTCACACTACTCAGCTGGAACATAATTACAATTTTGCTGTTGACCTGCATGCTCCACCCCTGGTCTTCATCACTTATTGAGTAACAGGAAAACTGCGACTCAATGTCATACAAATATTGTGGATTCTAAAAAATAATCACATTGTTCAAATGATTGTGTTGGATGATCAATGCTGCTTGGAAGAACATTTCTAAACTGTTCTGGGTCCATAAATCATAACTATATGCCAAAAATGCAATTCTAAGGCAACCATAGGGCACTGCTATTTTAAAGCAGTGTTATCTATTTGGAAGAGATTTCATAACAGCACTTGGTCTAGCACTGTAGCAGGTGGCAATGTGCTTAAATAGAGAAATAAGTCATTAGATTAGATTAGATTAGAGATACAGCACTGAAGCAGGCCCTTCGGCCCACCGAGTCTGTGCCGAACATCAACCACCCATTTATACTAATCCTACACTAATCCCATATTCCGACCAAACATCCCCACCTGTCCCTATATTTCCCTACCACCTACCTATACTAGTGACAATTTATAATGGCCAATTTACCTATCAACCTGCAAGTCTTTTGGCTTATGGGAGGAAACCGGAGCACCCGGAGAAAACCCACGCAGACACAGGGAGAACTTGCAAACTCCACACAGGCAGTACCCGGAATCGAACCCGGGTCCCTGGAGCTGTGAGGCTGCGGTGCTAACCACTGCGCCACTGTGCCGCCCTGAATGGAGGCTAAGTTGAAGTGTTTTTTTTTGTCAATTAAAAAGAAATTAAAAGAAATATTGACGTCACAAGGAATTAGAAACTACTTTTAGTTCTCAAGCCCTGAGCTGCACAAGAAAGTAGAAAGTACAATGAGGCCAACTGATTGTACAAACCCTGATTCTTTCCTATTTATCACTGCCATAGAGTTCAGGCAGGACGACTGTTAAGGGCATTGCTAGATAATCAAAGAATTAAAGGAAAGAAACCCTAACCATCAGCCTCAAGAAACCGAACATCATGGGACAGGATGTCAGAAATGCTCCATCCATCAATATCGGCGATCACGCTCTGGAAATGGTTCAAGAGTTCACCTACCTAGGCTCAACTATCACCAGTAACCTGTCTCTAGATGCAGAAATCAACAAGCGCATGGGAAAGGCTTCCACTGCTATGCCCAGACTGGCCAAGAGGGTGTGGGAAAATGGCGCACTGACGCGGAACACAAAAATCCGAGTGTATCAAGCCTGTGTCCTCAGTGCCTTGCTCTACGGCAGCGAGACCTGGACAATGTATGTCAGCCAAGAGCGACGTCTCAATTCATTCCATCTTCGCTGTCTCCGGAGGATCCTTGGCATCAGGTGGCAGGACCGTATCTCCAACACAGAAGTCCTCGAGGCGACCAACATCCCCAGCATATGCACCCTACTGAGCCAGCGGCACTTGAGATGGCTTGGCCATGTGAACCGCATGGAAGATGGCAGGATCCCCAAAGACACATTGTACAGCGAGCTCGTCACTGGCATCAGACCCACCGGACGTCCATGTCTCCGCTTTAAAGATGTCTGCAAACGCGACATGAAGTCCTGTGACATTGATCACAAGTCATGGGAGTCAGTTGCCAGTGATCGCCAGAGCTGGCGGACAGCCATAAAGGCGGGGCTAAAGAGTGGCGAGTCGAAGAGACTTAGCTGTTGGCAGGAAAAGAGACAGAAGCACAAGGGGAGAGCCAACTGTGTAACAGCCCCGACAACCAATTTTATCTGAAGCACCTGTGGAAGAGTCTGTCACTCTAGAATTGGCCTTTATAGCCATTCCAGGCGCTGCTTCACAAACCACTGACCACCTCCAGGCGCTTACCCATTGTCTCTCGAGACAAGGAGGCCAAAGAAGAAGAAGAAAGGAGAGAATGGTATAATTGCTGTGTAATGTGAAAGCTAATAGAATGTTATTGTTTATTGCGAAGGGAAGTGAATACAAAAGTAGGGAGGTTATATGCCTTAATATACAGGGCATTGGTGAAACTACACCTGGAGTACTGTGTACAGTACTGGTCTCCTTATTTAAGGAAGGATGTAAATGCGTTGGAAGCAGTTCAGAGAAGGTTTACTTGACTGAAATCTGGAATGGGCGGGCTATCTTATGAGGAAAGATTGGACAGGCTAGGCTTGTATCATGAGGAATTTAGAAGAGTAAGAGGTGACTTGATTGAAACACATAAGATCCTGAGGGTTTCTTGACAGGGTGGATATGGAAAGGATGTTTCCCCTTGTGGGAGAATCTAGAACTAGGGGATCACTGTTTAAACTAAGCGGTCACCCATTTAAGATAGAGATGAGAAGACATTTTATCTCTGAGGGTCCTGAGTCTTTGGAATTCTCTTCCTCAAAAGGCTGTGGAAGCAGAGTCTTTGAATATTTTTAAGGCAGAGGTAGATAAATTCTTGATAAGCAAGAAGGTGAAAGGTTATCGGGGGTAGGTGGGAATGTGGAGTAATCAGTTCAGCCATGAACTTATTGAATGGCGGAGCAGGTTCGAGGGGCCAAGTGGCCTACTCCTGCTCCTAATTCGTATGTTTGTATGTATGTTCGTATATAAGGTTGATCTGCAGAGGGGGATTGTGATTAGTATTGGACTTAGTAAGAAACAAAATGGAAGAGGAGATGGATTGGGTTCCTGTAATTAGAGTCTGTCGGAAAAGCAGGAAGAAGAGCAAAATGATAATTCAGGAAATAACAAGTAGGTAATAGGATAACACTGAGGGTGATAGTCAAGAGGAGGAAGGGAACTTTAGAAAAAGCTGGAGCAGTTTAGTGGACCAAGAGAAAAAGCTGTGGTGAGGTTATAGGAGCTGAAGGTCCAATGGCATGAGTAGTGAACAGTTCTTTTTATCATAAATAGAAAGATAATAGGCTGGTGATATATCTGCCAGGGATAACAGTTTTTCAAAACTCAATTAGGTGTCACGATGAAACAGTTCAGGTCCTGGAGAAATTAGCTTAGATGGAAGACTGGCTCTTCCTAACTCCAGACTTTCCTTATATAAGATTTACTTTTTCATCTGCTTTCTTTTAATTCACTATCACATTTGACAAACAAATTAATAAACACAAACTAAGCATGCAGCAGAGAAGATTTCCTCTGTGTGCTATGGATATCAAAATCTTAAATAGGTTTGTATAAAACAGAGGACATTTTTCTCCACTGTAGGGTGGCACAGTGGTTAACACCGCAGCCTCACAGCTCCAGGGACTTGGGTTCAGTTCTGGGTACTGCCTGTGCGGAGTTTTCTAGTTCTCCCTGTGACTGCATGGGTTTCCACCAGGTGCTCCGGTTTCCTCCCACAGCCAAAGACTTGCAGGTTGATAGGCAAATTGGCCATTGTAAATTGCCCCTAATGTAGGTAGGCGGTAGGAGAATTGAGGGAAGGTGGGGATGTGGTAGGGAATATGGGATTAATGTAGGATTAGTATAAATGGGTGGTTGATGGTCGGCGCAGACTCGGTGGGCTGAAGGGCCTGTTTCAGTGCTGTAACTCTCACTGACTCTATGTATTATTAATACTTGCCATGTTCTGGGAGCAGTGGAACAGTGATGTTGTAGATCAGCTCCTGGCTTGGTGTATTGCTGTCTACAAAGGACAATTGCGTAGGCTGGATTACTGTAACTCGATCTTCAAGTGCCTAACAAAAAAGCATTTGTTATTCAAAAGTATTTCACACAATACACATTTTCCTATTTATTTTATTCATCAAATGTGTTACTTTTCTTTCTATTTTTCCGTGACAAAGATCTAAAAATGAAATAGGTATAAATAATGCCTGCTGTTAAAAGCTGGCTAATAGATTAAATATGAAAGTACATTTGAATTTGAATCATATTTAGAACAGCAACGAAAAATTAAAATGAATCAGTGGTCAGACAACTATATGTTTATTTAACGTAAAACTAAAATGCTATAAGGCCATTAAAACCTCAGGTAAGAAAATTCCATCTGTACTTCAACATTGCAGCCTATGTTCTGCAGCACTCATAAAACAGAAGAGGTCATTTTCAATCTTATATAATAAAAGCAAAATACTGCGGATGCTGGAAATCTGAAACAAAAACAAGAAATGCTGGAAATACTCAGCAGGTCTGGCAGCATTTGTGGAGAGAGAAGCAGAGTTAACGTTTCAGGTCAGTGACCTGAAGAAGGGTCACTGGCCTGAAATGTTAACTCTGCTTCTCTCTCCACAGATGCTGCCAGACCTGATGAGCATTTCCAGCATTTCTTGTTTTTATTTCATTTTCAATCTTGTCACCTGAGCAGTAATCCCCACCTCCCGCCTCCCACCAATCTTCTATAGAACCTATTCAATTTTTGTTCATAAAATTGGGAAAATGTTATTCAGTGTGGGTGATCTGCTCTGCCAGGTTACCACCCAGGTGGCAAAGTTGAAAATTACCCCAACATGTCCACGGTTCAACATGTCCTGAAACCGCATTTAGCTATCTCTTGAATTTTCTGACACAATCTAACTCCAATGTCTATGGATTGTTTTCCACACATATACCACCCTCTTTGTAAGTATAGTTAAAGTAAATTGACCTGTTCACGTTTTCTCATTGAGAACCTCATGTAGAGAATTTACTAAATTTAACATGGAAGAGTCTACAACAACTTGTAGCTGTCGTTGTTGGAAGGTGGATTAACTTAACAAGGTAATTCTTACTGTGACTTGTAGAGGAGTAATAACTCCTGAAGCCAGCTGTGGGGCATCTTCATTTTTCTGCAAAATTCCAATTTGAAATATATGGCTTTCAGCTCCAGTATAGGCCCTGGCACCATTCATAACCTGCAATAAATCAAAATGGGTGGGTGGTAGAAATTATTTCCTTGACTTCTTTATTAGATTGTGTTACAATGTTACAAAAATAGCTTTTTTAAAATGTTTGTTCCAAGAAACTGTAATTAGGTTCATATTTCAATGAAAAGGACATCAGTATCTAGTTGATTGGCTCGTTGGGTGTTCTGTGAACAAAGTTGTAATAGTGTTAACCATTCATACAAAAAGTAATTGTAAACTTCAATGGTGAGAGTCCAGGGTCTCAATCCTTTAAATGATTGGAGCTGTCCCTTGCTGTGTTTCCCTTCTCTTCTGCTTAAGTTACACCTTGCAGCATATTTTGTGTTGTTGGTATCCTACAAAGCGAGCATTCTTGGAATGTGTCAGCAGTATGTAGTTTACAGCACAGTGAGCAGAAGAGCGTAGCTGTGCTGAAGTAGAACCTGGAAACGGGCTAGGAGGTGGGGCTGCCCATAGAATTGCGATGGCAGGCAGGGTGCAGAGCAATTTTGTCGGGGGGAGGATAGGCTGTAGACGACCTTCCCACCCAGAGGCCAATACAGGCCTCTTAACAGCACTTAAGGGACTCTTCCCCACTCTTAATGCCAACGGTGAGGGTGGTGGGGGCTCTGCCATGTGGTCACCCGGTAAAACAAAGCAACCTCCCTACTGGCTTGGTAGGGTGAGCCCTCCTCTGTGGACAATCTGAGGACAGCTGAGGGCCCCTGCCAGCGAACAACCCACCTCCCTCCCTCTGTACTGGAAGCCCATCTTCGCCCCCCACATTGCCAGGGTCTGCCAGTCTGGCCCCAGCGACCCCACTTCACTTACCAGAGTTCCACGTCTCCAGAGCTGGGCCTGAGTCCAAGGCCTGGTGCAGTACTGGTAGTAGGCACCACTCCCGGTGGTGCTACTGGTACTACTGAACAGCCGGCCATCTGATTGGCTGGCAGCTGTTGGAGGTAGGAACCCTGTCTTTAAAGGAATGGGGATCCCGTTGCCAGGCTGTTAATTGGCATGGCGCCATAGGATTGTGCTGGGGGAGGGCTCCAAATGGCCGAGATGAGATTCCTCTGCCTTTTTGGCCCAGCGCCAAAAGCCCTGCTGGTGCCACAAATTCAACCCATGTAGTGCCTTCCATGTATTCAGGACATTCCAAAACACTTCATGGTATAAGATTTTGATCCTGTCTTTAGTAATAACTCTAGTATTAGCTCTATAGTGATAGAAAACCAGGAATGGTAGCATAGCATGAAGGGTCACTGACCTGAAATGTTAACTCTGCTTCTTTCTCCACAGATGCTGCCAGACCTGCTGAATATTTCCAGCATTTCTTGTTTTTATTTATGGTAGCACAGCAGTTATGTTACTGGACTAGTAATCTAGATACCTGGACTAATGATTCAGAAACATGAGTTCAAATCTAACCACGGTAGCTGGGTAATTTAATTCAATGGATTAAATAATTCCAAAATAAAAAGCTAGTTTCAGCCATGTGACCAAGAAACTACCAGATTGTTATAAAAACCCATTTTGTGTCAGCCGTGGCTCAGTGGGTGTGACTCTCGTCTCTGAGTCAGAAGGTTCAAGTCCCACTCTGTTCTAGAGACTTCAGCACAAAAATCTGGACTAATTCTCAAATCAGTCCTGAAGGACTGTCTGAGGTGTTGCCTTTCAGGTAAGACATCAAAATGAGGCTCCGACTACTCTCTAAGGAGCACATAAAAGATCCCATGGCAGTGTTTCGAAGAGCAGCAGGGGAGTTATCCTTGGTGTCCTGGCCAATTTTCAGCACTCATTCGACATCATAAAAACAGATTAGCTGGTCATTATCACATTACTGTTTGTGGGAGCCTACTGTACGCAAATTGACTACTGCGTTTCCAACATTACAACAGTGACTACATTTCAAATGTACCTTTATTGGCTATAAAATGCTTTGGGGCATCCTGAGGTAAACATAGAAAGATTTATGGCACAGAAGGAGGCCATTTGGCCCATCGTGTCAGTGCCAACCGGAAGAGCTATGTAGCCTAATCCCAGCTTCCAGCTCTTGGTCCATAGCCCTGTAGGTCACAGCACCTCAAGTGTATATCCAAGTGTTTTTTTAAACACAATGAGGATTTCTGCCTCTACTACTCTTTCAGGCAGTGAGTTCCAAACCCCCACCACCCGCTCGGTCGAAAAATTACTCAAATCCCCTCTAATCCTTCCACCAATTACTTTAAATCTGTACCCCCTGGTTATTGACCTCTCTGCTAAAGGAAATAGTTCCTTCATATCCAATCTATCGAACCCCTCATAATTTTATACACCGCAATTAAATCTCCCTTCAGCCTCCTCTGTTCCAAAGAAAACAAACCCAGCAATCCAATCTTTCCTCACAGCTAACATTTTCTATTCCTGGCAACATCCTCATAAATCTCTACTATATCCTCTCGAGTGTGATCATATCCTTCTTGTAATACAGTGAACAGAAATGTGCACAGTACTCTTGCTGCAATCTAACTAGTGTTTTATACTGTTCCAGCATAACCTCCTTGCTCTTATACTCTGGGCCTTGGAGACACGACCTTCCCTTAAGAAATCCATGCTAACTGTTCTTGATTAATCCATGCCTCTGTAATGAAGATTTATACTATCGATCAAAATTTTTTCCATTGATTTGCCCACCACTGAGGTGAGACTGATTAGCCTGTAATTACTCAGGCTATCCCTTCCTCCCCTTTTCAACAATGGTACAATGTTAGCAGTCTTCCAGTTCTCCGGCACTATGCCTGTAGCCAGAGATGATTGGAAAATGATGGTAAGGGCCTCCATTATTTCTTCCTTTGCTTCCCTTAGCAGCCTGGAATATATTCCATGTGGGCCTGGTGATTTATCCACTTTCAAGACTGCTAAACACTTAAAATTTCCTCCCTCGCTATATTTATCCCATTCAATGTTTCACATTCCTCCTCCTTAACTACAATGGACAGTGGTAGGGTTGGAGGCAGAGACGCTGGCGTCAGCTCTTGCTGTGGCAGGTGCGGGCACCATATTTAAAAGGCCGCCAGCTCTGCATTCAATGTTTCATTGCCAGGAGAGGGAGCGTCCACCCAGATGTGGGCAAAGGATCAGGGCATACAGAAAAGCTGCCGAAGATAAGGGTAAGTGGCGCTGAAAGGTGGCCTTTTGTCACTGGAGACCCTCACTTACTCCCTGGAAAGGGGTCACATGCAGGAGGCAACAGTGTGCCCCCATAAGTAACAGCTGGACTACCACCAGCATTTGTCTTGGGCTTGTCCCTGCTGGGAGACCAATAACATTTATCTTTGTGGCTGCAGGAGAAGACAGTACACAATTGCAGAGAGCAGGCCAAAACCGGCGGAGGATTGCCAAATCTCCATGTCCTGAGCCCAATGGAGGAGGAGGGCATGGAGCTGGCATAGCCACAGGATGGACAGTGCATTGCAGATGGAGAGACAGGGACACCTTCCCAGAACAGTAAGGTCACCCTGGGGCACAAGGCAGCACCAGCAGCAATGGAGCGATGCTGCTCATGAGACATCCAGTGTCTACAGGGGTCTCCAATGTAGGGATCTGTGTTATGTTGGGAGGGGAGGTCTTGACCCTTCAATGTTCTCTCATGCAGGTCACGTAGAACATCCAAAAAGAGCCTCTGAGACTGTGGAAGAGACTGCAACCTCTGAGGAGTAAGACTGAGCCTCAGAGGGTGCATCGTCATCTCATACCCCTGCACCCTCCACCAGTGCAGTTACTCTCACGTGGGTGGGTATCCACTCACAGTTACATTTGGGCACACAACCTGGTGAATACAGCACGGATGTGCCCAAGCAGCTGACTGAGGCTGTGACAGCCAAGGCCTCTGACAGTCAGAGGAATGTGGGAGGTCAGGCCCTTGCTGAGGCCCAGACCCAGGATGTGCCTCTGGTGTCATCAGCATCACGGGAAATGCTGCAGCTGCAGCAAGAGGTCAGGCAACATCTGGCAGAGATGCCAGAGGCCATGTGCGCCCAAGCACGGACGAAGGAGGAGTCCATCCAGGCCTTGGGTGCTGCACTGTCTCTGATTCTTGCATGAATGACATCCCCCATTGAGAGATCTGTAGCTCTCCTGGAGAGCCACATCCAGCAGAGCACTCACTATCTGCAGGATATTTGCACAGACCTGCATACCCTCGTCTCGACCATGAGCTCAAGGCAGCAGTGGGGGGGACGGGGGACCTGGAGTCACCACCAAGTCGTCTACCCTCTCAAGTCAGCAGGGAGGTAGAAGTCTGCCTTGCAAAGGAGGAGGAATGACTCCCCACCCCACCCCCGCAGCTAAGGCTCCTCTCAGTGTGCTTCTGGTGTGGCCAGTCATTCCTCTGTCCCTCTGACGCCAGATCCTCCTTCATCCCTGATGACAGAGGGCGTTTCTGTTTCTGTGCAGGAAGTCCTCAATGTGCCGGGCCCTCTAGCTGACAGTGCAGGGGAGCACCATATTGCAGTGCACACAGAAGAATAAATAAGAGCACCCAGAAGCATGGGAGATTCACAGAAGAATGTGTAAATAGAAAAGGTTGCGTTTGGTGTCAGGGACAATGAAAATTATTCTTTTTTTCAACTCTGCCTCTGTCAGGGGGTTCCAAGTGAAAGATCATGCTGTGAGGGGTTAAGTCTGGAGCCTTGCCAGCTGAGCGCTGCACACCTGGGTGCTGACCAAATGTGTCCTGAAGGAAGGGTTGTGATGACAGGGCTGCATAAAAGTAAGACTTTAATTGGTCAAGATACAACTAGCAGTAAGGATCAAAGGAAACGCGAACGTATAAGGGCATCACAAGTCTCCTTGGCGCCTTTCCTGTTGTCCCTGAGGTCCATCATCTGATGATACTTGGCCAGCTTCCTCCTCCACATCCTCATCATCCAAGGAGGCATCACGCTCCTCACTATCCTCATTGTTCAACACCTCCCCCCTCTGTAGCAGCAGGTTGTGCAGAGCACAGCTGACCACCACGATATGTGTGAGACCCTCGATGGAGCATATTGAAGTGTTACACTGGACCAATCTAGGCACCTGAATCTCATCTTGAGTAGACCAATGACCTGCTCTTTGGTCACTTGCGTTGTCCTGTGGCAGGTGTTGTACCTCTCCCTCTGCCTCTGTGCGAGGGTTCCTCACAGCCGTCAGTAGCCATTGGGAGGCTAAAAGGTTCTGACACCTGGGACTGCCTCAAAATGTAGGCATTGTGGCAACTTCCCGGTAAGCATGCACAGACCTGCAGGATTCATATATGGTGGTTGCAGCCAAGTTGTACATTGAGGGAGTGGAAGCCCTTCCTGTTGATGATGGCTGCTGGTTGGTGGGCAGGAGTCTTGATGGCCACATGTGTGCAGTCGATGATACCCTGCACCTGGAGGAATCAGTGGTGCCCCCGAACTCAATGGACTTCTCAACTTGAGAGCTGGGTTCGTGTGGAAGCGCACATAGTCCGTGATTCCCAAACGGCATTAATAAAATTTACAACTAAGAATAAAATTACTGTCAATTGGCTTCTTAACTAACTTAATTGCCTGCCAACTGCGTCGATGTCTCTCTCCACCCTCCATGTTTGCTGCCATCCACAAAATCGGGACGGGACATCACAACATCAGACTTCCAGTATGACACCTCCCGTGCTGATTTTCTGCACACCCACCCGCCTCCATTCCCGTCACCAAGGTCAGCATTAAATTCCACCCAAAGTTTCCATTAAGAACCATGCCCACGTCTTGTGCCTCCACACAAGAGTTACCCTTTTTGGTTTCAAATGGCCCTATTCTTTCCTTACTTATCCTCTTGCTCTTTATGTATTTATAAAACATCTTTGAGTTTTCCTTGATTTTACTTGCCAATATTTTTTCATGCCCTCTCTTTGCTTTCCTAATTTCCTTTTCAATTTCAGCCTTACACTTTCTATACTTCTGTAGGCAGTATTAAGCTCTTGGTATCTGACATAAGCTTGCTTTCATTTTTGACTCATCCTACTCTGTATGTTCTTTGACATCCAGGAGGTCTGGATTTGTGAGTCCCATTCTTTTTCTTTGTGGGAAGTTATTTATTCTGAACCCTCCTTAGTTTCTCCTTGAATGCCTCCCACGGCGTTGACACTGATTTGCCTTCAAGTAGCTGTTTCCAGTCTGGTTCAGCCAAATCACATCTCAGCTTAGTAAAATTGACCTTTCTTCAATTTAAAACTTTTACTATTGGTCTATCTTTAAACTTTTCCATTACTGCTCTAAATCTAACTGAATTATGATCACTACCACTAAAATGCTCTCCCCACTGATATCCCTTCCACGTGCCCAGATTCATTCCCTAAAACTAAGTCTAGAACTGCCGCTTTTCTTGGTTGGGCTTGCTATGTACTTGATGCTTTTTAAGAATTCTGCGTCCTCTGTACCTTTTACACTGAATTTACCCCAGTTAATGAATCCCAGTTAAGGCCGTGAAAAACACTATATAATTGCAAGTTTTTCTTTCTTAAGTCTTTCTTTAATGTCTTTCAGGGAAGGAAATCCATTGTCCTTACCAGGTCTGGTCTACATGCGACTCCAGAGCCACAGCAATGTGGTTGACTCTTAACTGCCCTCTGAAATGGCATAGCAAGCCACTAAGTTGCATGAAACCAGTACAAAAAAGTTGAACAATACAACCGGATGGACCACCCAAAATTGACCCAAGCACTGGACACGACAAAGGTACACCCTGCCCAGTCGGCCTGCAAAGACCTTCTTAGTAACATCTAAGGACTTGTGCTAAAATTGGGAGAGCTGTCCTACAAAACAGACTAGCAATAGTCTGACATAGTCATATTCACAGAATCAGACATTTCAGCAGGACAGACCAGCAGAGTTGGTGGCACAGTAGTATACAGAGGGGAGGAAGTGGCTCTGGGTGTCATCAACGTTAACCCAGGACACCATGAAGTCTCAGGGCATCAGGTCAAACATGGGCAAGGAAACCTCCTGCTGATGACACCTCATGCCCTCCCTCAACCAATGAATCAGTACTCCTCCACACTGAACACCACTTGAAAGAAGCACTGAGGGTAGCAGGAGTACAGAATGCAGGCTGGGTGGAAAATTTCAATATCCATCACCAAGTGTGGCTCTGTAGCACCACTGCTGACTAAGTTTGCCAAGTTCTGAATGCGAGCTGCCAGGTTGGGCAAGTGGTGAGGGAACCAACACAAGGAAAAAATGTACTTGACAATGTCCTCACCAATCCACCTGTTGCAGATGCACCTGTCCATGACAGTATTGGCAGAAGTGACCACTGCATAACCCTGTGGAGGCAAGTCCGTCTTCATACTGAGGACACTTTCCATCGTGCTGTATGGCAGTACCACTATGCAAAATGGGATGTATTCAGAACAGATCCAGCTGCTCAAAACTGGGCACCCATGAGGCGCTGAGGGCCATCAACAACAGCAGAATTGTAGTCATCCACAATCTGTAACCACACGGCCCAGCATATCTCTCACTCTACCCTTACTATTGAGCCAAAGGACTGACCCTAATTCAGTGAGGAGTGCATGCCAGGAGCAGCACCAGGCATACCTAAAAATGAGGTGCCAACCTGGTGAAGCTACAACACAAAACTACATGCATGCTAAATGGTATGCTACAGACAGAGCTAAGCGATCCCACAACAGATGGATCAGAGCAAAACTCTGCAGTCTTGCCCTATCTAGTCATGAATGATGGTGGACAATTAAACAAATAATGGGAGATGGAGGCTCCATGAACATCCCCATCCTCAAGGATGGTGTTGCTCAGCATGTGAGTGCAAAAGACAAGGCTGAAACATTTGCAACCATTTTCAACTAGAAGTATTGAGTGGATGCTCCATCTCAGTCTCCTCCTGAGGTCCCCAACATCACAGATGTCAGCCTTCAGACAATTCGATTAATTCCACATGATAACAAGAAATGGCTGAAGGCTTTGGATATAGCAACGGCTATGGGCCCCAACAACATACCGGTTGTAGTATTGAAGACTTGCGCTCCAGAACTAGTTGCGCTCCTAGCCAAGCTTTTTCAGCACAGCTGCAACACTGGCAGCTAACCGACATAGTAGAAAATTGTCCAGGTATATCCCATCCACAAAAAGCAGGACAAATCCAATATCGCCCCGTCAGTCTACTCTCGATCATCAGCAAAGTGACGGATGCTGTCATCGCAGTGCTATCAAGCAGCATCTACTCACCAATAACCTGCTCATCTATGTTCAGTTTGAGTACCACCAGGACCATTCAACTCAGAACCTTATTACAGCCTTGATTCAAACATAGGTAACAGAGCTGAATTCCAAAGGTGAGGTGACGGTGACTTCCCTTGACATCAAGGCCAGGAGCCCTAGCAAAATTGAAGTCAATGGGAATCAGGAGGAAAGCTCGAGCCACACCTACACAAAGGAAGATGGCTGTGGCTGCAGAAGGCCAATCATCTCAGCCTAGGATATCACTGCAGGAGTTCCTCAGGGCAGTCCTACGCCCAACCATCTTCAGTTGCTTCATCATTGACCTTCCCTCCAACATATCGACAGAAGTCGGGATGTTCGCTGATGATTGCACAGTGTTCAGTTCCATTTGCAACTCCTCAGGTAATGAAGCAGTTAATGCACACATGCAGCAAGACCTGAACAACTTTCAGGCTTGGACTGATGATGTGCCAAGTAACTTTTGTGCCACAGAAGTGTCAGGCAATGACCATCTCCAACAAGAGAGAACCTAACCATCGCCCCATGACATTCAAAAGGATTAGCAACACCGAATCCCCCATTCTTCAGGTCACCATTGACCAAAAACTTAACTGAAGCAGCCACGTAAATATTGTGGCTACAAGAGTAGGTCAGAGGCTGGGTGCTCTGTGGCAAGTAATTCACTTCCTGACTCTCATAAGCCTGTCCAATATCTACAAGGCACAAGTCTGTAATGGAATACTCTCCACTAGCCTGGATGAGTACAGCTCCAACAACACTCAAGAAGCTTGACACCATCCAGGACAAAGCAGGTCACATGATTGGCACCCCATCTACCACTTTCAACATTCACTCCTTCCACCACCAATGCACAGTGGCTGCAGCATGTACCATATACAAGATGCACTGCAGCAGCTTGCCAAGGCTCCTTCGACAGCACTTCCATGACCTCTACTGCCTGGAAGAACAGAAGCAGCAGGTGCATGGAAATACCACCATCTGCAAATTCCCTTCCAAGTCACACATCATCGTGACTTGGAAATATATTATCGTTCCTTCATTGTCATTGGGTCAACATCCTGGATCTCCCTATATAACAGCATTGTGTGTATAACTACATCACACGGCCATCAGTGGTCCAAGAAAGTGGATCACCTCCACCTTCTCAAGGGCAATTCAGGATGGGCAATAAATGCTGTCTGGACAGCGAAGCTCACATCCCATGAACCCATAAAAAAACACGTATTTGATTCAGATATTTTGCTGGTGCAAGTTTTTATTCAATCAGTAACTTGCACATTAATCAGACTTCATGGGGTTGATTTTCAACTTGTTGCCGGGGCATAAACTGAAATGTCAGATCGTCTGCATGTTATAGAAACTGCTCAATATATTTCAATTCTGAATTACGTGTGCAGTTTAAACTTTTTAAAAGAGAAATTATGACTTCTCACTTGTCAGGGTACTTTCTCAAAATCATGCTCCTCACAGTCAATGTTCCCTAACTGGGAGCATGAATTTGTAAAATTAGCTGTCATCTCAAAGCAGTATCACAATATCTGCAATTATCCAAATGACTCTTATTACAACTCACGTATAATGGGTTTGTGTTTTGTTTCAGAATTAAATTCAATGTGAATGTGGCTTGCAACAAAATGGAAATTCAGCTTTAGACATCTGAACTAATAATAAGACATTCCATAGAAACATTAATTAAAGAGCTTTAAGCAGCTTCATGTGGATAGTGCATTCCACATTACTGCTTTCTGAAATGTGGTCTGAACAGCTGAGGTCATTCCATTTGATTGGAATCCCAGCACTTATCTGCAATGAAGTCTCAGGCCCAAAGCATGATAAGCCTCTGTAAAATCCGTTGCTTTGGAGACTGGATTTCTGGCTGAGTTTATGTAAAATAAGAAGAATGTTGTGGCACTTCTGCACCTGACAGCTATTCAAGGACTGGGACAGCTGTACTTGTATTTCATCTTTCAAATGAAGTAGACTGGTCTATAAAAATGTTTTGTGTTGCACATCCCTTCCATCTTAGATAACTAAAGTCATTACTTACTACTCAACAATATGTATCAATAGAAAGTATTCAATTAAGGAAATAGCTACAACCCACAGAACCAACTTTCTTGTTCCCTAGGTCACTACCAAGTAAATTAGTTTACCCAGTATCATTCTCATTTAATAACACCCAAAAGACTTTTTACCTCCATTTTAGTCATAAAATATACAAACTGGGTGGTTTTATTTTAATTATAAAAAGTCAACAGATGAAACTCTCCGCCGAACATCATTCTTCGTCACTAGACAGCAATATCGGCTGTGTAAGATGAAGGTCTGAATCCATTCAGATTTGTATGTTTTGCACACTCTTAAAAAATAATTTTCAAACAAATTTATAAAGGGAACTTTGAATAGTTAAATATTTCAACAAAGTAAAAATGGAAACATTTGCTAGTGGCTCAGTGAGTAAATGCACACGTGAGGTGATGCAACCAGCAAAATTTGAAGTTCAATCTCCCAGCTGTGCTGTGCAGGCTATTCTCAGTCAGGGTGGCAGTAGCAAATTAAAAATGCTTTTATATTGCTGCTTGTTTAGTTTGGATTGTAGCAGAATGGCCTACATATGTCAGTTTCCTGGTGGCAGAATCATACACAGATTTTTTTGCCAATGTAAAAGTGTCTAAGAACTGAATCCAGCACCCTGGGCTAGGAAGGAGGGGGAGTTGGTAAAGTTTTCATTCCTAATTGCCAATAAGTTGGAACATTTCTTTTTTTAATGTGAAAGAGGTGCAATAATTTTATCCAGAAAACTCGTGTTACAGCAGACACTGAGGTACTCCTGAAATGAAGGATGGGAAAAATTATAGTGAAATTGGTATGAATGACATTTTTGATGAATTTCCAAGCATTCTATTTAGTTTAATGATATGAATGAACTGGCTAATTGTATGTTGGTTTGGTGGCTGGAGAAGTGGCAGACCCATATTTAATATTACTAACCTTAGTTATCACTAATTAAATCACATGCTAATTGCCTACAAACTGAATTTTGGGGCTGAGAAAAAAAATTGATGCTTTTAAAATACTGGTGTCTTTTTTATTTTACAGTCAGGAGATCCAAGAATTAACAGAGAAGACTTAGAAGTAGGTGTTGAACATTCATTGACTTGTCCTCATCAGTTCTATAAAAAGGGGCTTTTGCAGCCTAATCATGTCAATTCTGATGAAGGATTCCACCTTGAACATTCACACCTTTCTTGTTCAAATGCTGATCAATCTGCATTTCCAGCCATTTTTTGTTGTTTTTTACTTGAGTTCTGAATAGTTTAACAGGAGTTTGCCTTGTGATTCTTTACATTGGGTTTAGTAGCATGTCAGGCTGCCAACTCCTAAAGCACAGGGTTCATGCAGCTGGCGGCATTTCTACAGTAAACTTGCTATTTCTTTTCATTGGGTCTTCCTTGCTGCCAGCTAGACTGGCAAGTTTACTTTGGTGTTGGCGCTGGTTGTGTGAGACCAACAAGTCAGATGCCAGGGACATGAACAGTGCAATACAGCAGTTTAAGCGTAACTAAAGACTCCTACCAAACTCCCCAATGTCAGTACCTGAAACCTGAATGAGTCCTCTGCGGAAGTTACCCCTGAGTGTCGGTACCACACAATGCCATCATTAAGGTCCTGCTGAGTAAATGAGTTTGTCACAGTAGCTATTTTCCCATCAGGCAGCCTTTGCCACCCATCTGCTGGGCCATCAGCTGGCATTGGCACCAAAAGGATCACATCACCTGTTGAGAATTAAGGATCACAATAAATGCATAGCAAGTTAACAAGAAACATGCATCAAAGAGTGAAAGAAGCAGAGAGTGAAATCAGGCAACAAATGTTAAGCTGCACATTCGTACAAAACTGAAATTGAATGGAACATAAAACCTCAGCAGTGCTTGGCATAATTTTCTAATCTTTAGAAAAGTTTCAATTTTGCTCCACTCCTCCATCCTAAAAAATGAAATATGACATGGGTAAAATGAAATTGAGTAGGCATCTACTGCATCAAGACCAGCCTAGCCAAATCTTGCAATGGGAGTCTCTCTCATCAATTTAAGTGGACTATAGACAATGAAACTACTGCCAAGGAGCTTGCACACAGTTCTGCATTATAGTTATGCTGGTTCCCCAGTGTAATTGCAGCCAGCAAGGGCTGGAAATTTCTCTAAACACCATTCCACCAGCTTTCCTCTCTAATTTTCCACTTGACACTAAGAATGCCTGTTACGGTGGCACTGGAGGAGTTATATTTAAAGAACTGCAGCAACCAATGCAATTGATCAAAGAGGGCTTTTTAAAATTTAAAAATAACTAACTTTTTTGGGCCAACTACAGAGGTGCTGGCCACACTACATTTTAGCATCATCCAAGACCTGCAGCAGCCATTTCCACACTCATCTGCCAGATGGGCTCCCCAATCCCATTGGGAACCTGCCCAAATTACTTATATGGCCCTGTCCACAGAAAATCAACCAGGGTCAGGGTAGGTGGAATTCCTCTCCTGATGAAGAAACACTAGGATTTTGTTGAAGTGGAAACTTCTGGCTCTGTCCTTCTAATACATTTGGCTGGAGACTGGGGCAAATAAAGGTTGGCAGAAGTTCTTAAAGAGCTACAGCAAGTCAATAAAAAAAAAAACTGATAGTGAGCAGAGGGAAGTGGAGAAATTGAACACAATGGTTGGTGAAGACATGTAGGCAACAATGGTGAAGAGTTGGAGGTCCTACAGCTACAGGGTACCCATATTTGGAGCTGAAGACTAGCCTGCAGTAAAAAAAAAACAGAAATCAGCTACTTGGATGAAGTCTGCTGACTAAGTCAATGCAGTAACCCATGTCCCTTGCACCTGACTGAAAATCTGAAAGCAGGCTCTTGGTCTCAGGAGGAAGACAAAAGTAACTTTTGCTCACATTTCCTGTAGCGCTCATCAAACAAGATACAAATCCAAGGCTGGAACTCTCACATGCTCTGGAAGGTATCATTTCAAACACTGTGCACAACTGCTGCTCTTGTGCACACAGTTGTCCATTGTGCCAAAATTAAATTTTTCTTGCAGGTGGAGGTCAGGAACGCAGAACAGGTATGGGGACAGCAGGTTGGGATAGAAGGTGCTCGAGTTGAACTCTGGTGCAGCTGATTGTGGGAGTGGCATTTGGGAGTGGAAAGACCTCATGCAAACTAAGAACAAGCAGGTACAAGGTATCAAACCCTATCATTTTATTTTCATAGCTGTTCTTCTGGGCTGGCATCAGTTAACTATATAATTGCGCAGTTTGTACAGAACAAGATCTGAAGGACTCTACATTACATCACAGACACACTTTCAATTACTGAGATAGACAGATAGATAGATAAATGGATGTGAACAACAGTACAGGATAATGGAGAGTCAAAGATAAAAATCCTGTACTGGAAAAGAGCAATGTTCACTGAGAAGGTGCAGAAGAGTTTCAATGAGATGATATATGATAAATGGCTGTAAAGCTTTAGTTACGAGGAAACACTAAAAGGATTTCTTTTCATTGGAACAAAAAATCTTAAGAGCATTGACAGAGGTTTTAAAAATTATGAGAGGATTTTGATAAGGTGAAAGAGAAAAACTATTTCCACTGGTGAATCAGTAACTAGGGGGCTTAAATCTAAGTTCATCATCAAAAGAACAAAGGAAAGGTTGGAAGTTTTTTAAAGTTATTATGCAGAGGGTTGTTGCAGCATGGAATGTCCAACCAGAAACAGTGATGGAAGCAGGATCTATTACAGCTTTTCAAAGGGAAGTGGATAAATATTTGAATAAAAAAGGTAGGTTATGGAAAAATGGCGGGGATGTGGGACTAAATGGTCTCAAGCAAGCTGTTTTGGATAATCCAAGAGAGCGAAATGGTCAGTCTGCAGATTCCTCCATGACATCAACCAATGGAGGGAACCCAGACGAAGCAGTTACAGTTGTTGACAGAATGCAAGAACCAGATTGCATTATCCTATATAAAAGAGTTCAGAGACATTTGGTGAAGTGTTTATAAGCTGAATCATTAACTACCAAATTTAGGGGTTTCTTTTGCATGAATTAGATTGAAGATGATCTCAGAGTCACTAGCATCTTTGTCTGCTGCCTGCAACATTCTGCTGGTAAGCTGTAGTAATCCGCCCTCAGGGACCCATCCTCGCACGTTATTCAGGAGCTGTGGCCCTTTCTCGATCTTCTGAAAAGAAAATGAAGAAAGTTAAAATACAACACATCTAACAATCTAGATTGGGTGGCACAGTGGATTAGCAGAGTGTCCTCACACGTTTAGGATCCAAGGTTGATTGGTGGAATAAAAATCTTTGCTATTTGTCCATTGCAAGACTCTTATGTGAAATGAGCTTGAATCATCTCAAACCAAGTCCTGTGAGTGCACCAATGAAACAAAGAAGTTTAAAATATAGAAAGCCATTCAGCTCATCATGCCTTTGCTGAAGCATTCCAATTCTATCCCACTGCTGTGCTGTCTCCCCACAGCCCTGCAGCTTCCTCGACTACAAATATTTATTTAATTTTCACTTAATATTGTCTCTGCCTCAACCACTTCGTGTGGCTCCACTGGATACAGGCATATCTTCTAACCTCTCTCCTCATTCCTTGTGACAATTTTAAATCGATCAACCCTTAACACTAACTCTCCAGCCTGAGGAAATTCCACAGCACAAAATTTAGCAAAATTAGTAGTCTCAGTTTAAGTAGCTACATATGGAAATGGAAAATTTCACTCTTATGTAGTAGGAAAGCTCCCCTGAGTTTGGGATTACACTTGCAAAAAAGAACAAGAAGGAGCTTTCCTCAATAAAAGTTGACCATCCCATATGTCCATTCTATGTCCAGTGATACTGCTGAATGACATTGGATTTCTTTCTCTGATACACTGTTGGAGGAGAATGAGTAAAACACTGGATCTGTCTTTCCTCTGATTTTTCTGTTGAAGGGCCTTTGAAGTCAGTTTTTTATTGCAAATTTAAAAACTTGTTTTTCAGGTTTTATCTTCAGCATCAGTGACTGGGGGAAAATTAGTGTCCAAAAAAGGGTAAATTTGCATTGGGTTGTTGTTGTGCTATGTTGTGCTGCTTAGTGATTTACAGTGCTTCCTAGTTATCTAACACTATGCAGCACAACACAATACAGTTAAACTAAATGACAACTAACAACTATTTAAACAGTTCACAAGATAATCATTCATGGGTCTTACTTAGTTCCGAAAGTAATGTAAGTTTCCATGACCATAAAATGCTGTCAAACTATTTTAGAGGTAAAATTTATAAATTCAAAAGTTGTAATGGACTGGAATTTGTGGTGCCACTATTACTCCAGGTGGGGGAATCCCCGCCTCAACCAGCATAATTTTGCATTGTTCTGGCACTTAAGTGACCGGTGCCAGGATCTCTGTTCCTTGAAAGACACGGATCCTGCCTCCAGGAGCTGCTGGCCAATCATAGGGCCCGCAGCTCAGCAGTATCTGCAGTGCCACGGAGTGGTGGTCACTGCCAGTACTGCAGAGGCCTTGGACCTAGGCCCAGCGCTGGAGAGCCGAACCAGAGGTAGGTGAGATGGGATCGCCAGGGTCAGTCCAGAAGGCCCTGGTGAGGACGGGTAGAAGGGTGGGCGTTAAGTGCAGGGAGAGGGGGTTTTGGGAAGTGGAGTCCTCCAGGGGCCATAGATTGCCCACGGATGAAGGACCGTCCCTCCCCCCCAAGCCCAACGCCTTGTATACAAGGCAACCTCTCTGTGTGGCGCAGGCAGCTCCCGCCGCTGGTTAAATCCCAGCAGCGGGGGGGAAGAGGCCTTCAAGTGGCCATTAATAGGCCACGTAAGGGCCTCAATTGGCCTCTGGCCGGGAAGATCGTCATCGATCTATCCTGGCCGCAGCAAAATCGCTCGGCAATGGGGAGGTGACAGGCCCTCTCGTTACAATTCTATGCGCCCTCCCACCTCCAGCCCCATCTCGCGGCGGGGCATAAAATCCAGCCCAATATTTGTGAGTAGTCTGTGTCCTTCAAAATGCTGGCTATTCAAGTGCTTTAAATAACATGCTACTACCATTGTATCAATGAGCACAAATTTATTTTAAGTCTGACTTGAGTATGAAATAGTTGATGCTGGAATCTGATTTTGCAATACATGCTATTAATATTATCACTGAATGTCGTGTACCCAGTTTGTTAATAACATAGCTGTAATCAATATAAAAGCTCTTCAACACAGGTCCTGATATTTAGGGATGTCATACAAACAGATCTCCTGACCTAATTTTTTGTAAGGAAACAATGGGAAATTCTTCTCAAATTTAGAAAGAAAATAATTTTTACTGACTCACAGGGTGGAATTTTATTTCAGCTGGAGGTCTTATTCCAGGAGGCTGCAGTTGTCAGTAACAAGGGCGGCACAGTGGTTAGCACCGCAGCCTCACAGCTCCAGTGACCCGGGTTCAATTCCAGGTACTGCCTGTGTGGAGTTTGCAAGTTCTCCCTGTGTCTGCGTGGGTTTTCTCCGGGTGCTCCGGTTTCCTCCCACAAGCCAAAAGACTTGCAGGTTGGTAGGTAAATTGGCCATTATAAATTGCCACTAGTATAGGTAGGTGGTGGGGAAATATAGGGACAGGTGGGGATGTGGTAGGAATATGGGATTAGTGTAGGATTAGTATAAATGGGTGGTTGATGGTCGGCACAGACTCGGTGGGCCGAAGGGCCTGTTTCAGTGCTGTATCTCTAAACTAAACTAAACGACCAGCCGTGAAAGTTTGAACCCTCTGAGGCACTAATGCTCACACATGTTGAGAGAACTGATCTTCTGTCTGTAGACCGTATGTGGGAGGGTGGGGGGGGATTCTCGCCTCCTTGGAGCTGGATCTCTGAGTCCATCCCCTCTACCCTGTAGAGCGGCATATGGCTGAGGAGAGGCGGTTGCTGCTGCTGCTGGTGTTGCTCCTGCTGGAGCTGTTGATGCTGCTCCTCGTGTTTCTCATCACAGGTTCAAGGTAGAGCTGCATAAGCTTCTCCCATATTGCACTGAAGGCTGACAGCAGGAAAATGCAGCTCAAGGTGAGTGAAGATGAAGACAGGTGAACTGACTCACAAGACGTTGGAAATCACTGATCAAGCACTGAAAGCACTCTCTGAGAGAAGAAGTGCTGTGAGGAACAGCCCCCTCACCAAGGTGGGGCTGCAACTTTTCAGTTTTATTGTTCAAAGGATCCCTAGCCAGTCAAGTTCACTTGCTTGGTTGACCCTGGCAAGTTGTAGACAGCTCGGGAAATACGTGTGCTGGCTATTAAAGCTGGAATGCTTTAGTTAAAACAGGAGTTAATTACCTATCTGCATATTACAATTACTCCTGCACAGCTCCAAGGGGGTTTCCCACTTGTCTGCAAACCAGCCTGGGTAAAATCTGGAAGTTGGCAGAATGATGTTGGGATCCTGACCTGACGTCACATTTAGGGGATTTGACACCCCGCACGTGCCTGATCCTGCCTCCCTTTGGCACTTAACATTCTGTCCATAAACCCCACCTTCCCAAAAAACCGGGACTTTATCAGTGAAAATCAGTAAAAACTGATTTTAATGGTCTCAACATATTGTGTGCAGCAGTATTCAGATCCCTTGAGACATGAAACCAGTTAGAAAGGACGTTATTCCATAATACCAATCAATAGGCCTAAATTTATGCAGGAGAAAAACAAAACAGAAAATATAAATAAAAAAAGTTACTGAAAAATAAGATTAAGGTCTCTAGTTTGAGTTAACTGATCTCAGGCAGTGTATTCCAATTACTGTTTACCTTGTCTCTTGTTCTTTCAACTTCGGTATCAGCCTGTGCTTTGGACATTGGCCCTTCATCAAAGTGTTCCTGACTATGGAATCATGCAATGATCGCACTCTGAATTACTAAAAAGTGAGCTCTGGGAGTGTGTGCATGTTTGTGTGGCTTGTGTGCGTGCATACTTTCAATTGGTCAAACAACATGCCAACATCGCTGTCTAAAATCACAAGAATAGCACTTGGGCCAGGTACTGGGGGATAAGATCAAAGCTCTGCAGTTCTGCCACATTCAGTCTTGAATGGTGGTGGACAATTAAACAACTAATGAGAGGAGGAGGTTCCATGAGGATCACCATGCTCAATGACAGCAGAGCCCAGCGCGTCAGTGCAAAAGATAAGACTGAAGCTTTTACAGCCAACTTCAGCCATAAGTACCGAGTGGATGATCCATCTTGGCCTCCTCCTGAGGTCCCCAGCATCAAAGAAGTCAGTATGCAGCCACTTTGACTCACTCCACATGATATAAAGGAAGAGCTGAACATACAGGATACAATAAAGGCTATGGGACCTGACAACATCCCAGGTGCAGTGCTGAAAACTTACACTCCAGAGCCAGCTAACCGAACCACAAACCAGCACAACTATAATCCTGGCATCTACCCAACAAAGTGGAAAATTGCCCGGGTACGTCCTGTCCACAAAAAGCAGGACAAATCCAATATGACCAATTACCACCCCATCAGCTTACTCTCATTTATCAACAAACTGAAGGAAGGGGTCGTTGACAACGCTATCAAGTGGCACTTACTGACCAATAACCTGTTCACCAATAATCAGCATTTTGGGGATTACCATTGATCAGAAACTTAACAGGGCCAGCCATCTAAATATTGTGGCTACAAGAGCAGGTTAGACGTTAGGAATCCTGCCGTGAGTAACTCACCTCCTGACTCCTCAAAGCCTGCCCACCATCTACAAGGCACAAATCAAGAGTGTGATAGAATACTCTCTACTTGCCTGGATGGGTGCAGCTCCAACAACACTCAAGAAGCTGAGTAAAAGAGCCTGATGGGTTCAAATAAAGCTCTGTTTATTGCTATGGCTCTCACAAAATCCCATACCATCACAGGTAATGCTCATGAGAGTAATGTAGGTAGTGTCAAAAAATAAAACCATTTCACCAGACACACCAAACACACCCACATCCAGGACAAAGCAGCCCTCTTGATTGGCACCCCATCCACCATCTTCAACATTCACTCCCTCCACCACCGACACACAGTGGCATCAGTGTGTACCATCTACAAGATGCACTGCAGCAAGGCTCCTTACACAGCAACTTTCCAAACCACGACCTCTACCACCCAGAAGGACAAGGGCAGTAGATATCATGGGAACACCACCACCGGCAAGTTCCCCTCCAAGCCACACACCATCCTGCTTTGGAACTATATCACTGTTCCTACACTGTCGCTAGGTCAAAATCCTGGAACTCCCTTTCTAACAGCACTATGGGTGTACCCGCACCCCAAGGACTGCAGCGGTTCATGAAAGCGGTTCACCACCACCTTCTCATAGGCAATTAGGGATGGGCAATAATTGTTGTCCTAGCCAGCGACGCCCACATCCCATGAATAAATAAAAAAAAGTCCTCTGAAGGGAATGCAATGCTGATAAAAGAGCCTGATGGGCTCAAATAAAGCTTTATTTATTGCTATGGCTCTCACAAAATCCCATACCATCACAGGTAATGCTCATGAAAGTAATGGAGGTAGTGTCAAAAAATAAAACTGTTTCACAGGACACACCATACACACCCATATTAGGTAATGAGTAGATTAGGTTATGTGCTACACTTAAGCTTTTGATTAAAGAAAAAGCAGATTCTTCCTGACATGAAAATTTGAAGAGCAAAATTTGGCGTTCTGCTGTTATTGTCTGTCTTCACAGCCATCAGTAATGGTGCACTAAGAGAAGACACCAAACCTAAATGGATTGTTTGCTCTGTGTCCATCATCTTTCATAGATGGAAGGATGCCAACTTGCTATCGTCTGTCTGTTAGAGCACCTTCCCTTCCTCCAGAAAGTAGGTTTTCCCATAAGTGTACTTCTGTAACAACTCCCCCGCACAAGTCAGTGTGGCACTACACTGGACAGATGGTAAATGTCCCAGGTTTGATCAGCAGTCTGTAGTAGTCGAGGCACTACAATTACCTGAGGGCCACCAAGCCAGGAAGGGAAAAATCAACAAAGATTCGAGCTCCAGATTCCCATCTAGTTCCATGCTGGAAGGTTCATATGTATGAGTGTTGGGTAAGGAGAGGATTGGCTGTGATGATCACAGACCATACTGACACTCGGGCAGAATACCTCCCGACCTGCTGCTGATGTTACAGTGGTTGATTGGGAGAATCCAGAAAATTTAATGGTATCACTCTCTTGGCTCAAATGCGAAGAACAGATATTTAAGTAAGTTACTGGAGGGCTGCTGGCACCTGTGAAATCATATTCCATCTGAATTAGAGAATCGACTGCACGTAATCAGGCCATGCGGCCCAACTGGTCCATACTGATATTTATGCTTCACATAAATCTCCTCCTGCTCTAATGACCTCTTCCCACTCTATGCCCATTTCCCTTTATTATTTTCTCCATTGTGTATGCTTCAATCATCCTCTTAAATGTATCAACAGTAACTACTTCTATCATTCCACATGCAGCATGTTCCATATTCTCACCTCTCTCTGCAAGGCAATTCTCCCTAATTTTTTTTTTGGTTTCCTTGTGGCTATCTAATATCATTCTGAAATCTTCCAAAATTGGAAACAGTTGCTCCATATTGAACCCCCGCATAATTTTAAAGACTTTTATCAGGTCTCCTCTTCATCTCTTTTCCAGGGCGGCACAGTGGCGCAGTGGTTAGCACCGCAGCCTCACAGCTCCAGCGACCCGGGTTCAATTCTGGGTACTGCCTGTGTGGAGTTTGCAAGTTCTCCCTGTGTCTGCGTGGGTTTTCTCCGGGTGCTCCGGTTTCCTCCCACAAGCCAAAAGACTTGCAGGTTGGTAGGTAAATTGGCCATTACAAATTGTCCCTAGTATAGGTAGGTGGTAGGGAAATATAGGGACAGGTGGGGATGTGGTAGGAATATGGGATTAGTGTAGGATTAGTATAAATGGGTGGTTGATGGTCGGCACAGACTCGGTGGGCCGAAGGGCCTGTTTCAGTGCTGTATCTCTAAACTAAACTAAACAGAGAAAAGAGCCCAGCCTGCTGAATCTTTCCTGATATTTACATCCTCTCAATTCCGGTAACATCCTTTTAAATCTTTCCTACACTTTCTCCAGTCCTTCAAGACCCTAAAACAGGATCTCTAAGGTTGTAATCTTTGGATTACTCCCGGTGCCACGTGCTAGTGAGTTTAGAAATAGGAGGATACAGCAGATGAATGTGTGACTGAGGAGATGGTGCAGGAGGGAGGGCTTTAGATTCCTGGATAACTGGGTCTGTTTCTGGCAAAGGTGGGACCTGTCCAAGTTGGACGGGTTACACCTGAACCGGAATGGGACAAGCATCCATGCTGGGAGATTTGCTAGTTCTGTTGGGGTGGGGTTAAACTAATTTGGCAGGGGGATGGGATACAGAATGGAGGTACAGTAGGGGGTAATAAAGAACAGAAAGTGAGTCTGCCTGGAAGGCAGAGCAAATATAGACCTGGTAAAGCACAAGGGAAAAATGCAAGGCTGGATTGCATCTATTTCAATGCAAGGAGTCTAACTAGTAAGGCAGATGAATTGAGGGCGTTGATTAGCACATGGGAGTATGATATTATTGCTATCACAGAGACATGGTTGAGGGAGGGACAGGACTGGCAGCTCAATATTCCAGGTTATAGAATCTTCAGGTGCGACAGGGGAGGGGATAAAAGAGGAGGTGGCATTGCACTGTTGATCAAGGAGTCAATTACTGCAGTAAGGAGGGATGACATCTCAGAAGGTTCCTCAGATGAAGACATTTGGGTAGAACTTAAAAACAAAAAGGGCGCAATCACTTGGCTGGGTGTGTACTACAGGCCTCCAAACAGTCAGGAAGAGATAGAGGAGCAGATATGTAGGCAAATCTTTGAGAGGTGTAAAAATAATAGGGTAATAATAGTAGGGCATTTCAACTTTCCCAATATTAACTGGGACAGTCTTAGTGCAAAAAGCTTAAAAGGGGCGGAATTCTTAAAATGCATACAAGAGAGCTTTTTGAGCCAGTATGTAGAAAGTCCTACAAGAGAAGGAGCAGTACTGGACCTAATCCTAGGGAATGAAGCCGGTCAAGTGGTAGAAGTGTCAGTGGGGGAGCATTTCGGGTATAGCGACCATAACTCTAAGATTTAAGGTAGTTCTGGAAAAGGACAAAGATGGACCAGAAATAAAGGTACTGAATTGGGGGAAGGCCGATTTCAATATGATAAAACAGGATCTGGCCAAAGTGGACTAGGAGCAGCTACTTGTAGGAAAGTCTACATCACATCAATGGGAGTCATTCAAAGTGGAAATTGTGAGAGTTCAGAGCCAACATGTACCCATTAAGGTGAAGGGTAGGACCAACAAGTCCAGGGAACCCTGGATGTCAAGGGATATAGAGAATTGGATCAGGAAAAAAAAAGGAGGCTTACGGCAGATCCCAAGCGCTGAAAACGGTGGAGGCCTAGAAGAGTATAGAAAGTGTAGGGTGGCACTTAAAGTAATTAGGAGAGCGAAGAGGGGACATGAAAAAACACTGGCGGGCAAGATAAAGGAAAATCCCAAGGCGTTTTATAAGTATATTAAGGGTAAGAGGATAACCAGGGAAAGAGTAGGGTCCATTAGGGAACAACATGGCAATCTTAGTGTGGAGCCGGAGGACATAGGTGAGGTTTTAAATGATTACTTTTCATCGGTGTTCACTATGGAGAAAGACGATGTAGGTGTAGAGATCAAGGAGGGGGACTGTGATATACTTGAGCATATTAGCAATGAAAGGGAGGAAATATTAGCTGTTTTAGCGGGCTTAAAAGTGGATAAATCCTCAGGCCCAGATGAGATGTATCCCAGGCTGTTATGTGAGGCAAGGGAGGAGATAGCCGGGGCTTTGACACAAATTTTCAAATCTTCTCTGGCCACAGGAGAGGCACCAGAGGACTGGAAGACAGCGAATGCGGTACCATTATTCAAGAAGGGTAATAGGGATAAACCAGGTAACTACAGGTTGGTGAGTCTAACATCAGTGGTTGGGAAAATATTGGAAAAAATTCTGAGGGACAGGATTAATCTCCACTTGGACAGGCAGGGATTAATCAGGGATAGACAGCACGGCTTTGTCAGGGGGAGATCGTGTGTAACTAACTTGATTGAATTTTTCGAGGAGGTGACTAGATGTGTCGACGAGGGTAAAGCAGTTTAGTTAGTATACATGGATTTCAGTAAGGCTTTTGATAAGGTCCCGCATGGGAGACTGGTTAGGAAGGTAACAGCCCCTGGGATCCAGGGCAATTTGGCAAATTGGATCCAAAATTGGCTTAGTGGCAGGAGGCAGAGGGTAATGGTTGATGCCTGTTTTTGTGATTGGAAGGCTGTGACCAGTGGTGTACCACAGGGATCAGTGCTGGGACCCTTGCTGTTTGTAGTGTACATTAATGATTTAGATGTGAATATAGGAGGTATGATCAATAAATTTGCAGATCACACAAAAATTGGTGCTGTTGTAAATAGTGAGGAGGAAATCCTTAGATTACAGGGAGATATAGATGGGCTGGTAAGATGAGCGGAGCAGTGACAAATGGAATTTAATCCTGAAAAGTGTGAGGTAATGCATTTTGGGAGGACTAACAAGACAAGGGAATACACAATGGATGGTAGGACCCTAGGAAGTACAGAAAGTCAGAAGGACCTTGGTGTACTTGTCCATGGATCACTGAAGGCAGCAGTACAGGTAGATAAGGTAGTTAGAAAGGCATATAGGATACTTGCCTTTATTAGCCGATGCATAGAACATAAGAGCAGGGAGGTTATGATGGAGCTGTATAAAACGCTAGTTAGGCCACAGCTGGAGTACTGTGTACAGCTCTGGTCACCACACTATAGGAAGGATGTGATTGCACTGGGGAGGGTGCAGAGGAGATTCACCAGGATGTTGCCTGGGCTGGAGCACTTCAGCTATGAAGAGAGACCGAAAAGGTTAGGGTTGTTTTCCTTGGAGCAGAGAAGACTGAGGGGGGACATGATTGAGGTGTACAAGATTATGAGGGCATTGATAGGTTAGATAGGAAGAAACTTTTTCCCTTAGCGGAGCGGTCAATAACCAGGGGCATAGATTTAGGGTAAGGGGCAGGAGGGTTAGAGGGGATTTGAGGAAACATTTTTTCACCCAGAGGGTGGTTGGAATCTGCAACGCACTGCCTGAAGAGGTGGTGGAGGCAGGAACCCTCACAACATTTAAGAAGTATTTAGATGAGCACTTGAAACGCCATAGCATACAAGGCTACGGGCCAAGTGCAGGTATATGGGATTAGAATAGTTGGGTGCTGTATGGCCGGCACAGACAAGATGAGCCGAAGGTCCTGTTTCTGTGCTGTATAACTCTATGACCCTATTGTAATATGGAGACAGCAAGGCACAATTCTATTGACATTATCCACATTTTAAGCAGCTTTGCATAAGGAACCAAATAGTCTGAGTATGACTGAGAGAAATAATGATATGAACGTTACTTGCCAATGTTTCTACAAATACTCTGGTTCTTTTTAAAGTGCCAAATATTTCATTCTAGATGTAATTATATGCCATGAAATGAAACTCAAAACAGAAATTGTGAAGCACTTCACTCCTTTTCACTGAGAGTTGAAAACAAAGTTTGCATTGAAACCACAAACTTCCACAGGGTGGCAGTGCTTAATGCAGTCACCTCCAAGTTGGAAAGAAATTAGAATTCAGCATATTAAGGAGTTTAGTTTATTCTATACTGTTAGAGTTGACACACAGTAAAGTTATGGAATAGGAATTTGAAGTGTTAGCATTAATGGACAACAACACATTTTTCCCCTAAACTTGTCTCTGTGAGTAGAGGTCATATTTTTCACCCTCACTCCCCCACCTCCAGCATTCCCAGCACAAATGGACTGGGATTTCACAACCCAGACACACCCCTACTGCAGACCTGTCCCATGGTGGAAGGGACAGGAAAGTCAGACAAGACTGCAAGTCTCCCTTCAACATCCTGGGATGAATGAGGGATGTGGAGATGCACCAGGATCCTACACAGCTTAACTCACCTTAAAGACTTCAGGCTGCACTCATGACCTCCATGGTAGCTGGGGTTGGCCATAGTGCCATGGTTTTTGAGGAACCAAGCATTGAGATACCAGGAAATGGTCGTAAAGGGAAGTGACACAAGAGGAGGCTAGGAATGTTTATTCCTGCCTCAGTAACTAAGATTCGTCAGGCCATCGCTTACTCTAGGTACAAGCTTGGTTCTATGTCCTCCCCCTCCCAAGTGAGCACCAGACATCCTGGTGCAACATAAAAGGAGTGGAGACTCTGGGCTTGGAAAAGGAGGCTAGGGGTGGGTTGGGAAAATAGCGGGGAACCGCGACAGGATGGCTCCCTGATGCATTCCTGCCACCAAAGAACTTTTCCAGGGGCAGGCTGGCAGAAGGATCGGCTGCCTGGTCCACAAAGGCAGGCAGCCAATTAAGATGCTTTCGGCTCCAATTATGGGCAATTTGCACACTCACCAGCATTTTGCTGTCGGCAGAATAGCCCCCCACCGTGTGCAGAGGCTGCGAGCTCAATGGAGGTGGCTTCCCTGCAGCAGCCTGGGGTGGTGGGGGGGGGGCGTGGCGGAGGGGTGGTGGTCATTGGAGCCAGAGATTTCATGCCCCAAAGAATGGGCCATGGGCAGGACAGGCCGCACCTGTGGCCTAAACGATCCACCCAGAGGAGTTTCCCTCCGCTCCGAGGGGCCTAATAGCTTCACCCCTCAATTTTTAATGTAGACCTACACCTCCAAGGGTGCCTCCATGTTGAGGTGCCCTCGCAGTCCTAAACCTGCCTCAGCAGCGTCCATCTCTCCTGGTGGGGCTGCCAAGGCTCCAGAGATGCCGGCACCCTGATTGCTGCCGGCAACATATGGAGCCCACCTGCCATCCTTAATAGGACACCGAACCTGGAGGGGCCAATTAGGAAGCCGCCTCCGGGCTTGCTGCCAGAAAGTGCAGGCTCAGTACCCCCATTTGGTCCGGAAGGCTGTAGTAAAATCGAGCCCTTGGACTCCATTCGTTCGTCTTTATTATCAAGGAACTGGGAATTACCCTGGGGGACAAGGATGAGAAAAACAAATTAGCCCTATAATTTCTAAAGCTCATGAATGCCCAGACCCGCTATTGCTGCTTTTTCTTTTACGACTTACCTAACTGTTAATGGGGAATGTTAAAATTAGAAGGCAGACTTTCTAGAACATGAATCCGGCCATCATGTCAGCTCAAAAGGAACAAAATGAAGATGCAGATGAACAATATTCAGACAGTGAACATGTGAAAATTATAGTAACCCCTGAACTAAGTTTCTACACGAGGCATCAACACGTGTTTCATTCTGGTTTGAATCAGGATCAGCCAATATGTAGCTCAACGCTGCATCATTGAGGCAAGAGGTGCCAATATCTGCCATACATCATCATACATGAAGTTCAGTAGCAGTGTGTAGTACCAGATGGAGAGCAAACCCAAAGGCCGGAATTTTACAGCCCCCCCCCACCCCCCCCCACCAAGAACGGGCTGGTGGTGGGAGGGGGTCGTAAAATTGAGTTGGAGATGGGGGTGCTGCTTCCAATGCCTTCCCGCCCCAGCTGCAAGTTTATCAGGGGTGGTGGCAGTGAGAAATGGCCTGCCTGCCCCAGTCCAATCAAGGCCCCTAAGTGGCCTATTAACTGCCACTTAAGGGTCTCCTCCTGTCACCACTGGTATTTTACCAGTGGAGGGCTGGCACCTTAGGCACCACAGAAGATAACTAGGTAAAACCTGGCAGCCTCCTTGCGGGCTGGGGGGCCTTCATGATCAGGCACCCTCTGCCCCATGAACGGCACCCCTGAAGCCCCAACGATCCCCACTGAATTAAAGTCCCACCCCCTAACCTCCCTTGCCTTGCCAGGGCCTGGCCAATTGTCCTCGGCAACGCCCCGAAACTTACCCCTCTTCCGGGGCCAACGTCCACAATCCTCCTGTTGGCTGGGTGCTGTCCCAGTAGTGGCCACCGCTTCTGGTGGCGCTGCTGGAACTGAGAGCTGCCGGTCCACTGATTGGCTGGCAGCTCTTGGATGCGGGACTTCTTGCCTCAGAGGTGGAATCTCGCCCAAGTCCAATTAAGGGCCTGGGGAGTGTAAAATCCTGGCGCGGCTCCCCAGGCCTGGCAGAGGTGGGCTCGTCCCCAACTTTTTGGCTGGTGGGCGGGGCCTCCCACCCAATGCAAAATTCCAGCCGGCATTACTTATCCAAATTACCAATCCAAATGTAGCTGGTGGTACTTCTGCAGAAACCCAATACTCCTCAAGAAAGTGAGTTGGCAGAATATCTATTGTTTGTCATATCTAAACAGTCATAGAGTCATCTACGGCATAGAAGGAGGCCATTCGGCCCATCGAATTCATGCTGGCTCTCCGTAGAGCAATCCAGTCAGTCCCACTCTCCCGCTCGATCCCTGTAGCCCTGCAGGGTTAATTCCCTCAAGTGCCCATCCAATTTCCTTTTGAAATCATTGGTTATCTCTGCTTCCACCCTAGTGGGTAGTGAGTTCCAGGTCATTACCACTCACTGTGTAAAAAATTTCTTCCTCACAATCCCCCTGCATCTCTTGCCCAAAACCTTCAATCTGTGTCCCTGAGTCCTTGTAACATCAGTTAATGGGAACATAACCTTGTATCAAATCTCTCCTCAATCTCTTTTGCTCCAGGGAGAACACCACCAGTTTTTCCAACTCAACCTTGTTACTAAAATCCTCCAGCCTTGAAACCATTCTGCTAAATCTCCTCTGCACCCTCTCAAGGACCCTCACATTCTTCCCAAAGTGTGGTGATCAGAACTGGATGCAATACTCTAGTTGGGGTTCAAACAGAGCTTGATATATATTACCACTGAAACTGGTATGAGTACACTGTAGCAAATTAGGCCCCATGAAGAGGATGGGAAACTAGCAGCACCCCACCAGTGACTGAAGCAGCACAGGTGTGATCAGCACCTATCAATAACTTTTTCTCTTGAGGCCTGTACATAGCTGTTTCTGTCAGCAAAAAGATAGAAAGCATTTCATTGTAAATACATAGAGTCATAGAGAGATACAGCACCGAAACAGGCCCTTCGGCCCACCGAGCTAACGACGACCATCAACATACTACATTAATCCCATTTTCCCTTTCACATCCCCACCTTCCCTCAATTCTCCTACCACCTACCTACACTAGGGGCAATTCTTTTACAATGGCCAATTTACCTATCAACACACAAGTCTTTGGCATGTGGGAGGAAACCGGAGCACCCGTAGTAAACCCACGCAGTCACAGGGAGAACTTGCAAACTCCGCACAGGCAGTACCCAGAACCGAATCCGGGTTACTGGAGCTGTGAGGCTGCGGTGCTAACCACTGCGCCGCCCTAATTGAATAAACTAAGCATTTCTTTTTCTCCAAGAATGCAGAACTCATTTTGTTCTAACTTACATTAAAAAGTGATGAATACAAGCTTAAATGGAACTGCATAGGATTGCACAGGATATACTGCACAGAAACAGGCTATTCGGCCCAACCAGTCCATGCTGGCATTATGCTCCCTGTGAGCCTCCTCCTATCCTTCCAAATCTAACTCTTATCAGCATAATCCTCTATTCCCTTTTCCCTTGTCTGCTTTTCTAGCTTTCCCTTAAATGCATCTATACTATTAGCTTTCAACTACTCCCTGCGCTAGCGATTTTCCACATACCACTCTCTAGGTAAAGAAGTTTAACCTTTATACAATTTGTTTGATATGATGCACATTGTGCTGATCCTGTGTGCTTTCTGCTCTACCGTGTTATGTTTCTTCTTATATAATACTCTACTGGAAGAAATAGCCTTGCATAATACCCCAGCAATTTCCTATGGGCCTGCCTGTGATTCCACTGGCTATCAGCCTCTACATATTGTAAAGCAGACAGTTTTGTCAGTATCCCAGACTACGTATTTCACATGTAGCATTTTGGATGCTCTGGGATGGTGACAATGAACTGGTGGCAAATTGAGAATCACTCACCCGTCTCTGTGCTTCCGCAAGCATTTCACTATGGGAGGCTGCATCCTAACAGGTGCCAGTAATCTCAGCAAGCAAAGATCATGGCATTGTTACAAAGTCTTTGAACATCTCCCTGATGGATGTCCCCATTGTGTCAAAATCTCACTTTATTGTGCTTTCTACTGTATACCTCAATGCCTTGACATCATTAGCAGAAGTATTTCTGAAAAGCACTTCAACTGATTCTTGTGTGCTGAGGATTTTCCTGTAGATATCACTGATACTGTATCCTGCAGAAAAGCAGCCTGCAGAGTACAGTAATCCTAGCTGTACAACTGGGTGATATTCTTCCAGCCTCATATTTGTGCCATTACTAAGACTGTCTATTTCCACCTCTAACATTGCTCGACTTCACCCTGGTCTCAGCTCATCTGCTGCTGAAGCCCTCATTCATGCTTTTGTTACCTCTAGACCTGACTATTCCAACGCACTTCTGGCTGGTCTCACACATTCTATGTAAACTTGAGGTCATCCAAAGCTCTGCTGCCTGTGTCTTAACTCACACCAAGTCCCATTCCCCTATCATCCCTGTGTTTGCTGACCTACATTGGCTCACAGTCAAGCAAAGTCTTGATTTTAAAATTCTCATCCTTGTTTTCAAAACCCTCCATGGCCTCACCCCTCCCTATCTCTGTAATCACCTCCAGCCCCACAACCCTCCAATGTATCTGCACTCCTCTAATTCTGGCCTCTTCTGCATCCCTGATTTTAATCGTTCCACCATTGGTGGCCGCGCCTTCAGATGCCTAGGCCGCAAACTCTGGAATATCCTCCCTACACCTCTCCACCTCACTTTCCCCCCTTTAAGACACTCCTTAGAACCTCTCTCTTTGATCAAGCTTTTGGTCATCTGACTGAATATCTCCTTTTGTGGATCGGTGTCATACTGTGTTTTATAATGCTCCTGGGAAGTGCCTTGGGATATTTTATTACATTAAAGGTATAAATATAAATACAAGTTGTTGAGGTGTTGTTGTAGTCCCACCTCCCTGCTCTTTGTCCAGAGTCCTGCAAGTTCCTGAGCCTCAAGAATCTGTCCAATTCCTTTTAAAATTATTTATAGCAGCAGCTTCCACCACCATTTCAGGCGCAATTCCAGATCTCAACAATTCTAAGTGAAAAACCTTTCTCCCCATCTCCCCTCTAGATTTTTTGTCAATGATTTTAAATCTATGATTTTTGGTTATTGACCCACTCACCAGGAGTAAGTTTTTCTCAATCTGTGCCAGCAAAACCTCTCATCATCTTGAAAACCTCCATTACGTCACTTCTTATGCTTCCCTGTTCCAAGGAAGTCCTAACGTTTCCAATCTCTCCTCAAAACTGAAGTTCCTGATCCCTGGTAACATCCTGCTAAACAATGTCTGTACCCTTTCAAAGGCCTTGACATCTTTCCTGAGGTATCTTGCCCAGAATTGTCCACAATACTCCATCAAAGGCCGACCCAGTGATTAACATAGTTCTAGCATGATCTCTTTTCTATGTTAAAGATGCTTTATAAATAGAAGTTGCTGTGTTAATGCTTAATCAGTGGAATAAATGCAAATCAAAGCATTCAACATTTTTAAAAATCAAGTTGCAATGTTTCTGAACTTTTATTTTGAAACATAAGAGTTCATCACTTTTGTACTTTTGAGGGCAGTTCTATAAGATGAAAATTTACATCTGGAAGAGAAAGGGTCACTTGAACAAACAATAACACTTTAAATTAAGAGGTTAACGAAAAGGCAGCAAACAAGTGGAGCTTGCCTTGTTCATAAGAATCCAGTAACACTATGGCAATTAGGAAAATTGATTTCATTCAAACTGCAATTTGAAACAAAGTCAATGATCTGAAGGAGCAACAGAACAAGCTCATGTTGCAATTGTTTTTTGCTGAAATTTTCTGTTCTTCAGCACTGATTAATGAGTGTTCAGGCTGGTAAGAAAAGCAATCAAATCTGAGTCATGGTTTTGTAATCCATGTGATCACTGGATGGGTCTTTAGCTAGAGGGAGTGAATGTGTTCATGTTTTCATTGTGCTGAATGGTCTCTAAGCTGAAGTAAATACAGGTAGAACAGACACAGTGGTATATGTTCCCTGATACAAAAAACTTTATAGATCAAAGCTTTTGTAATAAAAATTGGGAGATTACAAAAAAGTTTGTTTCAATGACAAAAATAGTTAATTTGCCATGTTTGTCATTTAAGCCAATGTGTGCACAAAATTTCAGAACAAACCTGATAGGAAACATTTCAAAACAATCCATGATGCCACACTGTAGGCTACCACTATTTATGCATTATAAGCATTTCTTAGCAATGTTGCATTATAAACTTGCACCACAGTCTTTCAATACTGTAAAAGTACTGACAGGGAAGAAAGCGAGTCACAAAATGAGTGGAAGAATAACAAACAAAACACTAAACAAGTGCGTAAAAATATATTCCACCCCTAGAATGGGAAGAAAATCTGTGGCATGTGCACACATTCCCAATATGTGCTCCAGCTGTGTTAAACTCCATGATGGGAGCACAAAGGTGTATTGGATGAAGAATTATGGGAGATGTGTGCCCCAATTTCCAACATGTACTTCCATTATCACTATGGCTGAAGTGACAATTCTCCATGACTCAGTAGGTAAATAGAAGGCTTACTGCTAAAACTTTTGTCCATGACAGCGTCAATTCTAAATAAAAGAAAGACTTGCTTTTCACGACCACCCGATGTCCCAAAGTGCTTGACAGCCAATGAGGTACTTTTGAAATGTAGTCACTGTTGTAATGTACAAAACACAGCCAATTTGTGCACAGCAAGATCCCAGAAATAGCAATGTGATAATGACCAGATAATTTGCTTTTGTGATGTTGATTGAGGGATAAATATTGCCATGACATCAGGGATAACCCCACCGCACATATTCAAAATAGTACCATGGGATTTTTTTTACATCCACTTAACAGAGCACGCTGGTTTAATGTCTCATTTGAAAGACAGCACCTTCAACAGTTCAGCACTCCCTCAGCACTGCACTGGAGGGTCAGTCTTGTGGAGTGGGGCTTGAACCCACAACCTTCTGAGTCAGAGGTGAGAATAAATGTTACCAACTGAGCCACAGCAGACACTCTAGACTTTACTATTTCCAATGATCCCTGGCCGGCCTCCCATCTTCCACCCTACATAAACTTGAGCTCATCCGAAACTCTGCTTCCTGTATCCTAATTCTCTCCAAGTTCTGTTCCCCCATGGCCCCTGTGCTCACTGATATACATTTTTTCCAGATCTGGCAACACCTCGATTTTAAAATTCTCATCCTCAGTTACAAATCCTTCCATGGTTTCATCCCTCCCTATCTCTGCAACCTCATTCTGCTCTACAACCCTCCAAGATTTCTGTGCTTCACCAAATCTGGCCTCATGCGCTTTCCTGATTTTAATCACTTCACTACCTGCAGCTCCCTTCCTAAACCCCCCTGCCTCTCCTGCTTTAAGGCACTCCTTAAAAACTATCTTAGACCAAGGTTTTGGTCCTCTATCCTAATATCTCCTTATGTGGGTCGGTGTCAAATGTTCTTTGGTAACATTTCTGTGAAATGCCTTTGGATGTTTTACTATATTAAAGGTGCTATAGAAATATAAATTGTGGTTGTCGCTGGTGAGCTAACGAATCATGCAGCTCAGTATTGCCCAGGTCTGTGATGAATTATCTGATCTCAGCCAGAGTAGTAGTGGATGTGCTGTAATAACTTCCAATTACCCCATTTAAGAGGCGTAGTGATGGCATATTTGAAGAGTGCTTCATTAACAGAGTGCTAAAGCCAGGAATTTGATGCAACTGGGAATTCTCTGGTAAGCATTTCTCAATCTGAAATTTTGTTTAACATTTAGAATTTGACTTAGAACTTTAAAATCTGTAAAAGAACTGCAAGTTAGCCTATCAGTGGTAGTTAACTGTCAATGAGCTGAAAGTGATTGCCTGAATAGGAGTTAATTACCATAGCAGGTAGCTGTGTTAGCATATGTAACTTGGATGCGAATTATAAGCTCTCTAAATAAGTACACAGAATTTGCTACCGCCCAGAGTGGTTGTGAAAGAGTGCTTCATTACCAGAGTGCTAAAGTTGGGAATTTGGTGCATGTAGGAATTGGGGGAAGGTGGTGCTACTTCTTATTCTCTCTTTTACCTCCAGAGGCTGGTGAGTGTTCTTCTTTTATCTCTAAGCTCGGAAACTGTAACTTGCTATTATTTCAGCTTACTAAATTAGTAACTTAAACTTGATAAATCATTAGATAATCAATTCAATTAAAAATTAACTCATTAACACAATCAATTAAGTAAGTAAATAAGATTAGATAAACATTGCAGGGCAGGTGGTGTGACATAACTGCTGCACATGGGAGTTTGTGGAGAGCACTGCCATCCTGGACAACCATATCTTCAGTAAGTGAATACAGCTCGAGGAACTGCGGCTCAGAGTTGTTGAGCTGGACAATAGTGCTCTTAAGAAGCACATGCTGAGACAGTTATGGGCACACAGATGTCTTATTCCATTCATTAAAATTAATCATTGGAAAATTATAGGCAGTGCCTGCTATTTCCTTAGGTGTGCTTCTCGTGAACACCACTGTCCCTGAGCAGCTTTGCTGTGTGGACTTTCATGGAAGTCAAATAACATAATTTGAATAGGCACAATGTAATCAGGGTCAAAAGTTTTCATCCTAATGCTAATGGAATGCTATGAGTAGCACTTTCGGATATAAGTGCATAGAATTTACTAGAAAGGAAATGAACCTGCCAAGTTCTCTGTATATTCAGAACACTGGCCACAAAAGATGACTTCATATCAGATATAATCAGCAGCTTCATTCATTCTAATTCAGCTCAATTTCCCATTATCTGAAAACAATAATTGCTAGACTGATTCTAGCACTATGCAGATGGAGCTATGAGAAGAGGTTGCTTTATAACTATTCTTAAAATAATGAAAGGGTTAGAGAATTTGGATCTAGTTAATTTTGTCCACAGTGAAATAAATTAGGAGAAGGGGTCATATTTTCAAATTAAGGGCAAATAAAGAAAATGGCAAATTAAGCTAGGTGCAGAGGGTGGCATCACTGAAGATGATGATGAGCTATGGAGCACTGAGGGATTCGTCTGGTGTGCCACAGCTTGGGAGCCCTGGCATCTGGTAGTACGGTGGGGCGGGGGGGGGGGGGGGGTGGAGGGGGAAAGAGTCGCAAGGGAAGCAGGGCAAGGCAGTCTAGCTGTGTTGAGTGAGGTCTTGAGATCTGACAGGGTTGAGTGGGTTGTGGTATCCTAGGAATTGGGAGCAGCAAAAAGGGTCTGGAAGCATTGAGGAACTCTACCAACTGATAGAGGGATAAGGCTTCTGAGATATGGCAGCACTACAGCAGGGAAGATACAAGGGTCATACAGCACTGGGGGAGGTACCAAGGTCTGTCAAGTCTGGGGTGGAAGATCCTGGGGGCAGCATAGCGGAGAATGAAATAGGGAGCCCAGGGGTGGGGATTAGCTGATATCAGAAGAGGAGGGGGGAGGTTCTTGGCATATGTGTGTATGGGGTAGGGTGGTTGGGTGTCATGATATGGCAACACAGTGAGGGGCATCACAAGATACGGAAGCACTAGGAGGAAATCATGGAATCAGGAAATATTGGAAGTAGCTATGCAAAGTCTGGCAGTACTCAGGAGAGACTCCCAGGGCATGGCAACACTGCTGAATGTGATTCTGGGATCACGCTGAATTAGAGTGGGATCCCAGGATCAAGCAGCATTGGTGGGAGAGAGGAGACAGGGTCTGGCAACATTTGGGATGGCTAGATACCAGGATCCTTAAACTTGAGGATGGAGAGGTAGAGTCTTAACAGCAATGAGGGGCAGGAGTGCATAGGAGAATCTAAGCCAATCTACTAGATTCTCCCAAGCAGGTATACTCAAATTAAATGTTGATTTAACAATATGCTGTTGCATTGCTGGCATCAAATGATGATATGGCAGTGAAGGGGCAATTAAAATTTAGAGGGTTGCATATTCTATTGCAATTGATTGACTGACTGCATTTGGCCCAATGGAAATTTATTTAAATAATTCAAGATGTTTTCTTTATATCGGCATCTTCAATCATGTTATGTTGCACTGGGGACCGCAATGACTTCCCATCGCCAGTCACGTCATTAATTTAAAACAAATAAGTAGAACAAAAGCCTCCTGAATCAAATTAGAACAGCGGTCCTGAGTTTCATCTCAGTTCTTCATAAATGCAGGTCCATAGAATTAAAAAAAAATCACAATTCAGTCCAAACTGGCAATCACATACTCAGCACAGGTACTGTTGGAAGTGGAAGTGCCACAGTGGTACCTGCCTTTAGGCTGATCGGACAACATACTGTGAACTTATTCAAGCTACATCATATCTGGTACTGTGACTAAAAAATGGCACAATACTAATATTCTTAATAAATTAAAAATTCTACCCTCTCATCCAAAAAGGGCTGCATATAATTAATAAGTATGGTTTACAGAAGTAATTTGGGTCAGTACCTGCTGGGTAATTTTGATCTGGAAAAGAATATTCAGGACGTTATGGCCATCGTTTATCTGCAGTAGCACCTGGTCATGCTGGCTATTGCTTCCATCATGAGCATAATACAGCTCTCCCCTTTTGAGATCTTCCAATCGGAACTGCTGTACGCTTGCATCTGTTTGGCGCAAAGTTAGGCGACCATGTTTTGGAGGATCTAAAACTGTCAGTACCACATCCGAGGGGTTGTCATCATCTTGAATATCCAGTATCAGATTAGAAATGGCACTTAATTCACCTTTACTGAGCAATAAGACTTTATTAGTCAGCACAAAGGGACCCTGGAAAGAGACAAACAGCAATTAAAAACCACTTATCTCGCTGCTTGATGACTCCTTTTGAAAGCACTTAAAGTACTCAATGAAATGCTTTTTTTGTTACTTGTCTGGAAAATTTTTGGCTAATGAAAACATTTTAAAAAGAACATGAAACATTTTGCTGAATTACTCCTTTAGATAAATATGAACAAAAGAATTACATTACTTCTAAGTAAAAAATCTAATTAATCTTGGTGAACCTGCTCATCAAGCCACAAGAGTTATAGCCCCAGAGGTTTGGGCGTATCAAATATTTGTTTTCAGTTAATATAATGGGTGCCACATTCAATAGCCCCCTGAAAATAGGTGCGAGGAACACGATGCGAGATTAATTCACACCCATTGCTTCCCATGCAGGCAGCACACCAAGTACATGCTGCCTGCTAATGAACATGATTGCAGTGTCCAGCCAACACTAACCATGCTGTTGAGTGGCTGCACACCTGAGCCCAAAATATGAGCGGTTAGCACCAGTTAAAGTTACCTTGCACTATTTAAAGCTAACCTGCACCTCTTAAAGGGAATAAAAGCAAAATACTGCGGATGCTGGAAATCTGAAACAAAAACAAGAAATGCTGGAATCACTCAGCAGGTCTGGCAGCATCTGTGGAAAGAGAAGCAGAGTTAACGTTTCGGGTCAGTGACCCTTCTTCGGAACTGACAAATATTAGAAAAGTCACAGATTATAAACAAGTGAGGTGGGGGTGGGGCAAGAGATAACAAAGGAGAAGGTGCAGATTGGACCGGGCCACATAGCTGACCAAAAGGTCACGGAGAAAAGGCAAACAATATGTTAATGGTGTGTTGAAAGACAAAGCATTAGTACAGATTAGGTGTGAATACACTGAATATTGAACAGCAGCAAGTGCAAACCTGAAGAAAAACAACCTGAAAAAAACAGTGGGTAAGCAAACTGAACAAACTAAGATGAAATGAAATAAATGCAAAAAAAGATTGTAAAAAATGTAAAAAGGAATGTAAAAAAAAAGAAGAAAAAATAACTAAAAATGAAAGTAAAATGGGGGGCTGTCATGCTCTGAAATTATTGAACTCAATGTTCAGTCCGGCAGAATGTAGTGTGCCTAATCGGTAGATGAGATGCTGTTCCTCGAGCTTGCGTTGATGTTCACTGGAACACTGCAGCAATCCCAGGACAGAGATGTGAGCATGAGAGCAGGGGGAAGTGTTGAAATGGCAAGCAACCGGAAGCTCAGGGTCCTGCTTGCGGACTGAGCGGGTCCGCAAGCAGGACCCTGAGCTTCCGGTTGCTTGCCATTTCAACACTCCCCCCTGCTCTCATGCTCACATCTCTGTCCTGGGATTGCTGCAGTGTTCCAGTGAACATCAACGCAAGCTCGAGGAACAGCATCTCATCTACCGATTAGGCACACTACAGCCTGCCGGACTGAACATTGAGTTCAATAATTTCAGAGCATGACAGCCCCCCATTTTACTTTCATTTTTAGTTATTTTTTCTTCCTTTTTTTTTACATTCCTTTTTACATTTTTTACAATCTTTTTTTGCATTTATTTCATTTCATCTTAGTTTGTTCAGTTTGCTTACCCACTGTTTTTTTCAGGTTGTTTTTCTTCAGGTTTGCACTTGCTGCTGTTCAATATTCAGTGTATTTACACCTAATCTGTACTAATGCTTTGTCTTTCAACACACCATTACATATTGTTTGCCTTTTCTCCGTGACCTTTTGGTCAGCTATGTGGCCCGGTCCAATCTGCACCTTCTCCTTTGTTATCTCTTGCCCCACCCCCACCTCACTTGTTTATAATCTGTGACTTTTCTAATATTTGTCAGTTCCGAAGAAGGGTCACTGACCCAAAACGTTAACTCTGCTTCTCTTTCCACAGATGCTGCCAGACCTGCTGAGTGATTCCAGCATTTCCTCTTAAAGGGAAGGTGCATTGTGGCTGGTGCTGGTGCTAGAAGTCATTGCAGAACTCATTCTGGTGTGGAAAATGATGTAATAACATAATAGCACAACATGGGAGAGCATAGGCTCCAAGAAATTTCCAATATTGTACTAGAGGTCTTGGTCAAAGAGGTGCATAGGAGGAGAAATCTGATGAAGGGTCACAGATCTGAAACATTAACTCTGTTTCTCTCTAGACAGATACTGCCAGACCTGCTATCTCCGGCACATTCTGTTCTCATTTCGGAGGAGAAATATGCTCTATCAACAGGGGGCCAGGAGGCCCTCCAGACAAACTGTCGGAAGGTATTGGGCCAAGGTAGCCATGACGGTCAATGTCAGGAGTCAATCCCCAATGACCTGGATGCAGTGTCATAAAAAGTTCAAGGACCTCACATGACTGATCATGATCAGTGAATGCATCTTCAATTGCCATATCCTACCAACCATAGCCATCATTCACCAACTAACGATCTCTATCAATCAGGACTCATATGTCACATTCATAGCTTTACCTCATCCTTACCCACTTAGTGCTGCTGCAAGCTTCACACCCACATCTCACAGCTTGTACACAGCACCAGCTCTTCAAACATGGCACCCACATTACCCAAACATGTTGCACCACACGCACTGACATGCTTTCCTCTTGCAGGACAAAATGGCGCACAACCAGAGGAAGCAAGTGCTAACCAGCAGGGGACAGGCATACCCTTATCCCCATGGAAGAGACAATACGCACCATCATTGGAGCCTCCATTTCTGAGGCAGCAACCAGCAATGGGGCTGAAATAATAGTAGATGAAGATATCCTCAGATACCTAATCCTGCTCCTCACATCCCACTTACCCCTCGTCCCACAATCTCTTCTGATTTTGAAGCTGCAGATGGTGTAAGCATGCGCCTCTTTCTTCCCACCACTCCTCCTCTCACTAAAGCCCTACCCTTGTGCTCTTCTCCTTTCAGATACCCAAGAACTGCAACTTGGCCAGGCAGTGGCGGAAGAGCAAGAGACAGTAATGAAGAAGCAATACCGTCACTTGATCTCACACTTGCTGGCACCAGCTCAGATACTAACACCATGTGTAATTTAGAGGATATATTAGAGGTGGGTTCTGCATGTTGTAGGACAATGGGCAGGAGTGGCTTGCAGCATGGGCGGGGAAAGGCCAGCTCCCCAGAGGGCGAAGTCACACATAAGTTCTGCTACAGAGGGCTCAAATGAGCACTTCAATAGGGTGGGTTACAGAAGGATGATGGGTATGCACAATGCAATGCTTGTTGTATTGACAGGCCTACCGGAAAGCCTGTGTACAATGTCAAGGAACATGGAGGAGTCTGGCATCAACTTTGCAGAACTTGGAGCCCATCCTCTCTAGCACAGAAGTGGTGGCTAACTCCATTAACACATTTTTGGACCCAAGCATGATTGAGCATCTAATGGCCAATGTGCCAGCTTCCAATGCAGCACCAACAGAAGTCATCCAATGTTTGGGTGCTACACTGGAAACTCAGAAGTCTGTCATGCACAGTCAGCTTGCTGCCACGCAAGCTTAGACTGCCCTCATGCAAACATTAATTGCTGCCATGCTAGCTCAGACTGCAGATAACAATGTTCAAAGGAGTTTGCAGGATCTCGTTGCAGTCCAGCAATCTGTCCTCCCAACAGATTAACAGCATTGCTGAGGCACTGACCCAGGATAGTGGCACGAACCTGCTGTACTCTCTCAGGATGACAGCATTCATCCTCCCACTCTACCAATGCCCTGCTGTTGCCTGACTGCTGCTACCCATGCTGAGATAGTGCAGTCTAAACCTGGGCCTTTTAGCTCCAGGGCTGCTTGAGGTTGTCCTCCAAGACTATTTGCAGTCTCTTCCATGGCAAGTTAGCAGCCTTCCACCAGGTGCTGGAAGGAGGGATTAGATTGGGCGGCTAGTTTTTTCAGCTGGCGCAGACACGATGGGCTGAATGGCCTCCTTCTGTGCCTTAACTTTTCTATGGTTCTACGGTATTGCATTTGGCAACATAGCTTTCATTGTACGCATGATGCCCACATGTATGTGTGTGGTTTGCACAATGGAGTCAGTCCATTTTGTCAATGGATAACACTTGCAGTACAGTAGCGATCCACTGACTGCTACAAGGTGTGAATATCGGTGGGAGATTTTACTGGCACTGGATGAATGCATCATGGCAGCTCCCTGGGAATCTTGCACAGACATGCATGATAATCTTTCAGTGGTTGCACATCATCTGTACGCTGATGGAATGGAATCCCTTTTGGTTGAAGACGACTCTAGGGTGATCTGAATGCACCCTGATTGCCACATTGTTCAATCTATGACTCCCAGCCAGACCTGCAAATCTGAGTGCTTGCTCATTTTGACTGGCCTCATCAGGAGTGAAATGCACATAAGTACCGGCCCTGGCAAACATAGCATCCGTCACCTGAGAGAGGAATCTTATAGGTGGTAGGTTGTGAGATTCAACAAATATCACCAGCAGATCCCTGAAAAAAACTGAAGATGAAGAAATGAAAGGCTGTGGTGACCTGACAGCCACTAGCTAATCTTGCGCACTTTACCAGAGGTCCTCTTCCAGGAGGCTGTAAATGTCAGCGACCACCTGATGGGAAACTCTTGAGCTCCATGAGACACTGGTGCTCAATCTTGTCCAGGAAGCTTATCCTCTGCCTGTATACACTGTGTTGGGGGGTATTACCTCCTGCGGGCTATAGCCCCATGCTCATCCCTGTATCCTGTGCAGCGGCAGGTGGTTAAAGAGAAGGCTGTTTCTGCTGCTGCTCCTCTTGTTCCTCATCTGAGGTCCAAGATGGATTTGCATAAGCCACTCCATACTGATCTGAAGGTTGACAGCTAGGAAGGGCCGATCAAAAGTAAAAACTCGGAGTAGAAATTATATCCAAAGTGTTGGTAATCATCTCTAAAGCAGGGAAAGCACACTCTCAGAACAAGTCCTGTGAGCAAAAGCCTTTCACTTAGACAAAGAAGCAGGTGTTAGATCTCAATATTTAAAGCATTTCCTCCCTGTCAGTTGCTCAACCCCATCAACTCTCACTGTCTGCATGCCTTGTTTAACCTGGCGAGCTCCAGCAACCTGGGAAACCCATGTGCACACTGTTAAATTCAGAATCCAGGGTTGAAAGAGCAGGTAACGAGCATTTTACATATTTAAATACCTGACTAGCCTGTCCCACCAGAGTTTCCCGCATACTGCAGAATATGCTCAGGTTAAAGGCAGAAGTCAGCGGGTTCTTGCCAGCTTCTCGACACGCTGTTGTCGCCTGCACAGAAACCCACCTACCCTGACAGGTTAAAATTTCCCCCATGACACTGTATCTCAACATCTTCAAGAGAAAAGAGGGAAAACTGAGAAAAATAACTGAAAACAGAACAAACCAATAGTACAGTTAAGTACATTTCGATAGTGGTACAGGAGGACTCTGTGAATTAGGAGCAAACAGTGTCAGTACAAGAGGAACTCTATGATGAGTGCAGGAAAATGCTGGTAATATGATTAAGTACTGAGCAGTGCTGGTACAGAAGGAACTCTACGGGCGCAATCTTAACATAAGAGACCCGCACACAGCACAGTAGCAGGTCGAGAACCAGTTTTTTTATTGAGGCAAGCTTTTCTCGACTAATAACAGAGCAGGCAGGATGACGCACTGCATATGTCAAAGGAAGGATTTATAATTAAAGTGACCCTGGCAGGGTTCAGACTGGCTGAACTGTACATTGATTCCCGAGGCTTCAGCAACCACAGGAATGCAAAGGGCTTCTGAGAAGGCTGCCCCCTGGGTTGCTGTGGGATTTGAGGGATTGAAGTGAGGTGATGTTTCTCAAGAACAACAGGAAGGGGCCAACCTCTTACATGAAGCAGGGATGGATGGAAGTGGTCGAGTAAGTCAGCAGCAGAAGTTGGAGACAGTGCCCCAAGAAGTTCAAGAAGCTCAGAAGGTCAGAAAAGGTGAGCGGTATAACATTTTCATGTGCCAATATCCACATTCTGACTTTTCCAGCACTCTTCTGCACAACACTCCTCAGACCAACACACCTTCATTGTTTGTTACATTCATTGTTTTCTCTCCAGGCACCTCAGATACTGAAACAGTCCATATAGAAATGCAGCAAGATCTGGACAATATCCAGGATTGGGTTGATAAGTGGCAAATAACATTTGTGCCACACAAGTGCCAGGCAATGACCATCTCCAACAAGAGAGAATCTAACCATCTCCCCCTGACGTTCAATGACATTATGATTGTTGAATCCCCCACTATCAACATCCTGGGGGGTTACCATTGACCAGAAACTGAACTGGAGTAGCCATATAAATACTGTGGCCACAAGAGCAGGCCAGAGGCTAGGAATCTTGCAGCGAGTAACTCACCTCCTGACTCCCCAAAGCCTGTCCATCATCTACAAGGCACATCAGGAGTGTGATGGAATAGTCTCCACTTGCCTGGATGGGTGCAGCTCCAACAACACTCAAGAAGCTCAACACCATCCAGGACAAGGCAGCCCGCCATTCACAAACATTCACTCCTTCCACCACCGACCTACAGTGGCAGCAGTGCGTACTATCTACAAGACGCACTGCAGCAACGCATCAAGGCTCCTTAGACAGCACCTTCCAAACCCGCGACCTCTACCACTTAGAAGGACAAAGGCAGCAGATGCATGGGAACACCACCACCTGCAAGTTCCCCTCCAAAGCACAAATCATCCTGACTTGGAACCATATCGCCACTCCAAAATCCTGGAACTCCATTCCTAAAAGCACTGTTGATTGCAGCGGTTCAAGAAGGCAGCTCACTACCACCTTCTCAAGGGCAATTAGGGATTGCCAATAAATGCTGTCCTAGCCAGCGATGCACACATCCCATGGACAATTAACACACACACTCACCCTCATTTTGCAATCTCACCCCCATGCCTCACAGTCACCCTCCAGTAAATGTCCTTCCCTCTTCTCCACACAATTCATTCACACTCACAACTCTCCGCTGTCTCTTTTTGCAGAAGAAAGCACAAAACTCTGGGAAGCAGCAGAGAAGCGTGAGGGATGGGGTGGGGACAGTGGAGTGTGGTCTTCCAGTGACAGCAACCTTGACGGCCACTGGTAATGTATACCCAACTGGTGCGCTAGGAAGGAGGCTTTGTTCCAGGAGGCTGCAGCTATCAGCAACGACCTGCTGGAGAAACCTGAGTCCCCTGAGGCACTTGTGCTCACACAAGTTGAGAACGCTGAACCTCTGCCTATGGATCCTGTATTGGGGGTCTCATCTCCTTTGAGCTGGATCTTTATGCTGCTGGTGTTGCTCTTGCTCCTGGTACTGTGGGTGTTGCTGCTCCTCTTGTTCCTCAGAAATCCATGGTAGAGCTGCATAAGCTGCTCCCATGCTGCAGTGAAGGCTGACAGCAGGGAAGTGCAAATTAAGGTGAGTGAAGAGCAAGTCAGGTGAAATTACTTCCAAGAATTTGAAAATTGTCTGTCAAGCAGTGTAAGCACACTCTCAGGATTAGTGCTGTGAGCACCAGTCTGGCACTTGGGAAGGGATGCAGCTATTAAGATTCACTATTTGAAGGCTTTCCAGCCTGTCAGTTTCACTAACCAAGCACTCCTCACTGTGCTCTTGGCTGGTTGACCCTGTCGAGTTCCACGCAGTTCAGGAAACCTGTTGCCGATTAAAGCCAGAATTCTGGGTTAACACCAGAGTTATTTGGGGATTTAAATATTTTAATTATTTACCTGACAGCACCACAGGGGTTTCCTGCACGCCTACAAACCCACCCAGGTTAAACCTGGAAGTGGGCGGGATCATGTTGGTTTTCTGATCCAACGCCACTTTTTGAGTCTTTAAGCCCCCCATGGCAGTTAAAATTCTGCCCTATGAGCAAATATCGAAATGTGTCGGTACAGGAGGAACTCTGTGGATAAGTACCCGACAGTGCTGGTATAGGACGAACCTAATGTTCCTGAAACCCTCATTCATGTCTTTGTTACCTCTAGACATGACTTTGCAATGCTCTCCTGACTATCCACCCACCTTGCACCCTCCATAAACTTGAGCTCATCCAAAACTCTGCTGCCCATATCCCAATTCACACCAAATCACATTCACCCAACACATCTGTGCTTGCTAGCTTACATTGGTTTCTATTCCGGCAATGCCTCCATTTTAAATTTCTCATCCTTGTTTTCAAGTCCCTGCATGGCCTTACCCTTGCCTATCTCTGTAACCTCCTCCAGCCCTACAACCCTCTGAGATTTCTCTTCCAATTCTTGCCTTTTGCATATCCCTGATATTTCATTGTTCCACCACAGGTAGTCATGTCATTAATTGCCTAGTCCCTAAGCTCTGGTATTCCCTCTCTAAACCTCTCTGCCTCTCTACATCTCACTCATCCTTTTAGATGCTCATCAAAATTTACTTCTTTGTACAAACTTTTGTCACTTATCCTAATATCTCCCTATGTGGCTCAGTGTTAAATGCTGTGTGATGAAACTCCTGTGACATATCTTGGGATGTTTACTATAGGTGCTATATAAATGTAAGTTGTTGTTGTTGTTGTTGTAGTAGTAATGGATTGGTACCTAACAATGAGAACTCAGTAGCAGTACAGGAGCTATCTAAACGAGCACTCAAAGTGGTGGTCCAGGAAGAACTGTACGAATACCTGCCAATAATGACACTCACTTAAAGCATTAATAGCTCTTTGAATGCTTCACTTTTATTTTCTGTTCAGATTTTATGTCTCTTTACTCTTCTACTATGCATGTTTTGCTGATTCATCGCAAGGTCTTTGACAAAACAGCCTTCTCTTCTTTCAAGCAGGAGTCATTTTTAGGTATAATGTGACAAGGCTGTCTGAACATCATGTGGAGCATTTTTCTATTTAGGACTAATGATTCTGTAGATAGAAAATATATGTTTATATGAATTATTAATTATACTTATCATTAAGTTTACCTTCCATAAAAATGCCTAAAGAAAAAAAGATCACCATATTCGTGTGATATGTAAATCTATGCGACAAAGCCAGAGTACAAAAAAAATCTTGTCAGCCTGGAAGATAATTGTTGAGCTTGTTAATTATTCAGCAATGATTTACTTGAAAGGACTGACAGGAGATTCAACAGATACTAATGATATGGGCAGAGCCACAATAGCCACTCTCTATTTGAACTCAGCTATCCCAGCCACTTTCTCCTCTGAATCCTTGCAGTACTACCTATTTCCCTCACACTATCCAGACAGGCATACCTTGCATGTCAAAGCACTCAGCACAGCTAAATCCAATGACAGCAACCAGCAAAAACATGACCGTGGCAGCAAACCATTCAAACTACAGGAAGCAGTTGGACTGAATGTTCAGCTGGCAGAGAAAGGGGAAGAGAAAGCCTCAGAACGATATATTAAAACATGATTACTTTTAGCTCCTGATTGACAGTATCTCTGATATACATTCCCTTATAAGCACAGTACTATTACACTACATAATGATCTACCTAGTTTCCATCATGGGCGAACCATTAGTACAGGATTGGAGGGTACCAAGGAGAAAGCCCACCACCACCTACTTACTGCAACCGTCAGTGGGCAATAAATGGGGCCTCATCAACATCACCCACATTCTAAGGATGAATTTAAAATAACTTCTTGTTAGGTAATTTGTAACTGCTATTCCAGTCTTCCAACCAAGATGAAAGGTTAAAATGGAATAATTAAGAGGGTATATAAGTATTTCTCAGATTTGCTTGTATGCTTGAAAATATCTTTCTCTGTATGTAAACTGACTCACTCGTAGGTTACGTGTTATGCTGAACACACAATAGGGTAATCAAAGCAACTGGCTGCTTTCTACTTTATTGAATAACTCAATCAACAACACAAAGGCTGGGATTTTATTCAGGCGATGGGGGTCTCGACCTCTGAAAAAAGCACTGGCAAAAACCCCATGTCAGCTCTTCTGTGGGAGGCCCACCGAATCAAGTGCCAATCAGGTACTTAGGTGGACAGTGGCACAAAGACCCCAGCGACAGAAGTCCCACCCGCTGAGAGCTGCCGGCCAATCAGAGGCCAGCAGCTCTTTAACTGAGCAGTGCCAGCAGCTACCTGAGGCCAAGGAGCGATGTTGGACCCAGGTCACAGTAAGGTCAGGGTGGGAGGAATCTCATGGGGTGGGGGTTGCAGGAGAGGGGGGTGTAAGGGGTCAGCAGCAAGGGGAGGGGGTGGCGTTTAGCGGGCAGCTCCCCTCCCCCAATGCCAGGACCCTCATTCAGGCACTAAGTGCCTTTTAATGACGGACCTCCATGGTGACAGGCCCACCCGCTGCTGGGCTAATTGTAGTGGTGGGATTAGGCTCTTAGTTGGGCATTAATTGCCACGTAAAGGCCTCAATTGGCAGCGGTGCAGGAAGGCCATTCATAGGCCTTTCCACCCCAGACTTAATTTCGGTGGAGGCAGGAATGTGGTGGGGCTCCCCCCCAACCCCCCGCCACCACCGCACCCGATTACATGCTCTCTCCGCCTCCAAACCTGGTGCAGGGAAGAGTATAAAATTCCACCAAAGTGTCTGGGCCAATCATTCACCTTTGCTAGAAGCATGCCATAATGGTATGGATTTCAAAGAAATGGAGTACCTGATACCAGGGACTTCTTCACTATCCCATGTTATGAATACAAGTCCAGTTGGAATGTCATAGTATCCATGAGCATCTACTGAAGCTTGATAGATTCTGAATTGTATGCTAGACCATCAAGGGGTAACTTTACCCAGGGCTGGAATTCAGGCAGGCAGGGAGGGTGCGAGGTGAGCACCAAATATTTTGGCACCTTGAGCCCGGATGATTTAAATTCTGCACCCCACCTACATGCTGCTGGTTCGATACAGACGGGAAGAGGCAGCTGGGCAGCGGAGACAAGCGGATGTTTGGACAGCAGAAGGTCTGTTTGGGGTCTGCTTATCTGAACTGCTTTAAAAGCAGAATTTAATTTTGATAAGCTAGTAGCAAAAAGAAACAGTGAATAATGAAAATCTAAAATAGAACCAAAAGTTCTGGAAAAGCACAGCAGGGCCAGTCAGCATTTGAACAAAGGATGATGCCTAACTAATCTGCTTTCATTCAGATGCTTATTGGTTTGTGCATTTTGTGATTTTTTTGATGTGAGAATTTAGAAAATACATATGGGTGGAGATCAGAAAAAAAAGGGGCAGCCACACTACTAGGAGTGTACTCATAGACCCCAAATAGTGAGAGAGAGATAGAGGAACAAATATGTCGGCAAATTTCTGTGTGCAAAAACTATAGGGCAATACTAGTTGGGAATATCAACTAACCTAATATCAAATGGGAGACATAGTGTGAAGGGCACAGAGGGCCTGCACGTAACAAGCCCAACGAGAGGGGGTGCAATTCTAGATTTAGTCTTCGGTAATGAAGCTGGGCAAGTAGATGAAGTAGCAGTGGGTGACCATTTTGGAGATAGCGATCATAATAGTTAGTTTTAGCATAATCATGGAAAAGGACAAAGGTAAGACAGAAGTTAAAGTTCTAAATTGGGGGAAGGCAAATTTTACAAAACAGAGAGGTGATCTAGCAAAAATGGACTGGATACAGCTACTCGAAGGAAAATCTGTGGCAAACCAGTGGGGGGCATTCAAAAGCAAGATTCTACAGGCACAGTATAGGCTTGTTCCCACAAAGATAAAGGGTGGTACATCCAAATCTAGAGCCACCTGGTTATCTAGAAGCTTACAGGGTAAGTTGAAGCAGAAAAAGAAAGCTTATGACAATCACAAAAAACTTAATACTTTAGAAAGCCTAGAGGAGTATAGAAAGTGCGGGGTCAAATAAAAAAGGAAATTAGAAAAGTAAAAAGAGGACATGAAAAACTACTGGCAGGTAAAATCAAGGAAAACCCAAAGATGTTTTATCAGTACATTAAGAGCAAGAGGATGACTAAGGAAAGGGTAGGGCCTATCAGAGATGTACAAGGGAACTTACATGTGGATGCAGAAGATGTGGGAAGGGTTCTTAATGGGTTATTTGTCTCAGTCTTCACAAAGGAGAGGGATGATGCAGACATTGTAGTAAAAGAGAAGTGTGAAATAATAGATACAATTAGCAAAATGAGAGAGTAAGTACTAGAGGGTCTGACATCCTTGAAAGTGGATAAATCATAAGGGCCAGATGGATTGCATCCCAGGTTTTTAATGGAAGCCAGGGAGGAAATAACGGATGCACTGAGGATCATCTTCAAATTCTCACTAGATACGGGCGAGGTGCCAGACGACTGGAGGTCTGCAAACGTTATACCATTGTTTAAAAAGGGTGATAGGGATAGACCAAATAATTATAGGCCAGTCAGTCTAACCTCGGTGGTGAGTAAATTATTCGAATCAATTCTGAGAGACAGGATAAACTGCCACTTAGAAAGGCACAGATTGATCAGGGATAGTCAGCATGGATTTGTTAAGGGAAGGCCATGTCTTACTAACTTAATTGAATTCTTTGAGGAATTAACAAGGAGGATTGATGAGGGTGGTGCAGTGGATGTGGCCTACATGGATTTTAGTAAGGCATTTGACATGGTCCCGCATGGCAGACTGGTCAGTAAAATGAAAGCCCATGGGATACAGGGGAATGTAGTAGATTGTATCCAAAATTGGCTCAGGGCCAGGAAACAAAGGGTAGTAGTCGACGGATGTTTTTGCAAATGGAAAGCTATTTCCACTGGCATTCCACAGGGCCCAGTGTTGGGTCCCTTGCTGTTTGTGGTATATATTAATGATTTGGACTTAAATTTGCTGATGACACAAAAATTGGCCGTGTAGTTGATAGTGAAGAGGATAGCTGTAGACTCCAGAATGATATCAATGGTTTGGTTGAGTGAGCGGAAATGTGGCAAATAGAATTCAATCTAGAGAAGTGTGAGGGAATGCACTTGGGGAGGGAAAATAAAGCGAGGGAAAATAAAGCGAGGGAATACACAATAAAGAGGAGGATATTGAGAGGGGTAGAAGAAGTGAGAGATCTTGCAGTGCATGTCCACAGGTCCCTAAAGGTGGCAGGACAGGTAGATAAAGTGGCGAAGAAGGCATATGAAATGCTTTCCTTTACTGGTCGAGGTAGAGAATACAAAAGCAGGGATGTAATGCTGCAACTGTATAAAACGCTGGTTAGGCCACAGCTGGAGTATTGTGTACAGTTCTGGTCAACACATTACAGGAAGGACATAATTGCTCTGGAGAGAATACAGAGGAGATTTACAAGAATGTTGCTAGAGCTTTAAAGTTGCAGCCATGAAGAAAGATTGGATAGGCTAGGGTTGTTTTCCTTTGAACAGAGGAGGCTGAGGGGTGACTTAATTGAGGTGTACAAAATTATGAGGGGCCTAAATAAGAGTAGACAGGAAGGACCCGTTTCCCCTAGCGGAGAGGTCAATTATCAGGGGGCACAGATTTAAGGTGATTGGTAGAAGGATTAGAAGGGACATGAGGAAAAACCTTTTCATCCGGAGGGTGTTGGGTGTCTGGAATTCACTGCCAGGAATGGTGGTGGAGGCAGAAACCCTCAATTCTTTTAAGAGGTACCTGGACATGTACCTGAAGTGCTGTAACCTACAAGACTATGGACCAGGTGCTGGAAGGTGGAATTAGATTGGGCGGCTAGTTTTTTCAGTCGGCACGGACATGACGAGCTGAATGGCCTCCTTCTGTGCTGTAATTTTTCTATAGTTCTATAACTACAAGGTAGATTGCTAGGTGCTATGATGCTATGCTATGAAGTTGTATATCAGAAGTTTTAGTGTGAGGTTCTCCACAAGGCAAGTTTGCAATTTTGACCACGTCATCAGAGGAGAGCCATAACACACAAGTCATGGGTGGATTTGTTTTTGTTTACATGAAGGTGAAGGATGTAGTTATATAAATGGAAACAAAGCATTTTCATTTACTCCTTTCACCTCAACACCTTTTTCTTTAAGACGTGCTGCAACTAAAGCCTGTGAAGTTCTAGTTTCAAGTACTTCACAGCATATCTGTGAAGCCCTATACCATTTTGTTTTCCTACTGTTCTTTCTTACCTAAAAAAAAATTACATTCTCTTTGTCATGACCCTGTTGTTTTTTTTCAGGAAATATGCAGTGTGCCTTTAAGGCTGTAAGAGATCAGTACATTTTTAAGGCAGCAAGCCTCATAAGTTGCCAAGTGAAAGTGCATCCTGTTTGCCCTGCAGACAACCATACAGAGAGGGAGAACAAGCCAGCTTCAGGAGTTACTGGAAAGTGCATCTTGGTTGTCCTGGATACAACCATTCAGAGATAGAGAACAGGACATACAATGTTGCTGTTTAACTTTGAAACTAGCTGGAAAAAAACTGGCCTTGCAGAGACAGTTGAGAAACAAACTGTTCTGACAGACACAGCTGTGCCAGCCTGTACTGAAGGAGAGACCTCTCAGTCAATTTAAACTGTTTATTATTACCTCTCAAAATTCTAAAAGTTAAGCCAGATTGATTCTTTTGAAAGTGGTTGCGAATTATTTATCTGCTGTGGTCATCACTGGAAAGAAGATGAGTTTGAAGCTTCAAATGTTGAACTGAATTACTGAATGACCTATTGATGAAGAACGGTTTTCTTTTCCTTATCGGACCCTGAAAGATTGCGAGTGGACTTTGAATCAGAGGACTGTTCATCAGGAAGCCTAAATCTGCAAGGACTTTACTGTTATTTCTATTTTTAAATATTGTTTTATCTTAGTGGTGTTTAAGATTATAGTTTTTGTTAATAAACCATTAATTTATTGATATCTAAAGATAGCTGGTTTGGTTCGCCTCATTCAGGGGTTACTAGATTGTTCAATTCGGCTGCTGCTTTCTTTGATTTGGAAAGCTTAAAGATATATGCTATGCGACCTGTGGGGCGGCAGGACTGAATTGACAGTGTGTTGCTCCCACCGCAATCAGAATCATAAATTTTGTTTTGAGCGGTCATGTCATAACATCTTCCACAGTACAAAAGTTCATTTGGTTTTACAACTTGGGCAGACATTTGTACTGCGAAATCTGCCTTGCTCTCGGTGAGATGCAAACTTCCTCAACACAACAGCCTCAGCCATAGTACCTTGATGTCTCTCATCAACTCATAACTTGACCTGCAGCAAAGCAAGTACCCAAACCTAAATGCAAGTCGCAATTTTTTAAAAACAAATGCCTTCCAATACCATGATAATACTTTATTTGTCAAGAGAGCAATGTAACACAACACAAGTAGTTCCCATTGCAAACACTTCCAGTTTCGGGAGTTAAAAGATACTGACGTACAAATGGGCACATGTTTTCAGAACACTGACCTAACTCTTAGAACAGACTCACACTTTGTTGCTTATATTTTATTCCTTCAGAGAAAAGAAGAGCAAGCACCATCTACCTGTCTGGTATCCTTTATTTACTGACAAGAGGTGCTCACAATGGGAAGTTCCTAGTTTTCAGATATATCATTTCCTCTACATTAAGATTATATGGCAATAACCTTATTCTCAAAACCTAGAATCCAGTTCTGGGAGGAGATTGCTAGAGATTAAAACAGGTGAAAGACTGATTCAACAATACCTCTGTGAAGAGAGGGAAAAATGATCAGTTCAGGTTAAAATCTGGGCATTGCTGTCCTCTAATTTACTTTACTGCAAGAAACCTCTACTTTTCAGTTAAAGATAAGATACTTTGAAAGTATAAGCAGGAAATATTTAATTTCAGTGAGTACCTTTAATGAAAGAGCTTGAATATTAATTGTTTCTGGAAGGGAGTATAACTGGTGGTCGCTGGCTTTCAGAGTAAACTGACCCTTCCTGGCAAAAATAAAAGACAAAAGAAAATATTAAAATAACAGAAAATTAGCAGTTTTTTTCATGTGAACTTTTACAAATTATGCTTAACTGACTTTATAAACTCATACAGAACATCAGAGGATTTGACCTTTGAAATCTAATCGTGCGCTGCAGCTTTGAAAATCTACACATGGTTCCCATTATATGACAGCTACACAATAAAGATGATTTCTGTGAACTTCTAATAACTAATAGTAGAATGGGAGCAATGCAAATATCCACAAAATATTCCCATTATTCAAAGTGTTTGCACCAATATTTAGTCATTTCTGTTCATATGTGTTCCCTATGTTCTCGGTCTGGCTGCAACCATCATCACCTTTGGTGTAGTCTCCAACACTGATCAACTTGTATCCATAAGTTCTGGCATTACTTTGGGGAAATGCTGTCAATTTTGATTCACTCAGTTAGCCATTCTCTGCTGCATATTTACAAATGCAGTTGTGATTTGATTGTTAAATAATCTCAATTTCATATGTTAACAATGTGCACAAGGTTCTAAATAGCAAGATTTTGAAATCAATTTGAAAGTTAACAATCCATGAAAATAATATTTTCAATAGCCTCTTAAGTGAACACTGCTCTTGGTCATCTGAAACCAAGCTAAAGAGTAGAGCATGCAACTTGACAAGAAGCATGTTAGTACAGGGAAACAATGGTATGTTCGTAAAGCACAGAAATTAACAATAGTGGCATATAAACTAATTAAAACATTCATATGATAATTCCACACACTATTTCACCCTCTAACAGATGTTAAAATAAAATTCAAATCACTGCAAGAAATATTAATGGCCCCGATTTTGCACTTAGTGCCGAAGAAATGGTGCTTGCTGCTGACCTCTAGCGATCCCTGTGGCATGATTTTCCCCTTCCCCGCTAGCAGTTTAAATCTGGCTCCAAGTGAAGGGGATGTCTTGCCATGGAGCAGCTGTGGTGTCAGCAAAGAGATAACATAGGAACATAGGAACAGGAGTAGGCCATTTATCCCCTGAGCCTGTTCCGCCATTCAATAAGATCATGGTTGATCGGCAGTCTAACTCCATATACTTACCATTGCTCAATCTCACTTCGTACCTTTGATTAATAAAAAGTTATCAATCTCAGATTTAAGATTAACAATTGATCGAGTAACAACTGCAGTTTGTAGAAGAAAGTTCCAAACTTCTACCAACCTTTGTGTGTAGAAGTGTTTTCTAACTGCACTCCTGAAAGATCTAGCTCTAAATTTAGCCCCCAGTCCTAAACTTTTTTTTATTCTTTTCATGGGATGTGGGCATTGCTGGCAACGCCAGCATTTGTTGTTCATCCCTGACTGCCCCTGAGAACTGAGTGACTTGCTAGGCCATTTGAGGGGGCGGTTAACAGTCAACCACAAGTAGGTCCAGAGTCGCATGTAGGCCAGATCAGGCAAGGACAGCAGATTTCCTTCCCTAAAGGACATTAGTGAACCAGATGGGTTTTTACGACAATCAATGATAGTTTCATGGTACCATTACTAGCTTTCAATTCCAGATTTATTTTATTAATTAAATTTAAATTCCACCAGCTGCCATAGTGGGATTTGAACCCATGTCCCCAGGGTAATAGCCTGGGCCTCTGGATTACTTGTTCAGTGACGTTACCACTATGCCACTGCTTCCCCCTTTTCCAACCAGCAGAAAAGGTTTCTCTCTATCTATCTGATTTATTCTCCTTAATGACAGTCAGTGTAATTAGATCAAATTTAAATCACACTCTCAACAGCCACATGAGTTACAACTTGCAAATTCGATTTATGAAAATTAAAAAATCTCTTTAAACATTGGAACACCATAAAAGCAGTTTGTAAACTAAGAGCAAGTGTATTGTTATCAACAGTGTATGCTGGTCTTAATAACTTAATGTTAGTGTCAGAAGGTCAGAATATGCAGGGAACATTGAAGAGGTCTGCTAGGCAAAAACCCTTACCTTGGTTTTTCTTTGTCATGAATAAAGCGAATGTTGTGCTCCCTCAGCTCTCGGATGGTGAATCTGTCTCCTTTCTGAAGATGGATCTGCTTCCCTTTTTCCATTTTAATCAGTCTCCCATTGTCAGGGGGGTTGACAAGGTGGAGAACGAGATTTTCAATCAGTGTGTCAGCATCATGTATGCTTATAAAGGTAGTGTCCAATACTTGGTTCCCACCGATGTCCACATTTACAGAGCTGTTTGCATGAAGTACTGGTGCATAAACATTAACTATAACGATAAAAATATTCATTAAGTTGATGAAGGATAGACTGATTTACTCAAAGTGTTAGGGCTGGATTTTCCTTTGCTATACCCAGATGAAATTTGGTAGTATAGAGGATGAAAATCAAGAAACATTGGATGGAGAGGCCTCCCATTACATTCCTGCCTTGACCTGGAATTTTTTTCCCCTGGCTTCCAGCCACCCATTCACCATTAGCCATTTCACTTATGAAGGATAGCAGGGAGGAGGAACTAGGCAACCTGGTTTATTTCCTTGTCTTCTGTTGCTGGAACCACAAACCCCAGGGACTACTAGGAGAGGGGTGGTGGTAAATCCTGGGGTAGCAGAAGGTGGCCCACTGAATGTCCTCTTAATAGGGAGAGGGCCCAACGGAACCAGATGCAGAGTAAAACTTCCTCATGCTGCTCCAACGAAGAGCCTCAGACCCAACCAGCTGCACTCTGCTCCAGCCTCACACAAGCCCACCTCCAGCCGCCACTCAATTATTCTGCAGACTCCCGGAAACAGTCTCATGGGTTTGCAGATCCAGTTTGAGAACTACTACATTAGTATGACATTTGTTTTCTATTTCCTACACCAGCCAACCTCAACCCAGTCCAAGTAACATTACTAATCAATACCTCATTAGTAGAGGTTTAGTGCTGAAGGCCCATGTCCATTAGGAGCTGGAACTAGATTCAGACAACTCAAACTCATTTTGAATAGGACCCTGACAACTAGCAAACGGAGAAGGCTTTTATCCCATCAGTCTGGACTGCATTTAAACCCATGTCTCAGAGGTGAAAGATACACTTCTTTTAAATTAAAAGTTTAATTTATATTAACTTTATTGAAAGCAAAGCTAAATATTATGAAGCATCCCACAGATGTGGTAACAATTATAGATTCCAATGCATTCATACATCAGAGGGGTTTGCAGTGAAATTAATCATTTGAGTAGTTTCATCTTGTGCCAAAACTATTTCTGACATGGCAACCTCCCACATCTTATACATGCTACATTGCTTAACTTTAACCTTCCACCATAACATCTAGTCCCACTTGCCACTTTGGCAACCTCTGAGTCAGATGGTTGTTTGCTCCAATCCCAGTCCAGGGACTTGAGCAGAAAATCTAGGCTGACAATCAGTGCAGTAATGACGATGTCATCTTTCGGATGAGATATTAAATTGAGGACCCATCTTCCCTCTCAGGTGGATGTAAAAATCCCATGGCACTACTTCAAAGAAGAGCAGGGGAATACTCCTCGGTACAAAAACAGAAAATGTTGGAAATATTCTAGTTCGCATCCGCAGTATTTTGCTTTTGTGTTGCAGTATCCTGGAAAAAATTTATCCCTCAACCAACATCGTTAGAAACAGATTATGTGATCACTATCATGGTCCTGTGGGACCTTGTGGTGTGCAAATGACTGTTGTGTTTCCTACATGACAACAGTGAGTACACTTCATTGACTGTAAAGTAATTCAGGATACCCTGAGGTTGTGAAAGTCACTATATAAATGGCACTATAATGCAAGTCTATTTGTTTTGTTCCACTTTTTGCTCTGGCTGCATTGTGTGACTAACTTCAAACACAGACTCCATGGATTCCACAAGGAGCCTTGCAGACAAACTGAACACAAATGATATTTATCCAGAAGGAATCTCATTATTTTGTGGGTTGTGTGCGAGAGAAATTGATGCAGCAGCTGATCTTCAATTACTACCTGTTTAATCACATAGTTATTTACAAAAGAGTTCACTGCTTATAAAATGCAGCCTTGTACTCAACAATACAGGCACTGATTGTATCTGAAACTTAGGTATTGCACTACCTGATGTCTCGGGCAAAAGATCTAATCACTACCTGGATTCCTTGATCAAACCCTGCTTGATTTTCTTGTATTTTGTCTACTGCTTTTATAATCAGTACTGCAGTTTCAGATCTTCCTTGGAATCAATGAATTGAATGAAAAGAGATTATCTGGTCTAGTTATCTTTCTCTAGTTATGTTATCTTTTAGTGTGAATACAACTAACAGACTTTAGAAAATAGACAAGAGTTATAGGGCCGATTCCCCAATGTCACCCGTGGGAGTGCCCCTTCACATCCAGTGTGTGAGCAGAGTGGAATTGGACAGGCAGGTCTGAGCACAAGGGTCATCACACTCCTGATTCAGTGGATGTTGATGTTTGAAGTCATGTTGAGAGCAGGCACAGACCTCAATATGCTCTTGAAAATTATTAAAATGTGTGTTAATAGATCCCACAACAAAATGTTTCCTTGCTGGTTCACTCTTTCTGTGCTGCTTGCCCATTTAAAAAGGTATTTCTGGGCTTTCATGCTCTTTGTGGAGAGTGTCTATTTTTAAAGCTGAACTGAGTGGTTCATAAAAAGCTGGATTTTTGCTGAAGATTTTGTTTGGATGTACTGAGATTTATGTATTCTTTACTTGTACAATGGCTTTTACTGCTGCTTGTTGCTGAACTTTTGAAATACAGGACTTCTTTTTGCTCAGAACTCCAACGCCCAATCTCCTAACACCCTGTTCAGCATGGGCCTTGCCAATGACTGTCGTAAAGTTGGAGGTGGAACCAAGCTCTGTGTTCAACTCAGGCTGCATGCAACATTAAACAATGCCACTTTTAATGCAACAACCCTTCAGGTGCTCCTGCACCCTTCATTCCCTATCTACCTTTTGCCATAACATTCCTTGCATACCCAGAAAATGCACAGAACCTATGGGAATTGTTTAAATGAAACTGATGGGGTCGCGTGACCACCTTACTTAAACGAGAGCATGTAAGAGCACAGGAATCACAGCTCATTTCCCCCACCATTGGGGAGCCAGCCCTTATTTCTACAATTTCTTACCTTCACATACCCTCTTGAACACATTACCATAGTGACCTGGACCACAATCAGGAACACAGAGCTCATTCTTCAGGAAGGTGGTGCTATCACATAACTTGCACTGCACGACACTGTCGCATTCCAAACACCCAGCAGAACAAGCTACCAGTTAAGAGAAAAACATTCAATAAGTGAAAATGCTGGAGTTGAGAAGACCTACAGCAATAAATGAACAATAGTGTGAAGGGGATCAAAACATGCAAGGCCAAATAAATCAGTAGTGTCAGGTTTGAAATCAGTGAGAACATTTGGGGCAAATTTTTTTTTTAATATTCTTTCATGGGATGTGGGCGTCGCAGGCCAGGCCAGCATTTATTGCCCATCCCTAATTGCCCTTGAACTGAGTGGCTTGCTAGGCCATTTCAAGGGCATGTAAGAGTCAACCACATTGCTGTGGATCTGGAGTCACATGTAGGCCAGCAGATTTCCTTCCCTAAAGGACATTCGTGAACCAGATGGGTTTTTACAACAATCGACAATGGTTTCATGGCCATCATTCGACTAGCTTTAAATTCCAGATTTATTAATTGAATTCAAATTTCACCTTCTGCTGTGGTGGGATTCGAACCCATGTCCCCAGAGCAATACCTAGGTCTCTGGGTTACTAGTCAAGTGACAATACCAGTACGGCACCACCTCCCCTTAGAGGTTAAGTAAACCTCTAAGCTATTCATCAATGACTTGGGAAGAACAAATTATTGAATATACAACTACACAGAAAATACTAACTGTACAAGAAAATTACATTATTGTCCTTTTATTATATGTACCAAGCCATAGCTCATGGATCTAGTCATGAACACATAGTGTCAACGTGATTTACTGCTGGCTTTGCTGTAGCAAGATAACTGTTTTCATATAGAGCTAAGAAACAGTAAGAAGCAGAAAACATTGGTAGGAGTTGTTTATCGGCCACCAGACAGTAGTGGTAATGTAGGGTGGGCACAGTATAAATCAGGAAATTAGAGGTGCATGTAGCAAGGATAATACAGTAACTATCAGAGACTTCAATCTACATATAGACTAGGCCAACCTAATTAGCATTAATGCTGTGGAGAATGAATTCCTGGAATATATATGAGATGGTTTTCTAGAACAGCATGTTGAGGAACTAACTAGACAATGGGCTATTTTAGATCTGGTATTGTTCAATGAGAAAGGGATAACTAATAATCTTGTTGTAAAGGTGCCTCTAGGAAAGAGTGACTAGAATATGATAGAATTTTGCTTAAATTTGAAAGTGATGTAGTTCAATCCGAAACTAGGGCCTTAAATCTAAACAAAGGAAATTACGTAGGTATGAGGGGCAATTGTCCATGGTAGATTGGGAATCTATATTAGAGGGTGTGACAGTAGACAGGAAATGGCTAGCATTTAAAGAATTAATACATGGTTTACAACAAATTTACATTCCTTTGAGGCACAAAAACACAGCAGGAAAAGTGATCCAACCATGGCTAACAAAAGAAGTTAAGGATTGTATTAGATCAAAGGGAGAGGCTTATAAAGTTGCCAAAAAAGTAGTACACCTGAGGATTGGGAGCATTTTAGAATTCAGCAAAGGAGGACCAAGAAACTGATAAAGAAAGAGAAAATAGAACATGAAAGTAAACTAGCAAGAAACATAAAAACAGACTATCAAAGCTTCTATAGGTAAGTAAAAAGGAAAAGATTAGCAAGACAAATGTGGGCTCATTACAGGCAGAGTCAGGGGAATAAGGAAATGGCAGAGAAACTAAACAAATACTTTGTGCCTGTCTTCATGGAGGAAGACACAAAAAAATCTCCCAGGAATACTAGAGAACCAAGGGACTAGCGAGAATGAGGAACTGAAAGAAATTAGTACTAGAGTATTGCTGAAAACAGAGACATTTTGTCAAAGCTTTTCGTCTTGTACTCATCAAGACAATTCGCAAGATTTTGGAGTGGTTCCTGCAGATTGGCAGGTAGAAAATGTAACCCTACTATTTAAGAAAGGAGGGAGAGAGAAAAGGGGGAACCATAGACCTGTTAACCTGACATCAGCAGTAGGGAAAATGCTAGAATCTATTATAAAGGATGTGATAACTGGACACTTAGAAAATAATAGTAGGATTGGGCAGAGTCAACATGGATTTATGAATTGGAAATCATGTTTGACAACTGTTAAGAGTTGTAAGAGGATTTAGCTAGCAGAATATGAGAAATATGGGGGAACCAGTGGATGTGGTGTATTTGGATTTTCAGAAGGCTTTCAATAAGGTCCCAGATAAGAGGTTAGTAAGCAAAATTAAAGCACATGGGCTTGGGGATAATATACTGCAATGGATTGAGAATTGGTTAACAGACAGAAAACAGAGTGTAGAAATAAATGGGTCATTTTCAGGTTGGCAGGCTGTGACTACTGCAAGTATCAGTGCTTGGGCCCCAGCTATTCACAATCTATATCAATGATTTGGATGTGGGGATCAAATGTAATATTTCCAAGTTTGGTGATGACACAAAACTAGGTGGGAATCTGAGTTGTGAGGAGGATGCAAAGAGGCTTCAGGGGGATTTAGACAGGTTAAGTGAATGGGCAAGAACATGGTAGATGGAATATAGTGTAGAAAAATGTGAAGTTATCCACTTTGGTAGGAAAAACAGAAATGCAGAGTATTTCTTAAATGGTGAGAGATTGGGAAGTGTTATGTCCAAAGGGACCTGGGTGTCCTTGTTCATAAGTCACTGAAAGCTAACATGCAGGCACAGCAAACAACTAGGAAGGCAAATGGTATATTGGCATTTATTATGTAAGTGGAAAGGGCTAATGAATAATCTTGTTGTAAAAGAACCTTTCAGGATGAGTGACCATATGATAGAATTTTACATTATGTTTGAAAGTGAGGTAGTTCAATCTGAAGCCAGGGCATTAAATTTAAACAAAGGAAATTATGAAGGTATGACGGGCAAATTGGCTGAGGTGGATTGGGAAAATACATTAATAGGTATGACAGTGCATTGGCAATGGATAGTCTTTAAAGAAATATTGCATAGTTTACAGAAAATATACATTCCTTCGAGGCACAAAAATCCCAACAGTAAAGGCAGTCAACCGTGGATAACAAAGGAAGTTAAGGATTGTATAAGATTAAAAGAAAAGGCCTTTAAAGTTGCCAGAAATAGTATTGGAAATAGATTGAGAATTGGGATGATTTTAGAATACAACAAAGGGGGACGAAGAAACTGATAAAGAAAGGGAGAACAGAATATCAATGTAAGCTAGCCAAAAATATAAAAACAGACAGTAAAAGCTTCTATAGGTACGTAAAAAGGAAACATTTGGCAAAGACAAATGTGGGTTTATTACAGGCAGAGCAAGGAGAATTTTTAATGGGGATAAAGAAATGGCAGAGAAGCTAAATGATTACTTTGTGTCTGTCTTCACTGAGGAAGATACAAGAAATCTCCCAGAATTAGAGATCCAAGAGATTAGGAGGAATGAGGAATTGAAGGAAATTAGTATTGGTAAGAAGGTTGTATTGGAGAAATTAATGGGGCTGATGGTTGATTAGTCCCTAGGACCTGATATTCTACATTCCACAGTGTTGAAGAGGTAGCTATGGAGATCGTGGATGCATTGGTAATAATCTTCCAAAATTCCATAGATTCTGGAGCTGATCCTGCAAATTGGAAGGTAGCATATGTCACCCCACTATTTAAGCAAGCAGAGAGTAGGAATAAATGGGCCATTCTCTCGTTGGCAGGCTGTGACTAGTGGGGTACCGCAGGGATCAGTGCTTGGGCTCCAGCTGTTCACAAAATATATCAATGATTTGGATGTGGGGACCAAATGTAGTATTTCCAAGTTCGCAGGTGACACAAAACTAAGTGGGAATGTGTGTTGTGAGGAAGATGCAAAGCAGCTTCAAGAGGATCTGGACAGACTTGGTGAGTGGGCAAGAATGTGGCAGATGGAATATAATGTGGAAAAATGTGAGGTTATCCACTTTGTTAGGAGGAATAGATGTGCAGAGTATTTCTTAATTGGTAAGAGATTAGAAAGTGTAGATGTACAAAGGGACCTGGGTGTCCTCGTCAATAAGTCACTGAAAGCTAACATGCAGGTGCAGCAAGCAGTTAAGAAGGCAGATGGTATGTTAGCCTTTATTGCAAGAGGATTTGAGTACAGGAGTAGTGATGTCTTGCTTCACTTGTCTAGAACTTTGGTTAGACTGCTGGAGTACTGTGTGCAGTTTTGGTCCCCTTACCTTTGGAAGGATATGATTGCCATAGACAGAGTGCAACAAAGGTTCACCAGACGTGTTCCCGGGATGGCAGGACTGTCCTATGAAGAGAGATTGGGAAACTGGGCCTGTATTCTCTAGAGTTTCGAAGAATGAGAGGTGATCTCATTGAAACCTACAAAATATTTAAAGGGATAGACAGGGTCGATGTAGCTAAGATGTTTCCCCTGGTTGGGGAGTCTAGAACCAGGGGACACCATTTCAAAATAAAGGGGAAGCCACTTAGGACAGAGATGAAGAGAAATTTCTTTACCCAGAGGGCTGTGGAAGCTCAGTCATTGAGTATGTTTAAAGAAGAGATTGACAGATTTCTAAATACCAATGACATAAGGGGATATGAGGATAGTGTGGGAAAAAGGCATTGAAGTGGATGATCAGCCATGATCGTGTTAAATAGTGGGGCAGGCTCGATGGGCTGAATGGCCTATTCCTGCTCCTAAGTTCCTATGTTCCTTTATTTCAAGAGGATTTCAGTACAGGACTCAAGAAGTTTTGCTGTAATTGTATAGAGCCTTGGTGAGACCGCACCTAGAATATTGTGTACAGTTTTGGTCTCCTTACTTAAGAAAGAATATACTTGTCACAGAGGGAGTGCAACAAAAGTTCACCAGACTGATTTCTGGCGAGATTGTCATATGAGGAGAGACTGAGGAGACTGGACCTATATTCTCCAGAGTTCAGAAGAATGAGAGGTGATCTTATTGAAGCATACAAAATTCTTACAGGGCCCAACAGGGTGAACGCAGGAAGGAGGTTTCTCGTGGATGGGGTTCTAGAACCAGGGGACACAGTCTCAGAATAAGGGGTAGGCCATTTAGGACTGAGATGAAGAGGAGTTTCTTCACTCATAGGATTGCGAATCTTTGGCATTCTCTATTCAGGGGGCTGTGGAGGCTCAGTCATTGAGTATTTCAAGACAGAGATCGTCAGATTTCCAGATAGTAAAGATATCAAGGGATATGGGAATAGTACAGGAAAATATTATTGAGGTAGATCAACTATGATCTAGTTGAATGGCTGAGCAGGCTCGAGGAGCTGAATGGCCTACTCCTGCTCCTATTTTCTGTGTTCATCTATAAAATAATAACCAGCTAATCAACATCTCTGCAGGGATGTGCTTATTCAAACACAAAACCATCAGCTCCTAAAACCACTGAAGTATGGATGTTATAATTATACCTTGAAAGGAAGGGAGCTTGTGCTTAACAAAACTATGAGAGTTTTTTTGAGGTAATTAGCAGGGGAAATACGGGCAAAAAACATTCAATAAGGTGACACACAAGAAGTTATGGAACAAAATTAAGGCTCATGGGATTGGAGTAACATATTAGCACAGACTATGGCTCAGTTAGAGATCAGAAAACAGAGAGTAAGAATAAATGGGCATTTTCCGATTGACAGGCTGTAACTAGCAGGGTACCTCAAGGATCAGTGCTCTGGCCTCAGTTCTTTGCAATCTATGTCAATACCTTGGATGAGGGGTTCGTGGGTAACATATCCAGGTTTGCTGACAATACAAAGTTAAGTGGGAAAATAAGCTGTGAGGAGGACACAAAGAGGCTGCAAAGGGATATAGACAGGTTGAGTAAGTAGCCAAGAACATGACAGATAGAATACAATGTGGGACAGTGTGAAATTATCAAGTTTGGTAGGGAAAAATAGAAAAGCAGATTTTTTTTTTTAATGGTGACATGATGGGTCCTGGGTGTCCCTGTACATGAATCACAGAAAGTTAACATGCAGATACAGTTTGCAACTAGGAAGGCAAATTGTATGCTAGCCTTTATTATAAAGGGATTGAAGTATAAAAGCAAAGAAGTCTTACTACAGTTATATAGGGTCTTGGTGAAGCCACACCTGAAGTACTGCGTACAGTTTTGGTCTCCTTATCTAAGGAAGGATATAACTGTCTTAGAGGAAGTGCAACAAAGGTTCACTAGACTGATTCCTGAGATGAAAGGGTTGTTCTATGAGGAGAGATTGAGTAGATTCGGCCTATATTCCTTAGAATTTTGAAGAATGAGAGGTTATCTAATTGAAACACACTAAATTCTTAAGGGGCTTGACAGAATAGATGCGAGGAGGATGTTTCCCCTGGCTGGGGAGTCTAGAACTGGGGATCACAGTCTCAGAAAAAGAGGTCAGCCCTTTAGGACTGAGTGAGGAGAAATATCTTCACTCAAAGGCTTGTGAATCTTTGGAATTGTCTACTTCCCAAGAGCTGTGGCTGCTCTGTATACTCAAGATGCAGATTGATAGATTTTTGGGTACTAAGGGAATAAAGGACATGGGGACAGTGCAGGAAGGTGCAGTTGAGGTAGATGATCAGCTGAATGATGAAGCAGGCTCAAAAGGCTGAATGGCCACTCCTATTTCTTAAGTTTAATTTCATTGCTGCCTGAGACCCTCTTATACCTTAGCTATTTTCCTCTCCCTTGCTGCAAGAGTGCTTCGGCTAATTGTAGAACCCCAGGTGAGATTAGCTAACCAACACAGACCCTGAGCCAATCTTCACATCCACTGGACCCAAACAGCTCAATTGTACACTGGACAATAGAGTTACAAACTGAGATACCTCTGGAGCTATAACTATGTTTTCACATTTATCACTGCAAGTATGGGAACAGACTTTGCATAGAAGTACTGCTTTTCTGTTTATAGAAAAAGCCACTAAATCTTACCTATGCATTTTTGCTGACTCTGATTGGAGTAATACCTTTTACCACAGTCATGAACGCACTCTGTTGCTAACAGGAGGTAAGGCGTCTTGCATTGGCTACACACACTGGGTCTGCTACACTTCAAACAGCGTTCATTACATCCTACAGAATGCACAATTAAAACAGTATTTATTAAAGTTAAAATAAATGTAATTTTACTTCCTGAGTAATTATGTTAAATCTCTTCATAAATGTTGATGACAGAGCGGCAGTGAAAATGTTTTGGAAATGTTAGCAGAATAAACTGCTAAATCTAACATGTACATGAGGAATGCTGTGGAAACTCTGAGCAGCTTTGACATCGTACGAGATGAATATACGATTTAGGGGGGGGAATTTTAACCTAAACCATTGAGCGGGTTTGGGTCAGGTGGGAGATTAAAGTGTTAAAAATCTGAATCCTGTCCCCAACAAGCCTATTTCTGATTTTAACAGGAACATGGTGGCGTGTGGTGGTGTAGGGGTGGCGGTGGGAAGGGGCGAGGTGGGGCAGCCAACACACTCCAATGAGACAGGTTGACATTTTAAATTTTAGAATGAGGCTGTGTGCCTCATTGTTATTCCCCATTTGAAATTTCATGCCAAATGGCTGAGTTTTCTCAGCCTCTGGAATCCTCCCCCCAGGGTCTCCGATTTCCACCCACACCCCAACCCTAATGCTCCAATCTCTGCTCAGGTTTCTGACCTTCCTCCACAAGGCCTTCAAATTCCCACTCCCTCGCACCCCACCCCCAACCCCATCTCCCAGGCATCTGACGACACAACCCCAAGCCTCCAATCCTCCATCCAGGCCTCTGATTTCCCCTCACCCCCACAGAGGCGCCTGAGCCCCCTCCCAAGCCTCTAACTTCCCCCTTTCCCCCCATGTCCCCCGAGGCTCCTATCACCCCCTCTGGCTTCCGACCTCCCCACAAAATTGAATCTTATATACTTCACATTAGTGGAAAGTGGACTTTCTGTTAGATCCATATGAGAGGTGTGAAACACAATTGTTGGATTTTCAGACAATAACTGTGGAACAACAACCTTCTGTTTATCAATCTTGTGCATTGATACCCAATTTCATTTGCCAATCCTATGCCTGCGACCTAAGTAAATGATATCAGTACTGGCAATCAGTTACAAAAGGATAAGTAACAGTTTTTGGGACTAGAGTATTTTCTACTCCTGTCCATTCATACATTTGAATGTAACATAATAGAGAAACTCTAATTAACTCACGTATGCATTCTTCTCCCACTTTGTAGAAGCCTGCTGCACACTGCTTTATGCAGGAGCCGTCTTGCAATACGTAACCATCCATGCACTGCAAGCAGTCAGTTTTGAGGGGCCCCTTACAAGCATTGCAGCTCCAGTCACACTCTATCAAAAAAAAGGATTGTTATTTTCTTTAAAGATAGCAGGGTTACAGGGATCAAGCGGGCGAGCAGGATTGACAGGGTTGCTCCACGGAGAGCTGTCATGGACTCGATGGGACAAATGGCCTCCTTCTTTGCTGTAGAATTTTTAAAAAATTACTCTATGACAGATTGACATCAAATATTTCATGGAAAAAAAGAGAGGAGTAAAAGTTTAGGTTTTCTCTGAAGGGCCTACCACAAGAGAGGGTGCCACCTTGATGACAACATATATATAACACCATTAATGACAGGGGCAGATATGGTTTCTAACTGCCAGCTAAGCTGCTCAGCTGGCCCAGATATGCCAGAAAAATAAAGATGCTCCCACAAGCCAGTCAATGTAGAAAGTATATAACCAAGAAATGCTGGAACCACTCAGCAGGTCTGGCAGCAGCTGTGGAAAGAGAAGCAGAGTTAACGTTTCGGGTCAGTGACCCTTCTTCGGGGTCACAATTAGAAAAAAAACTGCTAACAATCCTTTCATTTGCTGTAGAAACACCCTGCACCAAGTAAGCAGTAGTTTCCACAGTGTCAGGACAGTAAGCCATTCCTGAAGTCCCATTTTGTGCAGTACTTATGCAATCTAATAGGGCCATAATTAAAATAACTATCAGAGATGGTTCCACAACCAGCATATCTTGGGAAAATCTATCTTTTACCCTGCTTGCACAAACACTCAGACTGATTACTGAAGGTATCAGTCCAAGGTCTGCAGTGGTTTACATACACTTCGGACATGAAAGCCTTTGAAATCCAACTTTTCTTTTATTTATTCATTCATGGGATGTGGGTGTCACTGCCTAGGCCAGTATTTATTGCCCATCCCTAATTGCCCTTGAGACAGTGGTGGTAAGCTGCCTTCTTGAACTGCTGCAGTTCTTGGGGTGTAGGTACACTCACAGTGCTGTTAGGAAGGGAGTTCCAGGATTTTGATCCAGCGACAGTGAAGGAACTGCGATATAGTTCCAAGTCAGGATGGTGTGTGGCTTGGAGGGGAACTTGCAGTTGGTGGTGTTCCCATGCATCTGCTGCCCTTGTCCTTCTAGGTGGTAGAAGTTGTGGGTTTGGAAAGTACATTCGAAGGAGTCTTGGTGAGTTGCTGCAATGCATCTTGTAAATGGTACACACTGCTGTCACTCTGCGCCGGTGGTGAAGGGAGTGAATGTTGAAAGTGGTGGATGGGGTGCCAATCAAGCGGGCTGCATTGTGCTGGATGGTGTTGAGCTTCTTGAGTGTTGTTGGAGCTGCACCCAACCAGGCAAGTGGAAAGAATTCCATCACACTCCTGATTTGTGCCTTGTAGATGGTGGACAGGCATTGGCGAGTCAGGAGGTGAGTTACTCGCCACAGAATTCCCAGCCTCTGACCTGGGAATTAAGATGTACAGTACCATAATAACTTCAACTCAGTTCTGAAAGAAGAGGTCAACCATTCATTCATGGCTGACAAATGTTTCAATACATATGTGTATATTCAGCCAGATAGACCATACAAGTTCAATTATTGATCTCTAAAGAGTCAGTCGATCTCAGCTGTAGTGGCAGTACAGGCACTACAATTGGACTGAAAGAGAAAAAAAAATCAGCAAGGATTCCTCTTCCTTATTTCTGTCTTATAACATTGTTGGAAAATGGGCAAATAAAAATAACAGGTGAGGACATCACTGGATTTGACAACGATCTCCTATCATCAAAAAGCCTGTCAAAACTCATCTGAAGAATGAGAATATTGGTAAGATACCGGTGGGTTGTTGGTGCCCACTGCCACAGATAAGAAATAACAGTCAAGTGGAGGAAACTGTTAAAAATAAAAACAAAAATTTACAGGTGAACTTGCGCAAAGGTTCTCCTGCTTGTTTATGACAACTTCGACAGGAAAGCTGCAGAAACTTCTCAAAAATGTTGCACACGTTATTTTTCGAGGGTTTCCATGTACTTCCACCAAAGTTACAGAGGCCTAATGGGAGAACCCCTGGAGAAATTCACCGTCATCCTGCAGATTGTCAGACTGCTCTTACCATTAAACTGGCACCATCAAACAGACGATCACACTCGTTGCAGAAAGATTTGGCTATAAGGAAAGTGCATTTTCAAAATGACACTGATATATGTAACAAAGTGGATATGAACCCAAATGCCCAAGGGGTAAATCTTCATGCCAGTCTAATACTGGGATGAAAAATTTAAAATGAGTAACGTGTTCCATCCAATCAATTTTTAAGATGATATATGCTGCAATTGAGCAGTTGGTATAAAAGTGGTGGAATAAGTGGTGATGATATTCGAAGCAAAGCCAAGGGCTTAACTGGCTTTCAAAGTATTCTTAAACATTATTATCCAAGCTGGGTCAGGTGTGCAGTTGAAGATGGATAAATCAATGTGGCTGAAACTCAGTGCCTGCACACAACAGAAACTTGAAAATACGATAGTGAAAAGATCTTACCAGCGGCGGATGGGGGGTGGAGGGGTGCCTCCACCGTGCGGGGAGGACGTCTTGTAAAATAAGATGCAATCCCTGTGGGCTTGTGGGGGGGCGGGGGGAAATGGTGTCCCTCCTTTGTGGGCAATTTGTGGCCCACGGAGGACCCCCCCCCCCCCCAACACCCCCGTCCCGGAACAACTGTACCTGCCGGAAACCCCTCTCTGGACCGAATGCCCATCCCCCATCACCTCTCGCCGGGGCCTTCTGGACTGGCCCTGCCAACTCCGCCTCACCTACCTCTTCTCCGTGGTTCCACCACTGGGCCAGGGTCTGAGGCCTCTGCAGTACCAGCAGTGGCCACCACACCCGGTGGTGCTGCCGATACTGCTGAGTTGCCGGCCCTGTAAGTGGCCGGTAGCTCTTGGAGGCAGGTTCCCCGTACCTATGAAGTCTCCTTCAACTTTGGCCCCAAAAGACTGAGGCAGACAGCACGCAAACTACATGTTTCCAGCTCATCAACATGATTGTAGCATGCAGCCCAGCAATGTGCATGGCTCACACAACATATAGCTAGACTGCACTTCTTAAAGGAAGTCTGCCCCTCTTAAAGGGGAGCTGCACTCAAGCTGCAGCAGCTGCTGGAACAGTCTCAGAAAGACTTTTATGGATGGAAGAAGACTGGTAATGCAGCAACAGGGCAGTGATAGGGCTCCCAGGTTCTATGATGCGGTGCTTAGAGGCCTTCGTGATGGAGGTGGAAAGCAGAAGAGGTGATGGAGGTGGAAAGGAGAAGAGGTGATGTTTGTGCAGAGGGCCAGGAGGCCCTCAACGCATTCCCTCCAAAGGGAGTGGGAGCAGGTAGTCATGGCGGTCAATTCACACAGCTTGGCCCCAAGGACCTGGCTGCAGTGCTAGAAAATGTTTGATGTCTTCACATGTGTGGTCAAAGTCAGTGAATGCATCTTCAAATGGCATTTCCTATCCACTGTAGCACCAACCTCTCACGCTACGCACAGTCCCCTCTCTCACCCATCAGCAATCAGGACTCATGGCTAATATTAAGATGCTCCACTTCACCCTCACATACTTACCAATGCTACCGGCGTCATATGCACCTCTTGAATTTTCCACATAACTCCAGCTGTTCAGCTGTGGCAGGCACATCACCGAAACACATTGCAACACAGTCACTGACATTCTTCGCTCTCTCTTGCAGGACAAGGTTGCACAACTTCTGGGGGACAGGCACATCTGCATTTCCTGAGCTTTTTGGAGGAGATGGTGCTCCACATTATAGGGCCAGCAATGACTGAGGCCGCTGCACCCAGAATCGCCAAGAACATTCAGAATGACAGTATGTTCCTGCCTTATGCTCCTTCTTAAATCCCACTTCATCCTCATCCTGCTAGCTGGCATTGAAGTGCAAGCTGCAGATGGTGTGACCATGGACCTCTTGCTTTCCATCCACCCTTTTTCCTTTCCCCAAACCTGCCCTTCTTCATTTTTGCTTTCAGTTACCCAAGATTTGGCAGCTGGTCAGTCAGTGCAGCCTCACCTTGAAGGACACGGGCAACTGCAGACTTCTGATGAAGCAGCACCATCACTTAATCTGATACTTGCAGCCACCGACTCAGATAGTAGAGAATAATAAAATGCAGGATTAACATGTGGTGAGTAACTGGGCACGAGTGAGCTGCAGGCAGGGCATGGGGAAATTGCAAAGCACGTGCCAACTTACCGGAGGCGAGGTCACAGACGTGATCTGCTGCAGGGAATTGAGAAGAAAACTTCGATGGGGCGGTGTACAGGAGTACACTGATGGGCATGCACACAGAGTTGCTTGGTGCATTGGCAGGCCTGCTACATTGTTTGTTGTCACTGAAAAGGACTATAGAGGATTCCAACTCCAACTTGGCACAGAGTTTTGCAGAGAGCTTGAAGCCCCTCCGTTCCAGCGAGGAAGCGATGGCCAACTCCCTGACAGCACTTGTGGACCCAGCCGTTATGCAGAATCTGGTGGCCGATGTCTCAGCTTCTACTGCAGTACAGGCAGGAGTCACCCAACGACCCAGTGCTGCAGCAGAAGCTCAGACAGCTATTATAAGATTGTTGTCATACAAACCCAATTTGGTGCCATGCAGACTCAGACCGCTACCCTCATGGCTGTGGATACTAGTGTTCAAAACAGTCCAGTGATCTCTGCTCCAGGAGGTTACCATGATTGCTGAGGTGCCACCCAGGGGGAGTGGTAATGGTCCTGTAGAGCAAGCACCTGTTATCCTCTCTCAAGATGACAGCTTTCTGGCTCCCCCACTGTCACTATGCCAGTGTCCTTGCTGTTGCCTTTCAGCCAGCCAGCCCAGACTGCTGGCACCCATGCTGAGATGGTACAGTCCAAAGCTAGGACCTTAAGGCGCAAAGCTGCTTGAAGTCATCCTGCAAGATCATCTGCAGTCTCCCCGACCCCCGCTGAAAGTCAGCAGCCTTCCACCGACCATGCTGAAGCCACTGGGGTAGCGCTGAATAGGAACACTAGGATAGGCAAAGACACCCACAAAAGAGGCATTAAGGGAATGCACAAGGGTAAATAGTTCAGTTTTGTATGTATTATTGGAAGTGTTGTTGGATGAAGTTGTTCTAGAATGGTATTTTTGTGGGTCTTTTACTTCAGGATTTTGGCCAAGTGCGCTGTGATGGCCCACAACAGAGGGATGAAAAGGTGGGGAAATGAGCAGCAACAGTGATGTGGGGATGTGATTTCAGGGGAACAGGAGTCTGAGTAGCCAGTCACAGACAGCCCTTCTGGAGTGAAGTGCTCCTGGATGCCTCCTCCATTCTTCCTGCTCCTTCCATGCACAGCTTCCCCTCAGTGTTGCATAGGCTCCATCTCCAAGTTATGCTGCAGCCCAAGAGAAACTGCAACTATAACCACCATTAACGAAAGCAAGCTTTCTCCTGACAGTCCTTTCAACTCCTCTGACGTTCTTGTCGAAGACCAGCACCACTCCCTTGTGAATCCAAAATCTTTCCCAAAAGCTCCAATAACACTCAGCACAGTACTTTCACTCACTCTATGCAGCATCAAATGAAAGTCAACAGCACCTTACCTGGAAATCCCATTGTGAGCCCTTTAAATAACACTAGTGGAGGGTCCCTTTCGCTGCTGAACAAATGTTCAGTTGCGAGTGTTTAAGAGAGAGCATAAACAGGACTTGTGAGGTCCAAAATGGCAACAGCTTCTACGCCAAATCAGCATTAGACGCTGTTTGATGTCACAATCTGCCCCTCTGCACGCTTTTGGTACATGCGTGGCGCATCCATGCTAGTGCCCTTACGGTCAGGGTGCACCGAGCTGGAAGTGGTCCAGCCGACCTTTTTTATGTTATGGGCTTCCATTGCTCTGGAGCAGCGTTGCAGAGCCAAAATTTGTGGCCATGGATTTCAGATATTCTGGAGAAACAGTAATCACTGAGGCCTGTCACAGCAAACTTCAAAACTGTAAGTAACATACTGTTGTTTTAATTTTTCCTAATTGGTAACTGGTCAAAAGCAAAATTAATTTCACCAAGAAAGCCATTTCTAGTAGTGGTACTCTTAAATCAAATGTAACATTTATTTCCAATTTAAGTACCCATAGATTGAGTGGCTAACAATCTAATTTTTTTGCACCACTCTCTGGCATTTAACTGGAGGGCTTTTCCATAATCCTATTGCCACAATCCACTGTTGTGCTTTGTGTAAGATAAGCAGACTGTATTCTAAACCACCAAGGCACTCCCAGCAAATCAGGAATGCTAATTTCATAAACCTTGAAGATATTTTGAAGAGACTGAGAGTTGCTTAGAACCCCAGCTGACAACAATTTGCCTGCATCGCAATGCTCACACTTGAATGTTCAACATGGCATTTTGGTGTTCCATTACATTTTTCAAATTGTTTACAAGTGTACAATTCTTTTTTTTATTGGAGTCATTTATTCAACTGTTAGGATACATGGCTACACACAGCTTCATATTAAGAGACTTTTTCTTCAATTCCTCCTGTTCACAGTAGTACATCAGAAGACTCAACATGGAGTTAAGTACCTTCTTGTACAATCTAAGTATCCATATTGCTTCACCAACATTTTTTGATGAATAAGCCTGTTCAGACTTTTAAAATAGGCCAAATTAATGAAAAAACAAACTCCAAACTGGGACAGAAACTGTAAAATCTGCCTGTCTTACCTCGACAAGTTCCGGTAGAGTAGTCAATGTAGTACTGTTGGGCACAGACCTCATAAAGACATTCTCCAAACAGCAAAACTTTAGTGGGGTCTTTACAGGTCAAGCAGGCTGCACTTGACTCACATGTCAAACACTGGCTACTGCAGGCTAGGAGACAAAAGCAAATAATCTATTGGAAGTAATTTGTTTCTCCCAACAAACAACCTATAGTATCACAGAATCCATCTTACATGAAAATGAATCAGCTTGTAAATAGCCTTGGATTAACTTTCTGCCTGTTATTTTGATTAATAACTTTTGTTTGTCACATGGCTGTTAATTGATGCTTATGGAAAGTAAGACAGCTGGCATTCAACCAAATGAATGGTTAAGCTTTAACAGGAAGATGATTACAAAAAGCCTGAACTATTACCATTAATGATGGACTATCCAAAATGGAAGCCAAAAAGTGCTGCTTAGAGCATAATGGGTCAATGCTTTAATTGGGTTACAATGAAATCTAAATGCTTCAGAACTTTGCATGCCAGAATTATTTTAGGGATCACTGGTGGCAATGCAAATGAAACCAATATTAGCTATCAGAAATCAAAGCTATTACACAGAGTGGCACTACATTTCCCAGTGCAGCATGTCACAATGGACCAAATGGCCTCCTTCTGTGCTGTAACCATTCTGTGATTCTTTGTCAGTTTCTTAAAATTGACAGTTACAGTATTAATTACATCAGCAATATTTTGTAGACAGTATCAGTTAATGAGGTATAGAGGTAAGATTCTCAACAGATTATGGTGGGGAATAGCCTTTTCACCTTGAGTTTTGGTTCATTTACAAAAGTGCATCATTAAAATGACAAATGTGCACCAAAGACTTTCAAACTAAGGTCCTTAAAAACACAAGAGATAACTGATGCGATCTCAGGTGTTCACCAAGTCATCACATTTTTCTTTTTCTGTGATTGGTTCCTGTACTTTTTGACTTACTGTCATGGTATCTTTGTTCTAGGATAATAATGAGAGGAGGAATTGGCACTGTCTTTCAGAAGTCAGGGAAGGGCTCCCTCGGAGTCTGTCAATATTTTCAGAAGGCACACAGGAGTGTGACAACATTTAAAAAATGCTACAATTGATCTCAGTACCCCTTGATTAGAGCAAGGCAAGGGAATATTTGCCACAGCTCCTGCTGTTGATTGCTATCCAGTAGTTTCTGTTAAAAGTGCGCTTGCGTAGACATCAGGTGAGTATATCATTAGGCCTGGCTGTTATGTCCTTCAGTAAATTAACTTGGATTAATATCCGGTAGTATAAAGTACCAAGGCATACACACATGAAAACATGCCAGATATGAGTGGCCAGCTAGCATCCATGGAATTGTGCTCCATCAGAAGACAACTCTGTGAGAAAAGGAGAGAAAATTGGCAAAACAAAAAGACTCAACAACTTTGTTAGAAATTGGGCTCCTCTAATCTTTCTACCAATACTTTAAATCTATGCCTCCTAGTCACTGAACACTCTGCGAAGGTAAATAGGCCCTTCACATCCACTCCATCTAGGCCCCTCACAATTTTGTATATTTCAATCAAATCTCCCCTCAGCCTCCTCTGCTCATGATTTTCTAACCATTAATGGTTGCAGTGCAGCCAAATTTTTAATATGTGCTCCTAGTGGCTGAGGTTCCTTACTGGAAGCGTGAAGTTGGAAAATTACTCCTGCAGTATAAATCCCAACAGTCAGCAGATGTAGCAATATAATAGTTGCAGCTCACTTGCAACATGCCCAGAGATACATACACTGGCAGATGCGGTTGTTATCACTGTAGAAAGCTGGGAGACAGGCAGTAATGCACATGCCAGTGTGGGCCAGGACCAGGTCAGCTTCACAGGCAGTGCAACCATATGCTCCTTCAGTACTGCAAGTTTTACATGATGAATGGCATCCTGGAATAAGCAAAGAAAAGACATGAACCTATCAACATGTTTATTTCAATCAATATAAGAATGAAAAAAAACTACAGAAAATTATTTTAAAGTTTTCTTCCTCTTATTGCTTACTTTTGCAAGTGCCTCTGCTCATGAAATATCCCGTGGGACAATGAGAAGTACAATGGTCTCTGAGCAGCATCTCACGGGGATTCTTACAGGACAGACAGACACTACCTGTATCTTGAAGGTCAGCTACACAGTGCTGACACTGAGGTTGGCAATCTGAAACAAAAAGGGAAAAACAACATAGTTTACTGTTACCATCCAGTACCAATATCAGCCTAGAGCAGTCGGTTATAATTTAAACATTGGTCCTTTTTTCATTATACTCTAGTTTCATTGGAGCATTACAAACACATGCCCTGAGATTCCTCTGGAGGTTTTTTAGGGGCAGTGCAGAGCTTTCACCCACTCCATGAATGTTCCCCTTACCCAGACAACTTTCTCAAAGCAACAGTATTGACATATCAGACAGGCACTTGCACCATTAATGCTGCCACTAGGGCAGCTGATCAGGTCGGGGGAGGTGGGAAGGGAGGGGAATTGGGTGGGTTCAGATTTGCCGTAGCATTTTATCACAATGCAAGAGATATTTATAAAAACGAACACTTGTTGAATTGGTCAGTGTTTGCACTGCAATCAACTGCTTTTCAAGCAGCTGAAGTTGGAAAACACCTTTTAAATTTGAAACTCATTGAGTTTCATTGTGTGCATTGTGTGTAATTCTGTAAACTAAAGTAACCAAACCTGGGTCAGATGAGGTCATTATGCTCCTAATTCCAAGATTATATCAGTTTACAGATCATGATAAAATAGCGATAGATGGTACAGGCAGCAAAAACTCTACTGTTCATCCTCCCATCCGCTGGGAATAATATTTATCTTTGGGCCGTTGCAGCCCACTCCAGGGATGCCTCAGAGAACAGGGTGGGGCAGGGCACCTTCCCACACTGAGATTACAGCAGTAGAGTTCTAGAATGGATCCATTCTGACCCTGTAGAGTTCTAATCCTGGTCCTGAAAGTATTACGGGAGAAAAAATGTTTTGCCCCAATCCTTACTGGTGAAACTAACCACAGCTTGGCTTCATCAGATAAATTTTGTTGGATTCTGTTTCACAACATAGCTGTACATTCACCTCCAGTAGAAAGAAAAACATTGGGGAAACTGAAAGCAGTCCACAATAGGTTTCTGTTTTATTGTACAATTAATGGATACCTTTTCAATTCATGGTGCACAGTTAAACTGTTCACTTACCAACACAGTATCCAACTTGGTTCAGATATTGCCCCGCTTTGCAGCTAGTTCTGCAATATCCATTCAACAATGTAGCATGAGGATGACATGTCAAACAGTCAGAGTCTGAGGGGCCAGCACACCGCTTGCAGGAAGGATGACATGCTAGAAAGGAAGAGAAAATTTAAGACAGTTAATAATTAAAGTGTCTTGGGAAATTTTACTATGTCAAAGGTGCTATATAAATGCAAGATGTTGTTGACTTTGAAAATATAAACCTTGGCCAGAATTTTACCTCTGTCCCTTCGTTGTTCTAACCATAGTCCCAAAGGACCATAGGCATTATTCCCCATGAGAGAGAGACAGTTGGTGATGTATAGCTTGACGGTCACCACTCCTCAAGCATGGGGCAAGGCGAGGAGACAGGCCTCCATGAAGTACCACAGCCAGTAAGGGGATTGAACCCGCATTGTTGGCGTCTTTCTACAGCACACTGTAGCCATCTAGCCAACTGAGCTAACCAACCCCCACATTTAACCCCTACACCACAGTGCAAAATATCCAAATTTGACTAAAATATACTTTGGATCTGATATGCTGCATTTATTTATCTTCCTTCATTCACTTAATCAATAGCATTGCTTGCCAATTTGTGGAACATAATAGAAATTCCAATAAAAGCGCTAATTATTGTTCATCAATTAACAAATGAAACGCTGAAACATAAACCTATAAAAACTAGTCCATTTTTTGATACACACCCTGCCAATCTTTAAACGCACAGCATGTTGTGTCAGCAGAGGCTCCGTTTGTACTGTGCTAACATTTATTCCAACCAGGAGAACATTACTATATTTTTTGGTCATTTAACTTGTCTTCATTAAATCCTCCTCATGAGAAGGTACTGATTTATGTTGGGGGTACGTAAAGTGGCAATTCCTCCAGACATTGGACTGAATTTTAGCTTTTGGATCCAATCACAGCAGGGGAGGCCAGCCATGGGTCGGGAACCCAAAAGTTTTGCTGTGGCTCTTTAGCTCAGCCACAGCATTAGTATCCTACTTCCAGGTTTCCTGATTAATCAGAGCAGGCATGCATGATCATCACCCACAAATAAATGTTCAAGCATCAATATATAAAGGGACACCAATAAGGGTCAGAATGGTCCATTCTACAATTGTAAGGAAAGGGTCAACAATTTTACTGATGTAGTCTGAACGTTAGGCATCTCTGGAGTGGGCTGCAAGGGGCCAAAGAAAAATATTGTACCTAGTGGACAGGAAGAAGCAGCCAGCCTTGGAAAGCCAGCAGGCATGGCTGGATGTTACTGAGGAGGTGCCAGTAGGGGTGCAATTCATCGCCCATGGATAATGCCACATGGGGTTCAATGACTTCAATAGGGCAGGAAAGTTGAGCAACATGCTCATTCAAGTGCCAACTCTTTCACTATAACTTCCCCAGCTTTCTTCCTGCACAGCACTCCATTGACCAACACGTCTTGCTGCTCCACCCATTCTTGAGGCACCTCCTCACATCCCTAAATGAACAGCTGCCAATGACACTCACACATCTTATTGCCATCTTACAACCATCCCTCACAGCCACCCTCCACAAATGTTATTATTCCATCCTCTCAACACGTTCCATTTCTCACACTCATAGATCTCTTCTTCCTCTCCTTGCAGAAGAAGAGAGAACACAACTCCAGAGAGAGGCCTAAAACTAGGATGGCCCTCCAGTTATCCCAACTGCTGCGGAGAATGACACAGTGGAGATCAGCAGAGTGCCGGAGTGCAAGGCCATTGGAGATGGAGCGATAGGGGTCTCCCAGATACCTAGTGACAGAATTAGATCTCACAACCACATGGTACACAACATTCATACACATTGACTTGATTTCAGCAGTACTGAAATATGATCAACAGCACAATGATGACTTTGAACCCTTTCACCTTGTCATTTCTAACTCATGTCTTGCATCTCCCACAGGTCCTTCAAGTGTCACACAAGAGCTGGTGCAGAAGGAGGTCAAAGACTGTTCAGAGGGGGTCACTCAGTCTGAGGAAGCACCATCACACAACTTATGCCTCCCTCCACCTGCTCAAATACAACTCAGTGGGGTTCCCAAGAAGTATTTGGGTTGTCAAATGGTGTGATACACATCACAACTGAGCAGGAGCAGGTTTTGGAGACAGGGACAGTAGTGATGAGTCCCCACTGGAGAGCACAGGACTTTCCAAGCTTTGCTTAGCTGATCACAGCTGCTGAACCTCAGTGGCCTCAATAAAGACGACTATTCTGGAGCAGCAGAAGAAAATGTGTGAAGTTCTGTCAACATTTCCAGAGGCACTGCGCACCACTGGAGAATGACTGCATGATGCTGTTTCTAGCATGAGTGGCCTTCGCACTGATGTCCACCTCCATGGAGTGACCAGCTGCATGAAGCCTCAGACACAGCAGACAACTGAGTGCAATACGAATTAGGAGCAGGAGTAGGCCACTCAGCCTCTCGAGCCTGATACGCCATTCAGTAAGATCATGGCCGATCTGATTGTAACCTCGACTCCACATTTCTACCTATCCCCAATAACCTTTCACCCCCTTGCTGATCAAAAATCTATCTGCCTCTGCCTTAAAAATATTTAAAGACTCTGCTTCCACTGCCTTTTGAGGAAGAGAGTTCCAAAGACTCACGACACTCAGAGAGAAAAAAAATTCTCCTCATCGCTGTCTTAAACAGGTGGCCCCTTATTTTTAAACAGTGACCCGTAGTTTTAGATTTTCCCACAAGAGGACTCATCCTTTCCACATCCACCCTGTCAAGACCCCTCAGGATCTTATTTGTTTCAATCAAGTTGCCTCTTACTCTTCTAAATTCCAGTGGATACAAGCCTAGTCTGTCGAACCATTCCAGGTATTAGTCTAGTAAACTTTCTCTGAACAGCTTCCAACGCATTTACATCTTTCCTTAAATAAGGAGACCAATACCGTACACAGTCCTCTAGATGTGGTCTTACCAATGCCCTGTATAACTGAAGCATAACCTCCCTACTTGTGTATTCAATTCCCCTTGCAATAAACGATAACATTCTATTAGCTTTCCTAATTACATGCTGTACCTGCATAACTAACTTTTTGCGATTCATGCACTAGGGCACCCAGATCCCTCTGCATCTGAGAGCTTTTCAATCTCTCATCATTTAGATAATATGTTTCTTTTTTATTCTTGCTGCCAAAATGGACCATTACACACTTTCCCACATTATTCTCCATTTGCCAGATCTTTGCCCACTCACTTAACCTATCTATATCCCTTTGTAGTCTCCTTATGTCCCTTCCACCCAGAGGGTGGTGGGGGTCTGGAACTCACTGCTTGAAAGTGTGGTCAAGGCAGAAACCCTCACCACATTGAAAAGATACTTCAATATGCACTTGAAATGCCATAACCTACTGGGCTATGGACCAAGAGCTGGAAAGTGGCAGTAGGCTCAAAAGCTCATTCTTGGCTGGAACAGACACGATGGGTTGAATGGCTTCCTACTGTGGCATACATTTTCCATGGGTGGTCACAGTGCAGCAGGGAAATGAGCAGCCTGCCTATAACTCAGCTGAAATCACAGGGGTAGCACCATGTAGAATAGGAAAAGAAAGAAAAAGACTTTGTAGTTTCACAAGGGAAATCACTTGAGTGTTTCAAAGTGTGTTAGATTGCCATTTTTATTGTCAATGTTTATGCACCATAAACTTTATTTCAAATCTCCATTGTTGCCTTTTGCTTGCCAACTGACCATCAGCCTTGAGGAAATAGGATGACAAGAAACGTACCGAGAAACATGGAAAATTTACCACACAGAAGGAGGCCATTCAGTCAATCATGTCTGTGCCAGCCAAAAAAGAGCTACCCAGCCTAATTACAGTTTCCAGCTCTTGATCGATAGCCCTGTAGGTTACAGCACTTCAAGTGCATATCAAAATATCTTTTTCATCCAAAGAGGGATTCTGCCTTGACTAGCCTTTCAAGCAGTCAGTTTCAGGCCCCCATCACCTTCTGGGTAAAAGATTTTCTCCAAAACTCCCCTCTAATCCGTCTGCCAATTACTTTAAATCTATGTCTCCTGGTTCTTGACCTCTCTGCTCAGGGAAATTGGTCCTTCCTGTCCATTTTATCTAGGCCCCTCATAATTTTATAAACCTCAATTAAATTTCCCCTCAGTCTCCTCTGTTCGAAAAAAAACAACCCTAGCCTATCCAATCTTTCCTCGTAGCTAAAATTCGTAATTCCAGGAAACATCCGCATAAATTTCTTCTGTACCCTCTCTAGTGCATTCACATCCTTCATCTGATGCAGTGAAAAGAACTGTACACAGTTTTCTAGTTGTGGCCTAACTAGCATTTTACACAGTTCAATCATGACCTCCCTGTTTTTATACTCTAGGCCTTGGTTAATAAAGGAAAGTATCCCATATACCTTCTTTACCACCTTATCTACCTTCCCTGTTACCTTCAGGGAGGGGGGGGAAGAAGGGGGATATGGATGGACATAGAGGGAGGGGGGGGAAAGAGAGCAAGGAGAGAAATGGGGGAGAGAGGGGAGGGAGAGGGGAGAAAGGGGGGAGAGAAGGGGGAGAGAAAGAAAAGGGGAGAGAAAGAGAGGAGGGAGAGAGAGGGGAGAGGAATGGACACAGAGAGAGGGGGGAGCGACAGGGGTGGAGAGATGGGGGGGGTGGAATTGGATGGATAAGGGGGGAGACAGAGAGGGAGGGGAAAAGAGATGGACATGGATAGGGATTGACACAGAGAGGGAGGGGAAAGAGATGGACACGGATAGGGATTGACACAGAGAGGGGGAGAGAGAGCGAGAGGGGAGAGAAAGAGATCAAGATCATACCTGACAGATGGGCATCTATCCAGATTCTCCACATCACTACATCAAGTGTGTGGGCAGACACTGACTACTTGTGCAAGCAAAAACAATGCCACATACTCACTAAATAGGGAGAAATACGTTTTATATCAGACTGTGTTCTGATGGAATTAGGTTGGCATACACTTTACATACACATTAATTACCCTCATGTCTGTGGCTGAATCAATAATTTTGTCAAATATCCATCATGTAAGATGTTGGTGCCTATCCCTGTATCTGACATAAACTTCCTTTTTCTGCCTTATCCTACTCCGTATGCTCTTTGACAACCCTGATAAGGGGTGGGGGGGAGGAGAAGAGTGGGGAGGCTAGATTTGGGAGTCCAACTTTTTTCTTTTTGGGAACATATTTGTTCTCCATCACCTCCTTGAATGCTTCCCACTGCTCTGACATTGATTTATCTTCAAGTAGCTGTTTCCTCCAGTTTTTGCCAAATCACATCTTACCTTAGTAAAAACAGGCCTTAGTAGAGTAGAAGATGAGCAGTGGGTGTCAGTGAGATGGAAGGATTAGTGACTGTGGGAACGCTTTGGGCGTGAAAATGGTTGGCCTTCGCAGAAAGGCTCGGATTCTGTGCTATCCTGATGTCACAGAGCTGCACTGGCTGATGTGACACCAGGATCCCAAATTTGGGCAACAAGTGTCCAGGCAGTGTCTCAAGATAAAACAGGCATGAAGCTGCAAGATAGACCCTGCAGTAGTGTTGTTTAAAGTGCCAGGCACAAACTTGCAGGCAAGTTAAATTTTTGAAACTATTTTCTATTGAAAGTGTCTGGAAGGACTCTGGAGTTTTTTTTTAGCAGTTCTGGTGGGTTTCTGGATTTGACAGGGAGTGTTACTGCGTCCTGACGGGAATTGGTGGATTTGGTGAACAGTCTACACAAAGGCTGCAACAGATAGGCGAAAGCAGTTGCACTGCCTCTGGATCTGCAGCACAACAGAAAGATGGAGCAGAAGCTGAAGAGAAGGCAAGTTCTGTGCGAGGCCCTCCACCAAGCTGGCACCGGACTCCTCCATGCTCCTTGACAGTGACAGGTGACTGGCAGGCCAGCCAATGCACGTAGCATCTAGATGTGCATGCCCATTCTTCACTGTACGCCACCCCACTGGGGTCCTCATCTAAGTCCTCTGCAGCAGGATTTGCTTGCCACCTCAACCTCCGGTGAGCTGGCAAATGAACTACCCTTTACCCCCGGCCTGGCTGTAGGCCACTCATGTCCAGATGACTCACCACATGCTGATCCCAACTTATGCTTGCCTCCAAAGTATGTGCAGTGCCAGTATCTGAGCTGGTGCCTGCAAGTGTAACGTCAAGTGATGGAGCCTGTTTATCAGTCCTGTGCTGTTGTTCTCTTTCCTCCTCCTGGGGCTCAACAGGCAGAAGCTCTTGGGTGCCTGAATGCAGGAATTCAGGAGGGGAAGGCTGGTGTCGGGAAATGGGGTGGGGTGGGAAACAAGAATTCCATGGTCACACCATCAGCAGGATGAGGGTGTGCTGGGAGTTGGGATGGGGCAAAAGGCAGGAACATACTGTCATCCTGAATGTTCTCAGTGATGTCGGCTGCCACGGGTCATGTCCCAGCAGGCCATATGATGCTGACGGTATCAATGGCATCCTTGTTCCCACCATTTCTGCTCTGTTCCTTTCTATTATGTGCCACCTTGTCAAGTGAGAGTGCCAAATGCCAGTGATTGTGCAGCACTGCATTTGGGTGATGTGCCTGCCAAGGCTGAATAGCTGGAATCATGTGGAGGCAGTGAGAGGTGGGTGTGAGGCTGAAGCATTGGTAGGTGAAAGGATGAGGTGGAATAGCTATATGTTTGGTGTGAATCCTGGGCATCAGCAACTGCTGCTGAGTTCATGATGGCGGTGTACTGCACTGAGCAGTGTGTGAGGGTGGTGTTATGATGGGTATGAGATGTCACTGGCATTGACTATCCATGTGATGTCATTGGACTTCTTGCATCACTGCTGCCAGTTCCTCAGGTCTACACTCTGCGAGTTGGCCTTCCTGGCCACCTGCTTCCACTCCCTTGAGGGTCCTGTGGTCCCCCATGGGACTGTGACATCTCTCCTACCCACCTGCACTACTCATGCTTCCAGTGCCACCTCAGTGGATACCTTTATCAGCCCTGATGCTCACTTCACAATAATTTACATGATACCAATATTTTTGTGAGGCTGCCCTCTATGGTATAGCCTGCCTTTAAAAAGAGCTGGATAGCTGTAATAGGTGGTTTGCAAACAACATTGCCTGGCCCTCCTGCTGGGCACAGAGAGCATTCTGGAGTAGAAATCAGTGCCAAGAGCCACTTGGCCAACAGTACATTCATTCAGCTGAGGTGGGGACACTAAGTTTGAGTGCTGCCTACTGCGATTTGAATAGGCGCAGGCACGTCACAATTTGCGACCCCCATGCCTAAAAAAATCAGGTTAACCAATTTCTGCCCAGAGGGTTAGCAGCAGGGGAGTGGGCCCAGTGGGCTCAGCATTGGTGTGCAATACCCCTGCACAGCCTCAGGTTAGCTGAATTGCGCCTGTATAAGTCTGGCCCAGGCATTTCTAGCAGCTAGGTGAGCAGTTGCAGGGACCCTGGTCACATTAGGCTCCTCCTCTTCCACCTGGTTCGCCTCTTCTTCCTCCTCCGAAGATGCAGAGTGCTTATCATCATCTTCTTCCTGCAGCTCCATTCCTCTCTGCTGTGATATGTTGTGCAAGGTGTAGCAAACTACCACCAGTCTGGACACCCTTGCTGGTTCATACTGAAGGGCACCCCCGAGATACATTTGAGCATCTGAATCACATCTTCAGAAACACAACGGCTTGTTCAATGAGCATCCTTGTGATCATGTGGTTGTTGTTGTAACTTTCTTCTCCATCAGTGTTAGGACCACTGACAATGACAATTCTTGTGCTCATGTGGCTTTGACTGTACCATTCGTGAGCATCAATAGTGGGGTTCCTCACAGGTGTCATCAGTCACATCCTTAGAGGGTAGACCTTGTCTCCAAGGAGCCATCCACTGACTCTCTTTGGTGATGTGAAGATCTGTGGGAGACTAGGCTGGCACAGAACGAAGGTATCATGGCAACTTCCTGGGTATCTTGCACAGACATGCATGATAATCTTCCAGTGGTTACATACCAGCTGAACATTAAAGGGATTGGAATCCCTTTTAATTGAAGAATCCGGTTGGTTGATCTGAGAGCACCTGGATTGCCACATGTGTGAAATCTATGACTCCTGCAAAGTTGAGGGCCCTCTCCTTCTGATTGGCCTCATAAATAGCAAAGTGAATGTAATTGGCAGCACTGGCAAACATGGTATCAGTCATCTGGGAATGCACATGTGCAGCAGATTGTGAAATCCTGCAAATGTCACCAGCAGATTCCCGGAAGAAGCTGGAAACATAGACATTCACAGCTGTGTTGACCTTGATGGCCCCAATGGCAATGCATGCCTACTTGGTGCATTTGGAAGCAGGTCTTGTTCCAGGAGGCTGCAGATGTCAACAGCAACCTGTGAAAATCTGAGCTTCTTGAAGCACTGGTGCTCAGTCATGCTGAGAAAGCTAATCCTCTGTCTGTATACCCTATATTGGAGGCATCGCCTCTTGCAAGCTGGAGCTCTGGGTTCATCCTTTCTGTCCTGTGGCTGAGGAGAAGGCAATTGCTGCTGCTGCTGTTGGTATTGTTCATGCTGCTGTCGGTGTTGTTCATTCTGCTGGTGCTGCTCCTTTTGTTCCCTATCAGAGGTCCAAGATAGAGCTGTATCGACTGCTCCCACGCTGATGAGAAGACTGATAGCTGGGAAGTGCAGATCAAAGGCAAGAAAGTCTAATACAGTAGAAATCACCTCCAAAGCAGTGAAAATACACTCTCAGAACAAGTCCTTTGAGCAAAAGCCTTTCACTTAGGCAAAGAAGCAGTTGTCATCCCTCTTTATTTAAGGTTTTTCCAGTCTTGTCACTTACTCAGCTCTGTCAATCCCCACTGTGCTTTTGCCTTGTTCAACCTGGCGTGTTTCAGACAGGCTGGGAAACCTGTGCAGTGGCAGTTAAAGTCAAAATCCAGGGTTAAAGCTGCAATCAACTGACTTTTTGCATATTTAAATCTAAGACACAAACCCCTGCCCCCACCTCACTGAGGTTTCTCACACGCTTGGAAACATGCACCAGTTAGATATGAAAGGCGGTGGGCAATTCATGCTTCTTTAACTGCCCCCCCTCACCACACCCAGCACAAACCGACACCCACCACACCCAATACCCCTCCGCCTTGCAGGTTCAAAATCCCCCCCAATAATTTTTGCAACTATGCAGCTGCAACTGTTAAATCCAATCTTTTCCTTGTTCATTGTCTACATGTGCACATTCAATAGGCATCACCTAATAGCAATCAAGAGTGAGAGCACTAACTGATTTTACCCTCCCTAATTCAGTGATAGTGAGACTAACCGCAGAATTCTTACTGTTGCTCCAGCTCAGATGAGTTAACTCAATGTTATTTGAAACTGGGAGATTCTTAATTCATGTGACGTATTGCCACAACATGCTGTATATTTACCTATTGCTGGAACTTAGAAAAAACAACATTAGGCCAGCCTGCCCCTCAAGCCTTTTTCACCATTCGGTCAGATCATGGCTGATCTATACTTCAACTCCATTTATCTGCATTTGTTCCATATCCCATGATAACCTTAGCTAACAAAAAAAATATATTGAAAATTTCAATTGACCCAACATTCACAATATTTCGGCAGGAGAGGTCCAGATTTCCACTGCCCTTTGTATATAAAATGCTTCCTCAATTGCCTAAATGGTTTAGCTCCAATTTTAAAATCATGCCCCCATCAGAGGAAGTAGTTTTTCTGTATATACCCTATCAAATTCCTTTATCATTTTAAATACCTCACCTAGATCACCCCTCAGTCATCAAAACTCAAGGGGTTACAACAATGTTTATGCAACCTGACCTAATAATGTAACCCTTTCAGTCCTGGAATCATTCTGGTGAATCTGCTCTGTACACCTTCAAAAGCCAATGTATCTTTCAAGAGTTCTGAAGAAGGGTCACTGACCTGAAACGTTAACTCTGTCTTTGATCAGCTCATATTTTGTCCAAAATGAACAATATTGCTATTGTGAATCACAGGATCCACCATTCCTGAACTGACTATTTAAAAATCAAGAATGCATCCATTAATTTGCAAGACTGAATACTGTTGTTAAATACGCAAGAGGTACATGAAAGCAGAAACTGAAGAACTTAAATAACAGCATTGTAAAAGAAACAGACATACAATAGCAGACATTGTCTTGACTGTAGAATCCTTCAGGACATGTATGAAGACATTTGCTTTCATAGAGGACTCTCGGTGGAGAACAGGCTGTACAATTCTGAGGACTGCTCCCTGTGCAACTTGTGCAGGTGGAGTGGCACTCTGTAGGCAAGGATAACAAAAGTCACAAACAAAACAGTCATTAACATTTAGTGCTCCACAATCCATTAGTTCCTTAGTTACTTTCAAGTGACTTGCTGTCTTTTTAAAAGTTGTGCTTTTTGAGATGTAACAAAAATTAATTCTACTTTATTCAGATCCATTAATGCTACAAACAATTCACCAGCATTTTAATTGGAAAATGAACATCTCCATATATACCCAATTCATGGATAAATTAGATTTTTCCATATCTGATCATAAATAATCTATAACTTCTACATGATGCAGTCAAACATGGTTGACTAATCTAAATACATCTATTTCTCATGTGCGCTACGATATTTCTATAGAAATACAATTTGCATTGTCGATAAAATGTAATTTCTTGATTCATTAACATATTGAACTTTCTAACATTTAACCCTTCATAAATAATTAAGTCAGGATGCACGTGGTTTAATAATCATATGTTTCATCATGATCATGCTCCATAATCCTTTGTGAAAAGAGAACTTCAAGTCATGGAATGCATTGTGACATCACCATCAGGTACCAACAGCAAAAGCGACAGAAAAGGAATAGAATATTTTAACAAAATTGCACCCCTGGCATGGAGCTCTTAAATATGAATGTGTTGCAATCCATAATCTTTCATTCATCAAGATTAATGGGCAGGAAATCATGAGGAGCACATGCCTAAATTTCCAATACATGCTTGTGGCAGGTGAGACTCCTCACTGGGACCATAATTCCAAAAGATTTTGTAAAACAGAATTAAAGAAATGTTCAGAATCCATATTATTTGTGGAATAAACTAAGACTGATATTAGACAATCACTTTTGTGTTGGCATGAATGAGTGTTCTGAGTACCTGGTACACTTTGGACTGAGAAATGAAACAATCTCCAGTAGATGATTCCACATGCTCTGGTCAAGTTTCCAAGTCTCGGATTACTGCTCAGTTACCTATCTTGTTAGGTGTGAATCTCTCAATGTCAGGTGAAGAGAGCATTAGACGCAGCTATGATGCACCTCTCCTATGTTGAAATACCCTAATACATACTATCTAGACTCAAGCAGAGGTTCTGGACAGTGATTGGAGCACATGGAGCTGTGCATTATCATGAATCACAACCTATAACTGAATTTGAATGGAGTTAAGAAGAACAAAGAAGTGAAGCAAAATAACTCAAGTAATGTCATACTATGTACTTACTTGTCCCCTAACCACCCCCTTTGGCTTTGTACCATGAAATATTTTGTCATTTAATCTGTCCTGGCCTCCACCTAATCATAGACCTTCCGTTTTGTTCTTCTTCCCACCCTCTCTGCTTTCACTTGCTCAAAGCCTATTACATTTCTAAGTTTTCTCAGTTCTGATGCAAGGTCACAGACCTGAAACAATGGGCTGAATTTTAGTAGTGCGCTGCAAATCATGTCGCCTGCTTTGAAGTTGATGGCCTTCAGGCGCGGATGTGCCGCCGCTGAGACCCCGCGATATTTAGCGCGGGGGGCTCATTGAAATGGAGAGGGCGGGGTGGCCGCCCCCAATGACGTAGAGGAGGCGTCTGCTCCAGCCCCGGCAATGGCATCTAGCGCCAACGCGCAGGTACCGGCGCCATTTTTAAGCAAAAAATGTAATTTTTAAAGTTATATTATTGTTCATTTTCTTAAATAATTAAGAGCTGGAGGCCTTTTCCCAACACCGCCCCACCCATTTTTATTTATTAGCATATATGTTAAAAATATATTTTATTCCCAACTCGAACTTTCCCCCCAACCTTGTCACATTTGCCCTTCAACCCCTTCCCGCCATCCCCACAGCCCTGATAATTTCACTCTTCCCCTCTCCCCACCAGTGTCTCGCCTTGAATCCCCAAACGGGGTTCGGAAGGCGTGGGACTTCTGGCCACCAGCCGCACTATCGGCATGTGACGGCCGCCCGGTCCAGGTAAGTTTATTAACATTTATTTGAATAAGTTTGAGCAGGCAAATGAAGGCCCCACTGCTTGGCAGAGGATGGCTGCACTGAGGCATCGCAACCGCCTGTAATATGCGGCGTGACCTTCTCGGCGTCGGGTGTCGTGGCAGACCTTTCCCAGAAGAATTTTCCAGGTCCCCCCCCACCCACCACAACCCCCGACGTCAGGGAGGGGGGGCGGCAGTAAAATTCAGCCCATTAACTCTGGGTGGAATTCTATGCTCTCCCCCTCGGCGGGCTAGGAGGCGGGGAGAGCGTAAAATCGGGCCCCGCCATCCTGCCTCTGCCAAAATTTAGTCTGGGTAGGGAAGGCCTGTGAAAGGCCATGCTGCCTCACTGCCAATTGAGGCCCTTAACTGGGTAGTTAATCCCTAATTAAGGTCCTTTTCTCACCGCAGCCGCAATTACCTCTGCGGCAGGCGGCCGTGTCGGTGCAAGGGAAGCACAGCACCAAAAACCATGTAGGCTGCTCCCCGGCTGCGGGGGAGGGGCCCTCGTTCAAACAGACTTAGTGCTTGAACAAGGAACACAGCATCGGGAAGGTGGGGGGCCTGCTGAGCACCACCCCATGCCCTTGCTGCCGACCACCCTCCCCCATCCCCCGTGACACCCAATCCGTGATACCCCTCCCCTCTGACCTACCTTAAGCCTGGTTCCAGCACCACTTCTCGGTGTCTGGCCATTGCAGCTACAGCAGCAGCCACTGCCTCCACAGTGGCGCTGCAGCTGCCAGCCTCCGATTGGCCAGCAGCTCTGCAAGGCCAGGACTTCCGGTGATGGCATCCTAAATCATATGGAAGGCCCGCCTCTGTCCAGTTAAGTGCCTGGTTGACATTAAATTCAGTGGGCCTTCCATAAAAGGGGTGACACGGGGATCTTGGCTATGGTTTCCCCTGACGTTGAGACCCTTGCTGCTAGCATAAAATTCACCCCTCTGTTTCTCTCTCCATAGATGCTGACAGGCCTGCTGAGTGCTTCCAATATTCTCTGTTTTTACATCAAGTAATGTCATGCTGTCTAAAGTTTAAAATTGGTGCAATAAAGTAAATACGTTAGACATACAAAGGAGTCAAACAACAAACATTAATATCAAAATCCAAAATATCCCATCATAAAGTTTAACTAATATCCATGCAATCTGTTACCACTTTGATGGATTTGATTCTTTTTCCCTTTCCTCTTCACAAAAGAACAGGTGCTTTCTATAGTAATCTGATCTTTTTCTGGCGTGGCAAGATAGATCCTGGAATTATAAATGTATAAAACAGAACCACCTGAGGGAAATCAAAGCAGCTGTCCAAACTGAAGGCCTGCTACCCGACCTGAACCCGACAACATGTGTTAGGTTCGGGTCGGGTCGGGTCACACTTCTGGGTCCAGCATTCGGGCTCGGGTCGGGCCGGGCCGGAGCGGACACACTCTATCACCACCTCAGGTAAGTGACTTTAATGTTAATTTATTTTTTGGACTTTAAAGGTGGTTTTGTTACAGTTATTTTAAGCCTGTGCAGATAAGGAATAAAGTGAAAAATGGAAGGGTAAGTTAACTGATGGTCGGGTCGGGTCCAGTCGGGCACGGGAAAAAATGGAAGGACTCGGGCTGGGTCGGGCTCAGGCGGGGTTCTGTCGTGCTCAGGTTGGGTCTCATTTCCAGACCCAAGCAGGCCTTTAGTCCAAACATGCAATCGGTATTTTGCTTTAGCTTGCAAGATCTGATGTGCTCTAAATAATTAGAAGTTAAGAATGAATGCCTCAAATCATTTAGACACACGCAACTTCTTCAAATAATAACGCAGTATAAGACTTGTGACTTGTAATTTAGCAGGGTGAAACTGAAGAATAATTTGCAAACACTGTTATTGCATTTTGAAGGAGGAAACCCTGAGGAAAGAAGTTTCTGCTCAAAGTACTCTCCCCCCAACTCTCAAAACACTACAAATGGCAACTTGTAGCAAATACCTTAGATTTTTCAGATTTTTTACACCATCATGGAGGCCAACAACTTGAGTCTCTGATTTTTTTCAGAGTTGCTTCAGTGACATAGATTGCGTGGATGGTTTGCTTTCATCCCACTGGGACTCGATTGGCTTCAAGGAGAGCCATCACTTCAAATGGGTTTGGAAACTGATCCACTGCTCCACTACAGAAAGCTCTCTCAGTATGGAGCAATATAAGTAATCAAAAGTGTTTTCTCCCTAAGGTCACAGCACTTGCAATCTGGTGTCATTTTGCATATAAATGCAAGCCATTTGTTATTAAAGTTAATGGATGTAATCCAGGTTATTTATAGGAAGGCAACATTGTTAAGGTGAAATTTAGGGACATAAGAAGGACCTATTCCCTTAGCAGAGAGGTCAATAACCAGGGGCACAGATTTCAAGTATTGGGCAGAAGGATTAGAGGAGAGATGGGAAGAAATTTTTTTCATCGAGAGTGGGGGTCTGGAACTCACTGCCTGAAACAGTGAGTTCACAATTAAAAAGCACTCTGATATCTACTTGAAGTACTGTAACTTACAAAGTGAAGGACCAAGAGCTGGGAAGTGGGATTGAGCTGAATAACTCTCTTCTGGCCTACACGGACACAATGGGCTGAACAGCCTCCTTCTGTGCCGTAAATTTCTACGTTTCTATAAGAAATGCAGATAACAACTTAAATTGATATAGCGCCTTTTAACTTGGCAAAACGTTCCAAGGTGCTTCACAGGAGTAGCAGTGGAGAGCAGGATCAGGAGAGAGTACCAAAAATGCTCTTCAAGAGGTCGGTTTTAAGGAACCTTTTGAAGATGGGAAAATATATACCAAGATGAAGGGTCTAGGGAAGTAGTTCCAGAATATGGTGACATAGAAGGCTGAAATCACTGCCACAGATGGCAAAGAGAATTGAAGGAATATGGAAACTTTGCAAGTATTGCTCTAGCTTTCAGAGTAACTAAACAGAAAGTTACCAAACAGAAAAAGCATTAAGTACAAGCCCCAAATTTTTCAATAAGAATGAATACTGATTTTTGACCAGCATATTGAGAGTATATAATAAAAACATTTTGTTTACATAAGAAAACTATTTTTAGCATTTATATTTAATGCTTGTGTGGAGTGTTCATTTTTATTTTAAAAAATCAATGGCTCTAACTTTCTGTCACAGCTAGGTAATTACCACCAGTGTAACAGCTCATCACCACCTTCTCAAGGGCAGTTAGGGATAGGTAATAAATTCTGGCGTAGCCAGTGATGCCCACATCCCATGAAAGAATTCAAAAAAATACATTAAAATGTCTGACCTTTAAGGGAGGCCATCTTTGGGAGAAAAACAGGGAGTTTGTTGGAATTGCGTGTAGGACTACACTAGACAATTCATTTTTGTGTGTATATGTGACCCTGCAAAGGTTCGAAGTAGCCAGCTTTCAACAGCTACCATTAGTTTTCTTCACCAATAAATGAAAGTAACTGAGATACGGACACATAGTAAGAATATGTTACATTACATGAGAGCTATAACTGAGTAAAATATTTGCGTGACTAAGGGTTTTTTATGTTCCTGAAAACTGATTGCATATTTTAATTTTTGAGCAGCTGATAATTATTTGAATAGCGACAGTTTTTTGAAGTTGCCATTAACTTTTGTTAAGGCCAACAGGAAATCCTCCTATGTCAAGTAGCTAATTACTGACATTGAATATTCCACGTATATGAAATTACTAAATAGTAGCGTGCTTCATAGTTTCAATAAACATTTTTTCCCAGATAGCACAGATATTTCGATACTGTACGATCAAGTACGGTAATATTAAAGCTCAATATGCTCCTCAAATCCAATTGAACCAACTAAGAGCATCTTACCTGGTACAATACACTTACCTGTGCATACTTTAACACTGTTTATGTAGAAATGTGGTTTGCAATCAGCCACACACAGTCCATGAGGTATTCCATGGGTATCCTGATGAATCTGAATAACTTCCTCCGGTTTGAAGCAATTAATACAGTCTGACTGCTTGGGGCCTACACAGGCACGGCAAGGATGGCTGCAGGCTTAGAGATGATAAAATCAAAATGAAGATCTAATATTTTAAGCTATACTTATTTTTATAAATGTAACATAATGCTGCTTTATCAAACTTTCCCTTGGATTGATAAAGGTTGAGTATTACACCTGCAATTCAAATGGGTTTCCATTTCAGCCTTGTCATCTAAAAAGGCAAACAATGAAGATTAGCTTCTCCTGCCAAAAGAAGAAGATAACTCTGAGAGGCCATTCAGCCAGGCTGCTCTCCAGCCACCAGCACAAAAGTAACACAGCTGTTACAGCCACATGGTACCATGTGGGTGGTTCGCATTGTTCAACTCCCCACCTGACCTCAGCAAATGTGTTTCGTTATTGGGGTTTAACCCCTTTGGTATTTTATTTTTCAAATAAACGGACAGCAACAGGTTTTCTTGTAGATTTAAAAATAGAAAATCAATTGTTTATTGATCAATACGCCTTATCCCAAAATTGTCACAACCACATCCACTCACGCATTCGCTCACACACACATACACACACACACAAGAGGAGACAGAGAGGGATAAAAGGGAAAGTCACTTTTAGTGGGGAGGGGGATGTTAAACTGCAGAAAGCTTGTTATGGAAGAATAACGCTGCAGCCTATCTTTACTCAGTTTCACATTTATTGTACAGAGTAAAAGGATTACAGACATGTAGCTCCTCACTCAAACCTTTCATAGGTCTCAGTAAGTGTCTGCTTTATAAGTGCTCAAGTAAGACCCCAATGAACACCCTCCACCTGCAAATAATCAAACAATAGATACACAGATTTTTGGGGGTGGGTGGGGGGGGGGGGGGAGGTTACCATAAACCTGTTGAATTCTCTTGGAAATCAAGCTCTCAGTGGGTGTAGGCCTGAGATGATGATAGATGTCTCTCTTTATTGAAAGTTCAGTTGAAGTTGGTGGATCACTTCTCGTTCACTACTGTCTAGGGTAGATATAGGATTCTACAGCAGGGCACGTGCCTTCTGGCTTGCTGGAAAACAAACTGCTGCATGTTGCCTCTTTTCTCTCTAGGCTGTCTTTTGTAAGGTAAAGCTATGTTACTTTCACCTCCTGGTAGGAGATATTCTGGTCTCTTCCCCATGATGATCGCACAATGGCCCAGGATGTGGCTACTTCACACCTGCTTTGTTTCAGAAGAAGACATTCATTTCTGGAATGTTTTAGGATGCATGCAATTGGCACTTCTTAGCTTTGAAGATTTGTCCTTTGTCTTTGTCAGACAGCTGGAGTACACAAAATCCAATCCCTTTTATCTTCGGCAGCCATTTTGAACCATTGTTCACTTTTTAAAATAAAAAGTTCATTTTTAAAAGACAAAGTCAGTTTTTATAACTCTTTAGAATTAGTCCTAAGTTGTATCATCGCTCTTCTGGTGTACGTGACCAAGCGACAGTGCATTGATTATGCTTTTGGACTAATCATTCAGAGGCCTGGATGATGTGAGAACTTGGATTTAGTTTTTAAAAATCTGGAAATAAAAAGCTGGTACCAGTAACAGCGTCAGATTGTTGTTAAAAATCCAAATGCTTTACTATTACCCTCTATGGAAGGAAACCTGCCATCCTTATAGAATCATAGAAAGTTTAAGGTACAGAAAGAGGCCACTTGGCCTATTGTGTCTGTGCAACCGAAAAATGAGCCACCCAGCCTAATCCCACCTTCCAGCATTTGGTCTGTAACCCTGCAGGTTACGGTATTTGAGATGCATATCCAGACACCTTTTAAATGAGTTGAGGGCTTCTGCCTCTATACCCTTTCATGCAGTCAGTTCGAGACCCCCACCACCCTCTGGGTGAAAAATTTTTCCTCATCTCCCCTCTAATCTTTGTACCAATCATTTTAAATCTATGCCCCCTCGTCACTGACTTCTCTGCTAAGGTAAATAGGCCCTTCACATCCACACTATCCAGGCCTCTCACATCTTTGTACATTTCAATCAAACCTCCCCTCAGCCTTCTCTGTTCCAAGGAGAACAACGCCAGCCTATCCAATCTTTGCTCATAGCTGCATTTTTCGAGTCCTGGCAACATCCACGTAAATTTCCTCTGTACCCTCTCTACTGCAATTACATCCTTTCTCTAATAAGGAGACCAGGACTGCACACAGCACTCAAGTTGTGCCCTAACTAATAACTTATACAGTTCCAGCATAACCCCCCCCCCCCCGCTCTTATATTCTAAACCACGGCTAATAAAGGATTCCATATGCCTTATTAACCACCTTATCGACCTGTCCTGCTACCTTCAGAGATCTGTGAACATTAACTCCAAGGTCCCTCACTTCCTCAACACTCCTCAGTATTCTCCCATTAATCATGTATTCCTTTGCCTTATCTGACTTCCCCAAATGCATCACCTCACACTTCTCCGGGTTGAATTCCATTTGCCATTTTTCTGCCCACCTGACCAGCCCATTGATATCTTCCTGCAGTCTACAGCTATCCGTCTTGCTATCAGTCAGGTGGACAATTTTTGTGTCGTCTGCAAACTTCTTGATCATGCCCCCTACATTTATGTCCAAATTGTTAATATATACCACAAAAAACGGGGATCTAGTATTGAGCCCTGCGGAACGCCACTGGAAACAGCCTTCCAGTTGCAAAATCACCTGTCAACAATTACCCTTTGTTTCCTGCCACTGAGCAGGATCTAAACTGTTATGGAATTTTCATATATTTTTGTTAAAACTTGGAATCTATATTTTTTAACTGAAGAGGCTGAACTTTGGGTGTTTTTTCTGAAAGGAAGTTCAGCAAAAGTTTAACCAATAACAAGTACTGGAAAACCTGTGATTTCAAGTAAACACCACAGTAGTGTTGACATAAGAGCTATTTTGTTGCGACAAGACAGAATTTATGATTAGCATGAGACTTGCCTGGAAAAGAGTTTGGTATCACTTTGAACTGTTATAAGATGCTAGTTTTTGTACTAAAAGCAGGCAGTTGGAATCTGCATATGGACCTGCCAGGAGTTCAGAAGAAAACTGTTACCGCTCTTTAAAGAATCCTTGCTTTTGAAAAGCAACAGCTTGTATGAAGTTGTACTGTTGCCTCCTGTATTTTTGAGATATCCTGAATGCTTGAAAAAACCTTGCATCTTTAAAAAAGGACTTTGTAACGAATGTTTTAGAACCGACTCCTTGGTTGATGCACACCTGATGGGAGACCTATTTGAAGCCTTCTGCAGTTGAATTTCCTTGAACACCTACCCAAACAGACTGTTCATCAACCTCGCCTGGAAAGATTCCTGGTGGCAGCCAACTATTTGACTTTGGGACACCTCACCAGAACAAAGGACTTCCATCTCTCCTCTTCAGTAAAAGTTATTTTTTTTTAAATCCTTCTATTTCTTTGTAACAACTGTAAACAAAAAAAATCCCTTTTTCCCGGTTTACCTGTTTTGGATGTATGTGCGTGTGCATAAGGGCTAGGATAAAAATACAGGGCTTTAACACTTCAATTCGCGTATATTCTTCTTTTGGGCCTCCTTATCTCGAGAGACAATGGATATGCGCCTGGAGGTGGTCAGTGGTTTGTGAAGCAGCGCCTGGAGTGGCTATAAAGGCCAATTCTGGAGTGACAGGCTCTTCCACAGGTGCTGCAGAGAAATTTGTTTGTCGGGGCTGTTGCACAGTTGGCTCTCCCCTTGCGCCTCTGTCTTTTTTCCTGCCAACTACTAAGTCTCTTCGACTCGCCACAATTTAGCCCTGTCTTTATGGCTGTCCGCCAGCTCTGGCGAATGCTGGCAACTGACTTCCACGACTTGTGATCAATATCACACGATTTCATGTCGCGTTTGCAGACGTCTTTATAGCGGAGACATGGACGGCCGGTGGGTCTGATACCAGTGGCGAGCTCGCTGTACAATGTATCTTTGGGGATCCTGCCATCTTCCATGCGGCTCACATGGCCAAGCCATCTCAAGCGCCGCTGACTCAGTAGTGTGTATAAGCTGGGGGTGTTGGCCGCTTCAAGGACTTCTGTGTTGGAGATATAGTCCTGCCACCTGATGCCAAGTATTCTCCAAAGGCAGCGAAGATGGAATGAATTGAGACGTCGCTCTTGGCTGGCATACATTGTCCAGGCCTCGCTGCCGTAGAGCAAGGTACTTCATTATTGGTTAAGACTTGGTTTATAATAAACAGATAATTTTGTTGGTTATTAAAGAAACCTTGTTGGTGAGCTTTATTCTAGGGAGAAATAGAGTATCTAATTGGCTGTTTCGGTAGGTGGGAAGATTTACTGATATGTTGTGACCTGTGGAGAAGTGAGACTGAATTAACAGTGCACTCCTCCCACCTTGGTCCTAACAGTATCCAGCTTGCTACATTCCCTGGATCCCATGGGCTTTTATTTTTTTAACCGGTCTGCCATGTGGGACCTTGTCAAAAGGATTGCTAAAATCCATGTAGACCACATCAACGGCACTACCCTCATCAATCCTCCTTGCTACTTCTTGAAAAAATTCAATCAAATTAGTCAGACAAGATTTTCCTTCAACAAATCCATGCTGACTATCCTCGATTAATCTGTGCCCTTCAAAGTGACAGTTTATCCTGTCTCTCAGAATTGATTCCAATAATTTGCCAGGTTAGACTGACTGGCCTGTAATTATTCTGTCTACCCTCACTCCCTTTTTAAATAAAGTGTCATGCTAGGCCCTCACCTGCCAAGAATGAAGCACATTAATTTTGTCATGAACATTGATTTTAAACTGTTACTACAGTGAAGAAAGGACTTGTTAAACAGATCAGCCATGGCTGGAAAATATATTTGCATATTAACAGACGGTAATTGGCAGGACAAAGGACCATTCCTGACACATTCAACTCACAATGGATTTTGATCACCAGGTATTGTGTGTAAGAGGAGCATTCCAGAGACTGCTAAGGTGATACAATCCAAGACATGGTCAGACCAGCTACTCACACGACTAACCTGCTGGGCAACCTGGGTTTTTCTGAACTGTACAAACAGTTTGAACTGAGAGTGTCTGTTTTCTCCTGGACTAAGAAGATCTCTCCTGTCTGCTCCATCTCTTTTTCACAAGCCTCTGAATCCACTGAAGACACATGAACTCCTAGAGAGTAAAGTCTCCGACAGTGAACAAGGTTTAAGAAGAATACTGGGCCCCAACGAAAAGCAAGATCTACCTGCACTCTTAAGGACGCTACAGTGAGCTCGAAGAACCATAACAAAAACTCTTCAGATATTGCCTCAAACTTTTCCACTTTATTTTTCTTCTGATCTTTTCTGTCTTGGAAAGAGGTCTTGTTCCAGGAGGCTGTAGTTGTCAGCAATGACCTGCCACGAAAGCCAGAGTTGCTCAGTCCATTGTAGACCCTGTGCTGGGGTTATTGCCTCCCTCGAGCTGGATATATGTCTCTATCACCTCTGCCCTATGCAGCAGCATGTGTCTGTAGAGAAGACAGCTCCTGTTGCGGTTGGTGTTGTTCCTGCTGTTCGTGTTGCTCCTCTTGTTTCTCATCAGAGATCCAAGGTAGAGCTGCAAAAGTTGGTCCCATGTTGCAGTGAAGGTTGATAGCAGGGAAATGTAGATCAAAGTGGACAAGGTCCAAGATAGGTGAAATGACATCCAAGTTGGAAATCACCTTTAAAACAGTGAAAGCACACTCTTAGAATAAGTCCTGTGGGCACAAGTCTTTCACTTAGGCAAGGAAGCAGCTAAGCGGTTTTGTTCTTTATAGGCATTCCAGCCTGCCAATTCACAAAGCAATGAATCCTCACTGTACTCTCGCCTTGTTGATCCTGGCTGTTAAAGCCAGAATGCTGCGTTAAAGTTCACATAAGTTGGCTCCCTCCATATTTGAATTAAAGATCCGACATCTCCATGGGGGTTTCTCACACACCTCCAAATGCATCCCAGAAAAAGGCGAAAGTGAGCAAGATCATGTCGGGTTTCTGACACGTCAGCATTTTTTGGGGATTTAACCCCCGGCCTGCACCCAAATATGCCTCCACTTGCCAGTTAAAATTCTGCCCATACTTCCTAGTTCAGACTCTGGAGGCTGGAATTTCATTCTGCGAAGGCAACGAGTCAGGAAGTGGGCATGTCGGCAAATTTGTGCTTCTGGCTGGCACGCCGATCTGCCGGCATATTCCTGCCTCCAGCCTGTTTTCAGTGAGGCTGTTTTTGGAGGGTGATGGCTACTTGTCTACCAGCAGCGGGTAGCCATTGAGGCTAATTAAAGTGCCTATTGAGGGCACTCATCACACGCCATCTGGAATTCTCCACATGGCAGATGGTCGCCCACTGAGGCTGAAGCCCCTCGGATGGATGCGCATCCTCCCTGCAGCAGGCCAGGGGGCCAGTGATGCCTCCTTTAATTCCTCCCACTGACCTGTGCCCTGGGTGCCAGAGGGCCACAGCTGTGGCCGCAGGTCATCCTGTGGAGGGGTTCCCCTTTCACTATGATTGCTTGGTGGCTGTGGCCACATTTTATTTTTAAACTTTCTAAAGTCTTCATAGGGCGATCTGATTGGCTCTCCCAGCTGTGCAGACTACCCGCTGTCCTTAATCAGACGGGACACCTGGAGCCAGGCTCTTACTCGGCCGCCTCCTCCAAAGTCTCCCTCAGGATCCCACCGCCAACATTTCCTGGTTCCCAGCATGCATTTCACCTCATGGCAGTATCGGGACGTGGAACAAAAATCCAGCCCTATGTGTCCCAGTGAGGATTCTTCAAACTGATTGGTTGAATGGCCACTCTGTTGCTTGTCCTTTCACACATGCCAGAAATCCCCTGCAGGGAATGTGGTGCTGGATTAAACGTCAGATTTGAGGAAGCCTCCACTCTAAAGCCCACAAAAACTTTGGGGGCAGCTGTCAGCAAGGTGAATGGCAAGCACCATTCCTTCACCGCTGGCTGTAAAATCTGGGCCACCATTTAGAGAGTTGCGCTTTATAAAGGAAAATAAGAACTGTTGGAAATGAGCATTAGCTGACTCGTATCTCATTAATATTCTTCTAACTAAATCAGCAGTGTTTCATAAATATGTTATACACGATTCTAAAAAAACAATTTGAATATTTGCATATCATGAAACTGTGCTCCGAATGCAATCTGCTGAGATATTAAAGTGCTTCAAGGTTAATGCAGTGTAAGACTTTCATTTCTTAAGCTAGTCAGAGACAGTCTATATAATTAATCAGAGATGAAAATTTGTGTTGCAGAATTGGCATCAGGAAATATTACACGTATTACACTTCTCAATCACCCTCAGAAAAATTAGTCAAATACCTTAGCAGCAGACTGAGTTCAAACCTGTTTCTTTGAATTAAGTTGTTGAATTCTAATGTTTAGAACTATCTCAGTGTACTTTATGGGGCAGCTGCTAAGCATTAAAATTGTAACAATGTGGGATTAAATAGTCATATTTCTAACAGCCCTAAAGAAGATAGTCATGGCAGAACACTCAGGCCGGGATTTAACCCTTGGCGGGCGAGAGCCGGCCACTGACTGAAAAGTGGGTGCGGATCCAACTGGGGATCCGACCCATATTTTGCAGGTTCCCGGCCTTTAGTTGTTCTGAGGTGGGACTTCCACCCACTTGAGGCAGGAAGAACCGCCTAATAGAGCTGCTGGCCAATCAGCGAGCTGGCAACTGTCTGTCCCAGCACTACCGGGAGCCTCCCTGCAGGTTCTCCTCCAAGCCGTCAGGGAAAGGTGGGAGGTCCTCTTCCTGGCAGATGGAGTGCGAAGACCCTCCCGCCTGACCAAAGCGGCCTGGACGGAGGCAGCAGAGGAGGTCTCGGAGCATGGGGAGACGTGGCAAACCTGGGTTCAGTGTCATAAACATATCAACAATTTGCTCAGATCGGCGAGGGCGAGTGGCCTTGGCAAAGCTGTTCCATTATTTTTCTCCCTGGCTCCGTGTCTTTAAGACAGAGGGCAGACAAGGCATGCAGTAGAATGCGTGAGCAGCCTTGGTGCCATACACTTAATGATGGCGTGCAAAGTTGATGATTGGCATTGTTGATGTGCTTGGATGTGTCGTGCAAAAGCCAGTCCAGAATGAGTGATGTTGATGCATGTATGCAATGGTTGTGATGCATCTTTTGACATGCCATTAAATCTGCACTGTCTCCAGCAGGATAAATGCACCCACAACCAACGCAAGCAGGCAAAGACAGGTGGAGGTGTCCCAGATATCAGGGTGGTGACACCGGTTGAGGAGGAGGTGTCAGAAATAGTGACAGAGGAGGGAGGTAGGACAACCGCAGATGGTGAGGCAGGATCCTCAAGATGCAAGGATGAAGTGTCATCTTCAGTCTTGCAGCCGTATATGCACACCAAAGGAAAATGTGTGAACTCATGATGCTTAATGAGCCTCTGTTTGTGTCTCCATTGCAGGTGCCCACACTTGAGTCACAGAATGCCGTGAGGCACAAGACCCCTCCTCTGGGGAGGAAGATGAAGCCAGTTCCCCAGAGGGTGCACCGTCACCTGCCTCTTCTTGCACCTCCGCCAGTGCAGATACATCTACATGGTCTGCGGGGGGTTTAAGATTAGAATCTGGGTCACAAGCTGGTATGCACAACACAGACACATCCCAGCAGCTCAGGGAGCATTTGCCAGCTAGATCTCCTGACAATCAGAGGACTGCTGGGGACCAGGCCTCTGCTCAGCCCCACACTCATGATGATCCTCTGTTTGTTGCTAAGAGACGTCTGCTGGATGTGCAGCAAAGCCAAGTGTAAAATATGTTGGTGATGCCTGAGGTTATGAGCAGCTTTGTGCGTGCCATGGATGAGTCCATGCAGGCCGTGATCTCTACCATGTTCCAGGCATTTAAGTATATAGCTTCCTCAGTCGAGAGTTTGGTGAGCTCCCTGGCAAGTCTGGTTGAGCACTCTATCATTGTAGCTATGGGCTCCATGCAGCAGAGTGTAAGCGAGAGGGGGACAAGGAACCTGGACCTCCCTACAGCTGCTCCTTCCCCTCAAGGAGACAGGCAGGTGCCACTGTGCACCCAGATGGGGGAGGAGCATGTGCCAGCTGCCCCAGGGCCATCCTCTCAGGAGACCACCAGAGTAAGCGGCGTCTTGTCCTTCCCACCAACATTGACCTCTTTTCCCCCAGCAGGCGAGCTCACAGGGGATACTCATGCACCATTGCTGCAGACCCCGAGTAGGATGGAGACATCAAGGCCTCGTTCTTCCAGAGGACACTCGCCATGGTTATCCAAAACAACAGGGCAGTGCACTGAGCAGACCTTAGCGGCTAACGTCGGGGTAGCACCGAGACATAGTGGGAGAAAACGCAAAAAAGAGTTTTGTGTATGAAGTTGGCGTGGGTGCTGTAAGTATTATCCACATATTACAGAAGTTTAAATACATCTTTATTTAATATTTGATGCATTCTTGTAAATCATTTGCTTTGATTTAGTTGAAAAGAAAAATATATTTTGGAGGCCTATGGCAGGAATGCATTGATGCTTGCAAAGAATTTCAGCAAGTGTCCAGTGTCCATTTATCATTGCTATTTGTATCTTCAGTCTTGAATGATGGCTGCTTGTCATTTGCAGATTTTTAACTTTTTTCACTAGTAACATGCCTTACATTTGTGGTTCTGAGGTCACACCCTTACCTTCCTTGCATTGGTGTGTTTTCAGTTCCGTCAGTCTGCCAGTCAAAGTGCTGCAACGTTGTAGCTTTCTACATGTACGGGTTAATGTCTTGATGCGGGACAATATTTCCAATGGAGATGCAGGTCACTTTTAATGAAGTTGATAGTATACAGGCCGTTAGGCACACCTTCACTGCAGGTTCATGTACTGTTATCAAAAGAGCCCTTCTTTTTGATTACAGCAATGATTAAGACCTCAGGTGTATTTGGAGAACTTTTTTTGCTCGTTTCAATGTTCCTTTATGAAGTGGCTTAATGTTGGTTGAAACATGCAAATATGGGGTTTTCCCTCAGGTTCCTTGCATCTCTCTCCATGGTCTTTAGATCGATAATGGCATTGCTTTCCTCCTCCTCACCCTCTTCATAGTCATCCTCATCTGAGGAGGATTGCTGTTCCTCCTGTTCCTCCACCTGCACAATGTTGCCACTTCTAATTGCAAGGTTGTGCAATGCAGGCAACAGCAGGCAACGATTATTCATGAGACCCTCGGTGCTGTGTACTGAAGAGCCCCTCCAGACCAGTCAAGGCAGCATAAGCACATTTTCAACATGCCAATGGTGTGTTCAATGATGGCTCCGGTGGATGTGTGAGCAGCATTGTACCTCTCTTCAGCTGCACTTTGTGGATGCCGCACTTCTGTCATGAACCATGCACAAAGGGGGTAACCTCTGTCACCCATGATCCAGCCATCCAATTTGGCTGCTTTGTCAAAAACTCCAGGCAGCTGTTAGTTCCTCAAAATGTATGAGTCGTGACAGCTCCCTGGGAAACGAGCGCAAACCTGTATGGTTCTTCTCCTATGGTCGCAAACAAGTTGTAAGCTCAAAGAGTGATTCACAAACGCAGCAGTCTGGTCCCAGGAGTCTAATGGCCACATGAGTGAAGTTGATCACCTTTAGCACTCTAGGGAAGCCAGCAATGGCGCCAAAGGCCGCGGAACTTGCTGCCTGGCTGTCCTCGTCCACAGGTAAGTAGATGAAATTATTGGCACGACGAAGCAGGGTCACCTCTTTGATGCACCCATAGGTCACAGACTGTGATAAGCCACATATGCCACCTGGTGATCCCTGAAAGGCTTCGCGAGCAAAAAAACTGAGTGCAGCAATCACCTTGAGGGCAACTGACATTCTGTGACCATTTCTTGTGACACCCTTAGGTGTCACTGGCATTGCCTCTCTGATATTTGAATGTAATTTGTCCTTGTCCTGAAGATGCAATGACGTGCCAGCACATGTCTTCAATAATGCCGTTGCTGGATGTTATCATTTGGAGCATCTTCACCACCTTCTGCCATTGCTGGCATTCAGACATCATGTGCTGAGGGAAAACAGTCTTCCTTAGTTGCTCCCTCTGCTCTTCTTTCCGTAGTATTAGACAAATTGGGTGTATGAGACTCATGTTGCTGCAGCTTTTCAAATAATGAAATGAGCAGAGCATTCCAATTCAGCCTTCCACTGCCGGTCAGCTGAAACATCGAGGCATTGAGCAGTTCACTTTTATGTGCCTTAAAATTGCAGCCAGCACAAAATCACACCCACCATCATTTGTTTCCTCCCACCTGGCTTGTAATGCTTGAGTGACCACGTGGTTTGTATTATCATTGGAGAAAATGGTACATGTACAATGTAAGGCAAGTCTCCCCCACCTTCAAACCTCCTCCTGCCACCTTCCAGCCTGCACCCATCACCCTTGACCCACCCAATGTAACCTTAACCCTTCCTTCTGTTACCTTGAACCTCCCCCCATTATCTTGGACAGTGTCACAATCAATTTATTCATGCCATCCCTACCCCCTGTTCCCGTTACCATCGACTTGCCGATTCTGACCCTTTATCCTCCTCAAATCCATCTTAATGTTGTTTCCGAAACCTGGTCCCCACCCTATGATGCCGTTGAATACCCAACCATAAGTCTCAACTTTCCCCTTACAGATTCCATTTGCCGCCATTGACTGTGACCATTTCCTACCCCAGCCAGTATCCTGAATTCACCCCAGAGGTCCCGCATTGACAGCACTCATCCTTCGCTTTCGGCCCCTCATGATCATCTGTTGACTGTAATGCTCAAATCAACCCACCACCCCGCAGCCGCCCACATCCAGTTTTTGCAGCAATAACAACCAGTACACACCCTGGATGCTTCCCTCCTCCTTCCCCTGCACCTCCATGCACCCGATTACCCACCCTGTCCTCCCAGAGTACCCTCCCCTGCTCCTCCATGCACCGATCACCGCACCCTTTCTCCTCTGCTCCTCCTTCCCCTGCTCCTCCATGCACCCAATTACCCACCCTGTCCTCCCAGAGTACCCTTCCCTGTTCCTCCATGCACCCAATTACCCACCCTGTCCTCCCCGAGTACCCTTCCCTGTTTCTCCATGCACCCAATTACCCACCCTGTCCTCCCAGAGTACGCTCCCCTGCTCCTCCATGTACGATCACCGCGCCCTTTCTCCTCTGCTCCTCCTTCCCCTGTTCCTCCATGCACCCAATTACCCACCCTGTCCTCCCAGAGTACCCTCCCCTGTTCCTCCATGCACCCAATTACCCACCCTGTCCTCCCAGAGTACCCTCCCCTGCTCCTCCATGAACCGATCACCGCACCCTTTCTCCTCTGCTCCTCCTTCCCCTGCTCCTCCATGCACCCAATTACCCACCCTGTCCTCCCCGAGTACCCTCCCCTGTTCCTCCATGCACCCAATTACCCACCCTGTCCTCCCCGAGTACCCTCCCCTGTTCCTCCATGCACCCGATTACCCACCCTGTCCTCCCCGAGTACCCTCCCCTGTTCCTCCATGTACACAGCCCCATGCCTTCGCCACCATTCCAAGAAGAATCGCCCTGCTGGTGGGGATCCTGGAGCTAAACATCCATTCTGATGTTGCCGTTCCTTGTGCCGATGAGTTCAAGAAAGTAAAACACTGACAACAGATACAACTGCACAAAGCCAACTGGTTTATGCCACGCTTAAACGAATGTGAACTGGGTGGCATGGGAATACCGCTCGCCGCTAACTTAATCTGGCAGGTAGGACTTAATTAGAACTAATTAGGGTAATGAGTACTCATGGTATGGAAATGAAAGCAAAGCTGCAATCCGCCACCATGTTGGGGAACCCTGGACTGTCGCTACTACACTGCTGACTTAATTTTGGAAAAAAATCCCGCCATCGGAAATCCGAAAAAACATATCACGCCTGATTTAATTGCCCCCGCACGCCATGAAAGCCACTCCTGCATGGCCTATAAAATTCCACCTTCAGTGTCATTTTATTTAACATTTGGTGCATATTGTTCTTTTTCCTCAAACAATTTTGCTTGTAAGGTGACTCAGAGCAAGAAGTGCTCAGTTTTCCCATTGAAGCTGCACTGGTCTATGATGCAGCTTACTGTAAAATGGTTTTGAAATCTATTTCAATTGAAATCTCTCAAATGACAGAACAGTTCCTACAATAGAAACATAGAAAATAGGGGCAAAAGTAGGCCATTCGGCCCTTTGAGCCTGCTCCACCATTCATTATGATCATGGCTGATCATCCAACTCAGTAACCTGTTCCCGCTTTCGCCACATACCCTTTGATCCCTTTAGACCCAAGATCTTTCTCTAATTCCTTCTTGAAAACATACAATGTTTTGGCCTCAACTGCTTTCTGTGGTAGTGAATTCCACAGGCTCACCACTCTCTGGGTGAAGAAATTTCTCCTCATCTCAGTCCTGAAAGGTTTACCCCGTATCCTGAGACTATGACCCCTGGTTCTGGACTCCCTCACCATCGGGAACATCCTTCCTTCATCTACCCTGTAAAGTCCTGTTAGAATTTTATAGGTTGCTATGAGATCCCCTCACTCTTCTGAACTCCAGCGAATATAATCCTAACCGACTCAATCTCTCCTCATATGTCAGTCCCGCCATCCCAGGAATCAGTCTGGTAAACCTTCACTGCACTCCCTCTATAGCAAGAACATCCTTCCCCAGATAAGAAGACCAAACAATAGCTGTTTCAGTCCACGCACATTCAGTGTTATACTCTCCGATATAAAATTAGCAGAGTAAATCAGATTGACTTTCTGGCTACATATTGGGCGGGAAAGCCTGTGGCATGAGGTTGTAGCCTAGAGAAGAGAAAAGGGAGGGAGAGATCACAGGAAGGGGGAGATCACGGACGGGACTGATGAGTTTTGTGGGGGGTGGGTGACACTGCGTGCATTTTGGGAAGAGGCAGTGGTCGGTGGGAGTTGGAGATTGTGGTTGTTGCTAGCCGATCATGGAGAGGGAAGTAGGTAAGCTTGTTGGGTCTGGAGGAAACAGTCCTGCTCCTGTTGGCCCACACAAAGTCCACTTACTTTATGTATCTGGCCCTTCTTGCCTCCTTTTACCCGGCAGGTTTCCTGAGGTCCGGAAAACCCGGCTGAAATGGGTAAAAAGCCTACAAAAATGGATGTACGCCGCCTCCTTAAAAGGTGCCCACCTCCTTACCCACCTCCATTAAAACCAGAAATAAACGTGTTGGGGTCAGGTTTGTAATTTAAAAAAATGTTTTACTTCTCACCTGAACCCAACCCATCTGTTCTTGGGAGTTACAATTACACGCATTAAGTTAGTAATGAGTCGTTTTCAGAACCTGCAGCAAAATTGAGCATCAAGCATTTATAGCAGGGATAATCAATTGAAAGTGCAACATACAAAAATTCGTAAGAATGACACTCCAGAGCAAGCCTTATAACGGTACCTACCTCTGCTTCTCTTGTCAAAAAATAAGTCTGCATCATACCGTATTTCACAATTGTGCTTATGATAATTCTGCTTACCTTGACATATTCTATTCTCAGAGTAAAATCCCTCAGGACAGGCAATGAGGCATTGGCCTTTATATAGGACAAGGTGGTCAGAGCAGGAAGTACAATGCATAGAAGAGCCAGTGCAGGTTGTACATGAAGGATGGCAAGCTGAAAAAAAGGAAGACACAGCTGTAAATACATAAAGAAATGGATTATAGATAATGAATTACCAAGTGATATTGGAACATAAAATTCACAAGCAAAAGTGCACAATGAAAGAGGCCATTCAGCCCAGCATGCTGGTGGCAGCTTTTTGAAAGAGCAATCTAATTAAGCCCATTTACTGCTCCTCCCCCATAGCCCTGTAAATTTTTCCTTTTCAAGTCAACCTGCTGTTTATCTTTATAACAGGGCCTCAATTTTGTAAAAGTGGCAAAAAAAGGGGGGATGGTCAGGTGTATGTCGCAGGCTGACCTGTGCTGCCAGTGTAGAGAGTGGGCACATCAAAATTTGCTTTACGTGTTCCATCCTCTAATTTGAGTATGTGGCATTGGCACGTAACAAGCCGTGGCTGGTTGTACACTTGGCTGAAGTCATAAAATATGGTGAGACAATGAGACAACAGTTCTTAAAGAGCTGCAGTTGATCAATAAAGGGAAGCTGCAGCAGTGTAGAAATGCAAACTCATCGTCCCCAATGACACAGCAGAGAAATATGCACAACTCTGATCTTTTTGATGCTGATGATGTGAATATTTTACTGCAGGAGGTGCACCAAAGGAGGGTGGCCCTATTTGCGACAGTTCTTTTTCATTTTTAGGGAATGTATCTACAAACCAAGGCTGCAATTCTCCAAGCAGACATGAGTGATCGAGTCTAATATTTCCACTTCCTGCCCCAGAAATCCTTGTGGTCTTTCCAAATCTGCAGTTTAGTGCTATATTATAGGCTTCTGTGTGTTGAGAACAGAATTAGGGATACTGCTAAAGGTGAACCAGCTACAACTGCACAGCTTACCAGCACTAGCCATTTCTCTGCTATTCGTCCAGCTAAAGTCATCCTACCCATTTTGGCAATTTCTCATAGGATTGTCTGAAACTGACAGGGAAGAATCCAAGCCCCCTCCCTGTGAAAGGTCTATTCCTTTAGGTTCCATTTTTCTTTCTCTGTCGCATGATGTGGGGTTTGCAGGCATAGCCAGAATTTACTGGCCATCTTTAATTGCCCTAACAAGATGGTGGTGGGCGACCTACCTGAACCACTGCAGTCCGTGTGGCATGCTCAGTAGTGATTTGATGCAGTGGAGTGATCTTTCCAGTCAACGTCAGAGGACAGTTCAGAGTCAATCATATTGGTGTAAGACTGGAGTTACATATAGGTTAAATATTTGTTTAGTTTAGTTTAGAGATACAGCACTGAAACAGGCCCTTCGGCCCACCGAGTCTGTGCCGACCATCAACCACCCATTTATACTAATCCTACACTAATCCCATATTCCTACCACATCCCCACCTGTCCCTATATTTCCCTACCACCTACCTATACTAGGGGCAATTTATAATGGCCAATTAACCTATCAACCAGCAAGTCTTTGGCATGTGGGAGGAAACCGGAACACCTGGAGGAAACCCATGCAGACACAGGGAGAACTTGCAAACTCCACACAGGCAGTACCCAGAATTGAACCCGGGTCGCTGGAGCTGTGAGGCTGCGGTGCTAACCACAATCCAATAGCTTCATGGTCAATTTTTTAATACCAACTTTGTATTTCCAGATCTTTGAAACCAAATTCAAATTCTTAAGCTGCCATGTTGGAATTTGAACTCATCCAGTAAGATAACCACTACACTACTGTAACCATTACTGAGGTAGGTATGCTAATGAATCACTAACAGTGGCCTGGATTGGTGAAACTGTGTGTCAGGTGTGCAAAATCAGAAAATTTGTCCTTACAACATGGGCGGCACAGTGGCGCAGTGGTTAGCACCGCAGCCTCACAGCTCCAGCGACCCGGGTTCAATTCTGGGTACTGCCTGTGTGGAGTTTGCAAGTTCTCCCTGTGTCTGCGTGGGTTTCCTCCGGGTGCTCTGGTTTCCTCCGGGCGCTCTGGTTTCCTCCCACAAGCCAAATGACTTGCAGCTTGATAGGTTAATTGGCCATTATAAATTGCCCCTAGTATTGGTAGGTGGTAGGGAAATATAGGGACAGGTGGGGATGTAGTAGGAATATGGAATTAGTGTAGGATTAGTATAAATGGGTGGTTGATGGTCGGCACAGACTCGGTGGGCCGAAGGGCCTGTTTCAGTGCTGTATCTCTAAACTAAACTAAACAGAACATAAGAAGTAGGAGTAGGCTACTTGGCCTCTTGAGCCTGCTCTGCCATTCAGTAATATCATGGCTAATTTGATAGCTGCTTTAACTTCATTTTTCTGCCATCCCCCCATAACTCTTGACTCACTTGTAGATCAAAAATTTGTCTAGCTCAGCTTTGAATATATTCAATGACTCAGCCTCCACTGCTCTCTGGGGAAGAGAATTCCAAAGATTAACGACCCTCTGAAAGAAGAAATTCTTCCTCATCGCTGTCTTAAATGAGACACCCCTTATTTTGAAGCTGTGCCCCCTAGTTCTAGATTCCCCCACAAGGGGAAACATCCTCTCTGCATCTATCCTGTCAACTCCCCTCAGAATCTTATATGTTTCAATAAGATCACTTCTCATTCTTCTAAACTCCAATGAGTATAGGCCCAACCTGCTCAACCTTTCCTCAGAAGGCAGCCCCCTCATCCCAGGAATCAGACTAGTCAACCTTTTATTATCTGCTTCCAATGCAAGGATATCCCTCCTTAAGTAAGGAGACCAAAACTGTATGTAGTACTGTAGGTGTGGTCTCACCAACACTTTGTATAGTTGTAGCAAGACTTCCCTACCTGAATACTCCATCTCCCTTGCACCATTCCATTTACCTTCCTAATTACTTGCTGTACCTGTATGCTAACTTTTTGTCCTTCATGTATGAAGGCACCCAAATCCCCTGTACTGCAGCATTCTGCTGTCTCTCTCCATTTGAATAATATTCTGCTTTTCTATTCTTCCCATCAAAGTGAACAGATATCCAGGTGGGATCTGACAACATATTATTGTCAAGAAAACCTGCTATGCCAAAGGAGGATTTTTTAATTCATCGATTGGAAACCTACATTAAACTTAAAAAAAGAAAGCTGGAATATTACATTCAACTTTTACAAAGACTTTGCCACAGCTAAAAATGGCCACCACCATTTACATTTGAACATCTTTCACATTCCAAGGCATCAAATGGAGGCGCATGTCTGATTAGTCTTTACCCAACACAATGGCTTGTCCTATTGATTGAACTACCTGAGACTGCTTTCATTAGCAATACATTCAAAGCCATCTCGAGGCATTCATGAGTGGAGATGTCTCTCCAGGAGGTAAACAATGACAATACCCCAAGAGAGGTTTTAGGTTTTAGACTTTGAACCTCATTAAAATCAAAGGGGATTAAGAGAATCATGTGATTGTTTTACACAGCCTGGTGGGGGACTGAGAGTTTTGTTACACACAAGAGACAAGCCAGAGACTCAATCTGTGCAGAAGCCAGAAGGGGTGTCTCTCTCTCTCTGTCTCTCTCCAGAAGAACTCGTGTGGGGTGTGCGAAGCCTAGCTGCCAGCTGCTAGATCCAAGATAAAGACCCCTGGAAGGACACCCATTGCTCAACTGTCTCGAAGAACAACTATCAACCCAGAACTTTAGGATCACAACTTCAGCCAGAAGACAACAGAATCACCCAACCCCAGAGACTGTGTATTAATTTTTACTTGTTCTGGACTCTAATCTAAACCAAACTATTTCTTATCACTCTGTACTCTATTTGTGTGGATGATTCTCGTGTGCATGTGTGAGTGAAAGTGTAGTGTAATTTTATTATTTTATCTAGATCAGGTTTAGCTTCTTTTTTTTAAAAGTATAATAAACTCACCTCTTTCTTCTTTAAACTCAAGAAAACCTGGCTGATTGGTTCTTTACGATCACAACAAAGGTAAAAGGGAGAACACTCAATGAAGTAGCAAGCACAACCACGGTTTAAAAAAGGAATAAAACCTGTTGCGGCCAAACAAGCGGAAGGGTAAGAGGGGAGCTTTGTGACCCCTCCTCACCTTATCGTAACATTATTTACTAAAAAGTGCTGCAATACTTTCAGAAATACCCAAACAGGTAATCCCTTACAATGTAACTTGACATGCTGGTGATAGATATAGAACAGGATGGTGATAGTGCCTAATAATGCCTTCCTCTTCTTTCAAGAGAGAAAGATTCAATAAGTCTTTCATATACGCATATAATGCAGCTGAAGTACATATCCTGGGTCGAATCCAAGATGTGACAATATACTCCCATAGTGTCCATTCTCTTCATAGAATCATAGAATGGTTACAGCACAGAAGGAGGCCATTCAGCCTGCCATGTCCAAACCAACTCCCTGGACGAGCAACATGAGGTTAAATATCTTACCTCTTTAGAAAATTAATGAAAATCATACAAGTGGCCTTCCCCTAAGCCTCACAGTGCTCTGCAATCTTATATCAAATCAGAATTTTCCTTAGACAGTCCTTTTTGTTTGCCACATGGTGTTGCAAAGCATCCCAAAAATATATTCTACTTTTTTTAACAATTGCATTTCTATAGCACCTTTAACTTGGTAAAAATGTCCCAAGGCACTTCACAGGAGTGACACAGAGTAACAGAGATATTAGGACAGATGACCAAAAGCTTGGTCAAAGAGGTAACTTTTAAGAAGTGTCTTAAAGGAGAAGAAAGATGTACAGAGGCAGAGAGGTTTTGGGAGGGTATTCAGGATCAATGGTGGAGTGATGCACAAGAGATTAGAACTGGAGAAGCACAAAGATCTCAGAGGGTGGGAGGGCTGGAGGAGGTTACAGAGATAAGAGAGGGCGAGGGCAAGTAACAAATTTTAAAAGAGGCAATGCTGGGCCAGGAGCTAATATTGATCAGCAAATACAGGGGTGATGGATGAACAGAACTTGGTGCAATTTAGGATATGGGCAGCAGAGTTTACAGGATACAGGCAGAAATAGAAACCTAACCATTTCTGTACTGGCCACAATGGCAATGAAATAAAGTACAAATTTTCCTATGTTATAATTCAGATGAAAAGAACCTTTTCAAAAACTTTTTGATTTTAACAAAACATTAAAAATATAAATTATGTTCTCTAAAATATTCCCTTGCAAACTTTAAGTGCTATATCTCCTACTTTTTAAATCTGCATTAACAACCCTGCATTTAAAATTGGGAATGACCAATTAATCTGGTTTTTGGTGGTGTTGGTTAAAGGATAAATGTTGGTTTGGACCTCAGGAGAACGTCCTTGCTCTTCCCCAAGTAGACCAATGGGATTTTATGAGTTCACATGAGCAGGTAGACAGGATCTTGATTTAACATTTCATCCAGTGCAGCACTCCCTCAGTAATAAGTATCATGTGGGATACCAAAATGAGTGGAATTATCTCACATGATGAATTTATAAACCATTAGCAAAAGATACAAGATCATGACTTTTATTTTTAACTTCATTTTTACTTACTTTTCTCTTAATGTTTATTTTTCCCATCTTTTGTTTTCTCCTCTGAACTACGCAGAGGCTGGAAATTTGGTTCCGCTCTCTATCAGTGCCAACCTATGATATTTCAGGATGCCTACAAATGGTCAAGGATAACTCACTGACCAACTTTCTTCCTTACTGTGGTGGATCTACCTCATTCTTTTTGGCAGCTCTCCTTGTAGAATAAATTTACCATGTTCAATGCGGCTTTCCACGATCCAAGGATACACAGTTCGGAGAGAGGATTACAATACTATGGCAAAGAGCTTCAGAACTTTGCTTTCTTTGAGCGCATCTCCCTGTTGAGAGAATGGGTTCAGTAACTTTACCCTTGTACAGCTAACACTGGGAATTTTCTATCAGAAGTATCAAGGCCCAAGTCCTACCACTCCACAGTTCAGCATGTATGAACACTGGCCAAGTGCTAGCTTTTAATTTGAAGCCTTTGGTGTACATTTTCTAACACATAGCCAGTGGAAAAAAAAAGCTATGCTTGTTTTGTTTTTTATTATTCACAGGATGTGTATGTCACTGGCAAGGCCAGCATTTATTCCCCATCCCTATACAACCAAGTGGTTCGCTAGGCCATTTCAGAGGGCAGTTGATAGTCAATTACATTGCTGTGTCTCCGGAGTCACATACAGAATAGACCAGGTAAGCAGATTTCCTTCCCTAAATAACATTAGTGAATCAGATGGGTTTTTATAAAAATCCTATAGTTTCATGGCTACCATTATTGATACCAGCTTTTTATTCCAGATTTACTAATTAACTGAATTTCAATTCCCCAGCTGCCATGACGGGATTCAGAACACATGCCTCCAGATCATTAGTCTAGACCACTGGATAACTAGTCTAGGAACATAACCACTATGTGACTGTACCCCATTCCAGTAATCCATTGACATGAGTGTTATACACTGGATGTGGTTAAGGAGGATCTGCCTTGACGTCTGCTTCATTTTTTGCTGAACAAAATAACAAACATTATAATAGTATAAAATGGGATTAATATGCAAGGCTCCACAGAGACAGATGAATATCTGAAAAATTATAATTGAAAATACCTGAATTTCTAAAGGTAATCTATGACATGACTATAGTTCCCTTTAGTGCTACTTACCTGTAAGATTATGTCCAGTATTTTTAGTCATCATAAGATACAGTACATACATTGCACCAACATAAATATTGCACCTACAAATTCACCAATGCTGTTCCCTAGTCAATGACTCCACCCCCTCTTCCTGGCAACTGTCTGAAGCTGAACCAGAATGTTCGCAACACTGCTGTCATATCTGACTCCGAGATGAGCTTCTGACCACATATCTACACATCAGTAAGACCACCTATTTCCAACTCTGTAACATTGCCCGACTCCACTCTGACCTCAGCTCAAGTGCTGCTGAAACCCACATCCATGCCTTTGCTACCTCTAGACGTCGCTATTCCAAGGCACTCCTAGCCGGTCTCCCATGTTCCACCCTTCATAAACTTAACATTATCCAAACCTCTGCTGTCCATGGCCTAGCTCACAGCAAGTCCCATTCACCCATCACAACTGTGCTTGCTGACCTACATTGGCTCCAGGTTAAACAGCACCTCAATTTTAAAATTCTCATCCTTGTTTTCAAATCCCTCCATGGCTTTGCTCACCCCTTCCTATCTCTATAATCTCCTCCATGCAAAAAACCCCTCCAATTTTGGCCTCTTGAGCATCCCTGATCCAAGGCCCTAAGCTCTGGAATCCTTCCTTAAACCTCTCCACTTCTCATTGCTCCTTCAAGATGCTCCTTAAACCTATTTCCTCATCTGCTCTAATATCTTATGTGGCTCAGTACCAGATTTTGTTTGTTAATGCTCCTGTGTAGCTCCTTAGGATTTTTTAACTACATTAAAGACGCTTTGTAAAAGCAAGTTGTTGTTGTTGTCGTCTTGTGGCTGACTGATTAAACTCCTAAGTTCTACCATTCCAGGAGGCAACATGTGAGAACATGGTCCAAATGCTACCTTTTATTGAAGTCTTTGCTAGAAAATTGCCAAATGAAGCTCTGGTACTGAGTTTTTGAACCTAGTACTGAGCTCAGTGCCCAGGAATGGGAAAGATGCCGATTCAGATGTACCTCTTCATTCAACAGCCAGTGAGGGACATATCCAAACAAAGATTGTCCAGGTGGTGCCCTTTATATTGGCAGAGCTAACCTGACGGAATATCTCCTCTAAGGGACGGTACACATTGTCATTTTTGTCATGGAGTCTTTCTCGGGGCGGGGGGGGGGAAGAGGGTAACACTTTATTACATTTTACCAGTTGCACTCCGCAGATGGCATTTCCATAAAACTATAGTGTCCCACAGAATACCAGTTTGTTCATATTTAACCCAAGAACTCTCAGTACTGTTCTTAACCAGATAGTTAACTGACTCCTTTTAAAGGCATTAATCAGCATGATATTAATTGATGGGAGTCCATTGCTTTTATATAATATTCATGGGAAAATAACTTTACATCTCTGAATCAATGGCTGGAATTTTACAACACCACACTGCCCACACAACCCCACTTTCCGGAAACGGAGTGGTGGTGGTGGTGGGGGAGAGGGGGTCGTGAAAATCAGGTGGGATGGCAGTGGGGGGGGGAGGGGATGGGGGTGGGCAGGGTGCCCTGTCAATTGCCTACCCACCTCCGTGAGTATTTTACCAGCAGCGGGGTAGGAGTTGGGCAGCCTACCCTTTGACCAATTGAGGCCCTTAAATCGATAATTAATAGCCAGTTAAGGGCCTCTTCCCATTGCCGCTGGTACTTTACCAGTGATGGGAGGAGCCAATGCCTTGTGGCAAGGCCACTTGGTATATCCTGGCGGTCTGACTGCAGACTCGGGGGGTGGGGGGGGGTGGATGGGTCCCTCACTGCTCATGCACCTTGTGCCCCATGGAGGGCCCACCCCCCTCCAGCAGAAATGGCCACCCCCCACTGGCCTCCCGATTGCCACCCTGTCCAACAACCACCACCCCCCACCCCCCGCTCGCTGAGGTCTGCCTGACTTGCCCTAGCGAGCCCGCCCCACTTAACTGATCAACCGGCCAGTAGCTCTTGGAGGTGGGGCATACTGCCTCATGGGGGCAGAAGCCATAAATTCAGGCAACTAATTGCCTGAACCATGCAAAATTTCATCGTAGCTTCCCAGGCTGGTGGAGGTGGGCTCGCCCCAACTTTCCAGCCGGTGGGTGGGTCCACCGCCTCCTGCCAAGACATATGGGGAGAAGATGGGAAAGTGGAGTTGAGGTAGAAGATCAGCTATCATTGTTTTGAATATCAGAGCAGGCTCGAAGGGCTATATGGTCTACTCCTGCCCCTATTTCTTATGTTATGTCTCATTAGTGGATAGTTAATATTATTTCATGTATTTTAAGCTCACAGTTTCAGTTAAACCAGCTCTTAACTCAATGTTTTCCAAAAAAAAAAACCAGTAAGTACTGGAAATACTCAGCAGGTCAGGCAGAATCTGTGCAGAGAGAAGCAGAGTTATCATTTCAGATCTGTGACCTTTCATCAGAACTGTTCCTATGAAAGGTCACAGACCTGAAACATTAACTCTGCTTCTCCTGGCCTGCTGAGTATTTCCAGCACTTTGTTTTTATTTCAGATTTCCAGCCCCTGCAGTATTTTGCTTTTATTTTCCAAAAAAAAACTTGCTTTAAGATTTTTTTTGTAAAACATCAGATGGCCTAGCCAGCGACGCCCACATCCCATGAACGAATAAAAAAAAAATGAACAGATTCTGAAGACAGTCTAGATCAGGTTAAATCTTCAGGGGCTGCTCACCCATGCTGCAAATATAGCAATGTCAGAATGAAGTTGAAAGTAAATGAGGCCACGAATTTGAACTTGGAAGCCCTGAAGTCAGAAAATGGGAGTGCGCCATGTTTCCAGCCACTTCTGGCTGCATGGCACCCCACATTGGGAAGGGCACTAGTGTGGGTGTACCATGCATGTGCCGGAAATGTCAGTAGTCATCAGATATTTGATGCACATTTTTGAAACTTGGACTGTGCAGGTCCAGTGAACATCTGTGCTAATCACTCACAGCAGAACAAGTGTTCAGAAACAAAAACAAGAAATGCTGGAGTCACTCAGCAGGTCTGGCAGCATCTGTGGAAAGAGAAGCAGAGTTAACGTTTCGGGTCAGTGACCCTTCTTCAGAACTCAGATGTTCAGATGCACGAGGGACCCCCACTAGCACTATTTAAAGGGCCAGTAATCCAACGTGGGTGCTTTTGACTTACTTCTGTTGCAGCAAAGTTTGTGGAAGAACTGTAGATTACTTTTAAAGGTGTTGTGGTGAGCTGGTGCATCCATACAAGGAGGGAAGATGATTTAGTCACCTGTACATACCAATTCTGCAAGAGGTATAGGGGCTGAAGTTGCAGTGCCTCAAGGTCTGCAACATGGTAGACAAATGGAGCAGAAATTGCAAATAGAAGAATCTCTACAAAGAGGGAGGAGGAGGAGGTGGGCTCTCCAGAGAAGGCTCTACCCACCACGGGTGTTCAGAGAGTACTTGTCCTACCTCCATCTCAAGCAGGAGCAATGCCTGAGGTGCCTCAGATTCAAACAAGGAGCTTGTCATTAAACTGTGCCAACTCCATCAACAAGACCTGCAGCCACAGAGCAGGATGAGGATGATGCTGCCAGTGGCTATCAAAATAACTATGGCCCTTAATTTCTACTCCTCAGGTTTGCTCCAGGCGGAAGCAGGCGACATCACAAACATCTCCCAGTACGCTGTCCATTGCTGCATTCGAGAGGTGACAGAGGCCCTGTCATGAAGAGAGGCTGTTTCATCTTTTTCTCTCTAACCAGATAGAAGCAGGATGAGAGGGTACGTGGCTTTGCCGGGATAGCAGGATTCACAATGGTGCAGGGAGCCATCGATTGCACACATGTGGCATTGCGGGCCCCCAATGCCTTCATCTTGAGGCAGTCAGTCATTTCCGCCGTGTTCAGGCCACCAGGAAGAACCAGAGGGTGAGCTGCTCGGAGACAAGTGATACCCCCTCTACACATGGCTGATGATCCCCATCCCACCCCCACACCAACCCACTACACAAGTACAACACGTGTATAACAAGTGCAATGCTGCCACCAGAAACATTGTGGACCGACCAGCAGCATGCTTAAGCAACGGTTCCACTGCCTCGAACACTCAGGAGGTGTCCTACCCTACTCTGCAGAGGAAGTATTAAAGTTTGTGGTGATTTGCTTTGTCCTCCACAGCATCGCTATCATGAGGGTGCAGCCATTGCCACCAAGCACACAGAGGAAACCTACAGAGGACGAACAGGAGGAGGAGGTGAAGGAGGAAGAAGAGGAACAGAGTGCCTACTCAGACTCTGCTTCCATTAGGAGATTATCCCTTCACCACCATGGCTCCAATATTCCACCTTTCCATCCATCTGGGATGCCACAGCACAGCATTCTTTTGGCCATGATCCTGCAGTAAAAGCTACCAACAAAAACATTTCCATAATATCTTTATCCAATTCCACAAACAAAAATGAACTATTCATCCTTGTTCATTCCGTCGATGTCTATCTTGCGGGTTCCTTTGCCCAGCTTAGAGCACCTACACAGTGCCACCCCAGTGGGTGCAACATGGCTGATACAGACTGCTGACATTCACTGGCTGAAACTGCAGATGACCATACAGGATGCCCTCAAGTACCTCTGGGTTTATGGCGCACAGCTTCGGGTTGCAACACATTGGAATGGGTGGCAACAGTTGGAGCTGGCTGGCTGAGAGGCAGCACCAAGTGCACTGGTGGAGTTGCAATGATGAGAGCACCAATGCTGTCATCCTGAGAGAAAGCAGCAGGTTAATGCCCCACGAGACCCACTCCCACAGGTTGACACTTCACCAATCCTCGTAATCTGTTGCAGGACAGATTACTGGACTGCAGCGAGAGCCTGCGTGCCCCTTTGAGCATTGAAATCCGCAGCCATGGTGACAGGAGACTGAGGCTGCATGGCAGCAGGTGTAGATCTCATAAACTCCGTTTCCACTGCAGCACTCCGCCTATGCTGCAATGAATGCTGAGACAGCGGCTACCAGATGCTGCATCGTGGTTAGGTCCGCAAGTGCTGTCATCGAGTTGGCCACCACTTCCATGCTGTAAAGGATGGCCTCCAAGCCCTGCACCATGTTGGAGCCAGACCCCTCCATGTTCCCAGCTAGGTACTGGTGAATATCTGACAGGTCAGCCAATGCATCACACATCTTGGTGTGCATCCTCATCAATGTTCTCCTGTAAGCTGTCCCATTGAAGTCCTCACCTCAGTCCCTTATAGCAGAACTTGTGTGCAACCTCGTCCTCTGTAAACACACACACACAAGCTATCCTTTTCCCCTGGCCTGGCTGAAGTCCATTCATGCCCAGTGACCCACCACATGCGGATCCTAATTACAAACTAGCCTCTAAAGTTTGCGCAATGAGCTGGTGGCTGCGAGTGTCAGATCAAGCAATCGTGCCTCTTCATCAGTGGTGTGGTGCTATTCTCACTCTTCCTGCTGGGCTGCTGTGTCAGGGCAGGCAGAAATTCTTGGGTGCCTATAAGCAGAAAATCAGAAGGGGAGGGTTGGAGTGAGGTAGAAAGCTAAAGGCCTATGGTCACAATATCCGCAGCTTGCAATTCATGCCAGATAGCAGCGTGAGGGTGAGGTGGGAGTTGAGAAGGGACATAAGGCTGTCATCCTGAATGTTCTCGGTGATGCTGAATGCAATGGGTTCTGTCGCTGACAGCCCCATTTTGCGGAGCACCATCTCTTCCACAGGGGTCAGGAGATGTCGGCGTGCCTGGCTCCCGATGCTTCTGCTTTGCATTTCATGCAGGACAAGGTTGTGCACAGATAGGGAAGAATGGTGGGTGATATGCCTTCCATTGCCAAATAGCTGGAGGAATGTGGAGGCTGCGAGAGGTGGGTGTGAGGCTGGCATCGTTGGAAGTTGTGCAAGAGTAAAGTGGAGCATCTGAATGTTCGGCCTGAGTCCTAGGGACTGCTAGGGACTGTTGATGGATGAGTGATGAGGTGCAGTGCATTGAGAAGCCTGAGAGGTTGCTGGTATGGTGGGTAATGTCCTCTGAAGATGCATTCACTGATTTTGATCACACGTGGGAGGTTACTGAACTTCTTGTGGCATTGCTGCCATGTCCTCAGGTCCAGACTCAGGTAGTTGACCTCCCTTGCCACCTGCTCTCATTCCCTTTGGAGAGTTTTCCTTGAGGGCCTCCTGGCTCCCCTCGGAAACATGGCCTCTCTCCTCCTGTCAACCGCCATCATTACAGCTTCCAGAGCAGCATCCCGGCACCTCGGAGCGTCTCCTCTTCCCTGGTACTCCATTTGTTTAGATTCTACTTGCAGCCAGTTGCAGTACTGGTCGTCAGCAGTAGCTTCCTTCTGAGTGCAGCTCCTCTGTAAGAGGGGCAGGCTGCCTTTAAGTGCTATTCGCTAGCTGGAACACATGTTAACCACATAAGCTGCTAGCCCCCCTGTTGAGTGTTCAGCCAGCCACCAGCACAGGTCGTGTTTGGCTGACGTTACAATCAGGCAAATGAGAAGGCAGCATGAAGTTTGTGTGCTCCCTCTCTCAATTGGTCACAAATCACAACTCCCATATCTAAAAACAAGAGGAAGCAAATTTTGAGCCCTGAATCTTTAAAGATAGAGGGATAGAGTTACTGCTTCAGGCGCAAATAGCAATTCAGATGCAAATTTCTTCCAAAATTGTGCCTTTTTGAAAAGTGTTCTTCCCCTACCTCCATGCCCTGCTTTCCGCTCAAACTTATTTGTGTAGCGTTGAACACAAAATTTGCCCTGAACCAATGCAACTGCACAGCACTTTGAAACATAATCATATTTAAAAGAAAAACTTTGCTTTATAAACTATTCCCTGATATATTGAATAGTGGTAACTTGGTAAAGATTGATTAAAACAGCTAAAAGTCAGTTTTTTTAAAAAAAAGCATTTTATGTCACAGTGGTAATTACTGAAAACGATATAAAAAAATATGCAAAACTATTTTGTAGTTAGATTGGGGTACAGTAGTCAGTTCCTTGGTAAATTGAAAGAAAAGTTTCATTCAAAACTTTTCAAAAAGTACCTATGAGGGTCCTTGTGCCCAGATGATCCAGGTTATTTTTTGGAGCTTCCTTGAAGCCCTGCAAATGAGCGCAGTTGGCATAAACTCCCAATGGTGATTCATTTGCCCTTGGGGCATGGACCAAAGCTCCCTGTAAACTGTGCGTGCACACAGCCACACAACTACCAGGAAGGTATGGCGCAGGCCACCCACAAGTTGTCCCTTTTAAGATACAGCGTGTGCACGGCTGTGCAAGAAAATTTAAAGTAACCACACATTCAAATGAATAGGCCATGCACAATGAGAAAAATCTGGAGGGGACATTGGCATTCACAGCTTATTGGGCGGGGCCTGCTTCTAGCCAATGTTTTTTAAACTAGCGCAAAAGATCATGGAAACTCAGGTTGCGCTGAACACAATTTGTACTTAAAACTCTGTGATCTTTTGTGCCAGTTACGCGATATCAGGCAAACTGCACAGAGGAAATCAGTGTAATTGGGCAGAAACACCAGGTGAGGGAATCAAAACAGGTGATCAGACTCGCAATCTGAGTCAATGATTTCAATTAATTTGAAGTATTTAGCTAATGCAACATGTATAAATGAAGTTACACATAAAATTAAGTTCAACTGTAAGTCATTTCAATTCTTATATGTGGTTTCGAGGTGGCATAGTGCACCAGGCAAATAATGCACTATAATAGTGAATGGCAAAGTGTGACCATGGCCTGAATTTTTAGGCCCAGATGGGGGTGGACAGGAAGGCGTGCGGGTGTGGAATTTTGCACTACCAGACAGCATGCCAGTTTACTGGCTCCATCCCACCACCAGGCTATCTTCCCTGAGGGGGGATTGGGGGGGGGGGGAAGGTAGGATTATCTGCCCACAAGCAGCGGGTAGCGAATTCAGATAGTTAATGGCCTACTAAGGCCTATTGTTGGAGGTTGACTGGAATTTTCCATTCAGCCTCCAGGCCCCCAGAGGTAACCGAACAGTGCAGTTGCCTGCCTAGAGGTGACCACCCAGCAGCAGAGAGGGGGCCAGCACTCCAGGAAAGCCTCTCTGTCTGCCTGGCCCCAGCTACAGACCACCCCGTGGAGGGGCTCCTTCCCCCTCTGCTGAGGTCATTTTTTATTTTAAACTTTAAAAAGTTGGAGAGCACAGGCCTCCATTTTGGGACTCCCTCCATCTCACCTACCTGGAAAGTCATCCTGCTGCTGCTTCCAAGATAGAGAGTCTCCTGTTGGCCCTCCAGCTTCGAGAGTCCTTAATTGGATGATGAGCCTGCTCTCTGATCATTAACTGGCCAATTTGGGGAAAATCACAGATGAGTGACTGTTTCCTGCACAGTGCAGGCCCCTGACCCCCATTTGAGCCTGTTGGCAGATTCCTGAAATCTGCAGGGAAAATCCTGCCCCTTGCATCTGTAATAACGCACGCTAGGGGAAGAATTAATCTTTTTAATGAACTAGAATGTGTCATATTTCTCCATAATTAAAGAACTGTTAGCAAAATCATAGGTATTTAAAATGTGCAATTTCGAAGAATGTGACTATTAAGTTATCGCCTCATTTTTCACGAAGCGGACTTTCATCTTAGTTGTACCACTGTGCAGAGATACCAAGTAGAGGCCACCCCCTGCTTACAGGAAAGTTTTCCTTGTCTTTCCCATTCAAATAGTTGACTAGTAGCCAGTTAAGAGAGCTTTATTGGTAGAGGATTGCTAGCAGCTGGCTTGTCACTTGTCAGACAGGGATGATGTGCACTGCATTGGAGACCAAGCAAGGGGAAAAGGAAACATCTATACCTAAAAGGACAGAATTATGATTTCCAACTGAAGACAGCCTCCCACGCTTGAAATAGTAGATTACATTATACAAGAACAACTCCTGTACTTTGTCTCTCACACTTCTATACATACTTCTCCAATATTAGAGGAAACCATTCACCAGCCCAATTAATTCTGATTATACCATATCAAGGTTACAGGGGGAATTATCATCTATCAACATGCAGCAGATGTTAAGAAAGCTAGTGGACAGTAAATGCTTCTCCTTTGAACTTTTTCCAATGCTCAATTGAACAGTGACATCAAATGCTTTTCTGCACTATATTCTGCTGTGGCACTACAAAGTATATCGAATCCTATAATTATGCTGCAAGAAAGATAAATATAAATGGTCTCAATCTAGCAGTATGCTAAGCTGCTCTTGCAGGGTATTCATGAGAACTGTACAAATATCTCAAATGATTTATATATTTTCTTGTTGAAATGTGGACCCTATCACTCATAAGTCAAGTGTTAGTTCTTACCTGCACATCTGTTGGCTACATCTCTGTAATTGCCCACAGGGCAATGTGAGGCACACTTTCCACTGTGTATAACCCTTCCTTCAGGACAGGTCAGACATTTTGGGTTGTCATGGTAACAAGTCTGACATGATGAGTCACATGCTGCACAATAAGGAAAAATGAGAAATCAAGCAAAATCAAACAGATTAAACTATTCTCTACGTAAAATGGCACAAGCCAATTAACTGAACCATTCATGTATGTAGTTAATAGGCTTAAGTTAATGTATGTTTCCAGTGCCTCAAGCAATTCCTATATTTATAGGTACTTCAGTAAGATCTTAGGATAGTTCCCATTTTGCAAAACTACTTTTTATGATGCAAAGTTCTTAGATGTTCTGAAAATTCAGCATACATGAACAGTTTCTAAAATAAAACATTGCTTCAGCAGCAAGAGATCACTCGTGTGTGAAGGGCCAGATGAGTGTGAGTTTAACTTCAGCAGGAATTCAGCCTTCAAGTGCACTAGGCTTAAAATTATATTTGAGGAAATAAACCACCCAGTTATTAGAGTTTTTTTTATTTTAAGAGAAATCTAGTTTTGTATGAACAACAGGTAAAACCTGTGAGATTCACCACCCATGAAAGGTTGGAAGATCCTGGGTAACATAAGGCAGTGGTTCTCAAACTGGGGTCCACTGATCCTTGAAGTCCTGTAGAGACTTTCCAAGGGTCTGCAAAATAGTGTGGAAGTGCAGGGCTGGCCTCGGGGGTGAGCAACTGGAGGCAAGTTTAGTGCAAGCCAGAAGTGCATGGCTGTCTCAGCCAGGAGGGGAGCAAGCATGGAGGAGTGCTGAGAGCAGCACAAAGATCACTACATCTGTAAGTAAATACCTGTTGTCTTAAACGCATGATTAAAACACATTTTACATGCAGCACTTTCACATTATGAGTATTATAGGTATTATAATTTAGATGGGGGCTCCATGACTACTAATCCTTTTGAAAAGGGATTCTGCAAACAAAAAAGTTTAAGAATCACTGGTATTTAAAAAGATGCATGTGACTAATTCAGGAACATAAGAAATAGGAGCTGGTGTAAGCCATTTGGCCCTTCAAGAGTACCCCGTAATTCAACAAAATCATGGCTAATCTTCTACCTCAACTCCACCTTTGTGCACTATCCCCATATCCCTTAACTCCCTTAGCACCCAAGAATCTATCAACCTTTGTCTTGAATGTACTCAACAACTGAACATCCACCGCTCTCTGGAGTGGAGAATTCCAAAGATTCACAACCCTTTGAGTGAAGAAATTTCTCATCTCAGTTCTAAATGGCAGACCCCTTATTCCAAAATGTGTTCTAGATTCACCAGCCAGAAAAAACATTTTCTCAGCATCTACTTTGTAAAGCCTCTTATCAATTTTATATGTTTCAATTAGATCATCTTTCAGTCTTCTGAACTCCAGGGAATAAAGGGCAAGTCTACTCAATCTATCCTGGTAGAAAAGCCCCCTCATCCCAGGAACCAGTCTAGTCAATCTTCATTGCACTACCTCCAGGGCAAGTATGCCCTTTCTTAGGTAAGGAGACCAAAACTGCACAGAGTACTCTCAGTGTGGCCTCATCAATGCCCTGTATAACTGTAGTAAGACTTCTTTACTCTTGTACTCCAATCCTTTTGTAACAAAAGCTAACATACCATTTGCCTTCCCAATTGTTTGCTGTACCTACATGTTAACTTTCTGTGATTCATGCACAAGGACACCCAGGTCCCTCTGAATGCAAACATTTCCTACGCTCACCATTCAAAAAATATTCTGCTTTTTTTATTTTTCCTACCAAATTGGATAACTTCACACTTTGCCACTTTGTATTACATCTGCCATGTTCTTGCCCCCTCATCCACCCTGTCTTTATCCCTCTGCAAACTCTTTGCATCCTCCTCACCACTTACTTTCCAACCTCATGTTGTATCATCACCAAACGTTACACTCAATTCCCTCACCTAAGTTATTAATCTAGATTGCAAATAGCTGAGGCCCAAGTACTGATCCTTGTGGTACACCACTAGTTACAGCCTGCCAACCTAAAAATGTCCTGTTTATTCCTACTCTCTGCTTTCTGTCCATTAACCAATCCTCAATCCATGCTAATATATTAGCCTGAATCTCATACATCCTAATTTTGTGTAATAACCACTTGTGTGGCACCTTATCGAATGCTTTCTGAAAATCCAAAGACACTATCATCTGCTGGTTCCCCCTTATCCAACCTCGTAGCCACATTCTCAAAAAACTCCAACAGATTTATCAAACATAACTTTCCTTTCATAAATTCATGTTGACTTTGCTTAAGCATATTATGATTTTCTAAGTGTCCTGTTACCACATCCCTAATAATAGGTTCTAGCATTTGCCTATGACTGATGTTAGGCTAACTGGCCTATAGTTCCCCGTTTTCTCTCATAGAGTCATTTTACACCATAGGAGGCGGCCATTTGGCCCATCGAGTCCATGCTGGCTCTTCACAGAGCAATCCAGTCAATCCCACTCCCCTGCTCAATCTCCGTAGCCCTGCAAGTTTATTTCCTTCAAGTGCCCATTCAATTTCCTTTTGAAATCATTGATTGCCTCCTTTTCCACCACCCTCGTGGGTGGCAAGTTCCAAGTCATTACTGCTCGCTGTGTAAAAAAAGCTCTTCCTCACATTCTCCCTGCATCTCTTGCCCAAAACCTTCAATCGGTGTCCCCTAGTCCATGTACCAGCAGTTAATGGGAACAGTTTCTCCACGTTGTTACGACCGAGGCGGGAAGAGTGAACTGTTAATTCAGTCCTACTTCTCTACAAGTCACAGTACATCAATAAATTTTCCCACTTACGAAACAGCCAATTAGATACTCTATTCGTCCCCAGAATAAAGCACACCAACCAGGTTTCTTTAATAAACAACAAAATTATCCGTTTATTATAAAACCAGGTCTTAACCTATAATCAAGTAAATATTGAAGCCCCGTACTTTTATATCCTAGCCCTCATGCACATGCAAATACATCCAAAAACCAGTTAACTGGGAAAAAAAAGGATTTTTATTTACATCTGTTACAAAGAAATAAAAAGAATGGAAAAAAAAAACTAATTCTGCAAGGATTTGGAAGGAAGCCCTTTGGTTTGGCGAGGTATCTCAAAGTCAAATAGTTGGCGGCCACTAGGAATCCTTCCAGGCGAGATTGATGAACAGTTGTTTTGGGAAGGTGTTCAAAGGAATTCAACTGCAGAAGGCTTCACATAGGTGTTACAGCAGGTGTGCAGCAACAGAATTTTCAGTCCTTTTTAAAGATGCAAGGTTTCTGCAAGCTTTCAGGATGTCTCCCAAAAATACAGGAAACAACAGTACAACTTCATACAAGCTTTTGCTTTTCAAGAGCTGGGGTTCTTTAAAGAGAGGTAATAGTTATCTGGTTTTTCCTCTGATCTCCTGGCAGGTCCATGCGCAGATTCCAACTGCCTGCTTTTAGTCCAAAAACCAACATCTTTTAACAGTTCAAAATGAAACAATTTTTTTTCCAGGCAAGTCTCATGCTAATCATAAATTCTCTTTTGTCACAACAAAGCATAACTCTTAAGTCAAACCCCCTGTGGTTTATTTGAAATCAGCTGGTTTCCAGTATTTGTTTAATGGTCAAAACCAGAAGCCGCTTGTTGACTTTTTTTAAAAAGCATCCATAAAGTTCAGCTATCTCCAGATGTTTCAATGCCCATGAAATCCTTTTTTTGTTTTTAAAAATATAGATTCCCAAGTTTTAACACAATAAAATAGAAATTCCATAACAACTTCTAACTTATGGACAGCACAGTGGCGCAGTGGTTAGCACTGCAGCCTCACAGCTCCAGCGACCCGGATTCAATTCTGGGTACTGCTTGTGCGGAGTTTGCAAGTTCTCCCTGTGAACCGCGTGGGTTTTTGCCGGGTGCTTCGGTTTCCTCCCACAGCCAAAGACTTGCAGGTTGATAGGTAAATTGGCCATTATAAATTGCCCCTAGTATAGGTAGGGGGATGTGGTAGGAATATGGGATTAGTGTAGGATTAGTATAAATGGGTGGTTGATGGTCGGCACAGACTCGGTGGGCTGAAGGGCCTGTTTCAGTGCTGTAACTCTAAATATAAAATATAATATAAATTATTTAAGCCTGTCATAATCTTGTACACCTCTATCAAATCTCCCCTCGATCTCCTTTGCTGCAGGGAGAACAAGCCCAGCTTTTCCAACCTCACCTTGTAACAAAAATCCCCCATCCCTGTAACCATTCTGGTAAATCTCCTCTGCACCCTCTCAAGGACCCTCACATCCTTCCTAAAGTGTGGTAACCATAACTGAATGCAATACTCTACTTGGAGCCTAACCAGAGCTTTATAAAGGTTCAGCATAACTTCCCTGCTTTTGTACTCAATGCCTCTATTTATGAAGCCCAAGATGCCATATGCTTTACTACCACTCTCTTAATATGTCCTGCCAGCTTTAAAGATCAATGCACATGCACCCCCAGGTCCTTCTGTTCCTGTACATTCTTTAGAACTGCGCCATTAAGTCTATATTGCCTCTCCCTAACCCTTCTGCCAAATGAATCACCTCACACTTGCCCGCATTAAATTATATCTGCCACTTGTCTACCTAATCTGCTAGCCTATCTATGTCCTGCTGCAGGCAGTTCATGTCATCCTCACTGTTTGCCACTCCTCCATGTTTGGTATAATTGGCAAATTTTGAGATTCTACTCCTATTCCAAGATCCAAGTCATTTATATACAGCAAAAAAAAGCAGTGGTCCTAGCACTGCAGTCTGAAAGACAACTATTTACCACAACCCACTTCCTCCTTTCTTAAATAACGGGGTTATGCTTGCTACCTTCCAATCCTTGGGAACTCTTCTAGCATCTAAGGAATTCTGAAAGATCAAAATCAATGCATACACTATCTTTATGGCTACATCTTTTAAAACCCTAGGTTGCAGGTCGTCAGGTCCAGGGGATTTGTCGCCACTTAGTTCCATTAATTTCTCCAGTACTATTTCTTTACTTATACTTAGGTCTTTAAGTTCCTTATTCTCACTAGACCCAGGTTCTCCATTATTTCCAGAATGTTTTTTGTGTCTTCGACCATAAAAACAGATACTAAATATTTGTTTAGTCTCTCCATTATTCCCCATTATAATTTCACCTGTCTCTGTCTGGCCCATGTTTACTTTCACTAATCTCTTCCTATTTATATACCTGTAGAAACTTTACAATCTGTTTTTATGTCTCTTGCTAAGTCTATTCTCATATTCACGTTTCCCTTTCCTTATCAATTTCTTGGTATAGTTTGATGAATTATTAAATTCTCCCAAATCTCAGGCTTACTAGTCTTTTTGGTAACATTATTCTCTTGTTAGCCACAGTTGGAACACTTTTTCTGTGGGATTTTTGTACCTTAAACGAATGTATATTTGTTGCCAATTATGTATTAATTTTTTAAATGCTAGCAATTGCTTGTCTATTATCATATCTTTTAATGTAGTTTCTCAATCAACATTAGCCAATGCACCCCTCATATCTACACAGTTAGATTTATTGAGATTTAAGATTGTAGTTTCAGACTTAACTAAATCACTTCCAACTGAATATAAAATTCTCTCTTATTATGGACACTCATGATGAAATGTCATCAACCTGAAACATTGGGGGGAATTTTATGCTCTCTCCCACAGCGGGGTTGGAGGTGGGGAGAGAGTAAAATCGAGTGGGATGGTGGCAGGGGAGACCCCACCTCTGCCAAAATTTCGTCCGGGTCAGGAAGACTCTCCCCTCCCCTACGACCCCCACTGCACAAGACCCCTCCCACCCTGACCTACCATAAGCCTGGTTCTAGAGCTGCTCCTCGTGTCTGGTCACTGCAGCTACAGCAGCAGCCACTGTCTCCACGGTGATTGGCCAACAGCTCTACAAGGCCAGGACTTCCGGCAACAGGGGTCCAAAATCCTACGGAAGGCCCACTGCTGTCCAGCTAAGTACATGATTGGCAATAAATTCGGCGGGCCTTCTGTACAAGAGGTGACGTGGGGATCTCGGCGACCGTTTCCTGCTACATCGAGACCCCTGCCACCAGCATAAAATTCCCCCCCATTAACTTTGTTTCTCTCTCCACAGATTCTGCCCAATTTGTTGAGCATTTCCAGCATTTTGAGCCGATTAATTAACCCTTTCTCATTGCACAATACTAGATCCAAAATAGCTTGTTCCCTTGTTTGTTCCTCGACATACTGATCTAGAAAACTATCTTGAATGCATTCCATGAACTTGTCCTCCACACTATTACAGCAAATTTGGTTTGCCCTGTCTATATGAAGATTGATGTCCCCCATATTACCCTTATTACATGTGCCTCTAATTTTCTAATTTATACTCTGCCCTACACTACAATTTCTGTTAGTGAGGGCCTATAAAAACCTCCCACCAATGTTTTCTGCCTCTTACTGTTTCTTAGCTCCACCCAAACTGATTCTACTTCTTCATTTTCTCAGCTAAGAGTCTTTCTCTCTACTTTCTCCTATCCTTTATTATCAGGGTTACCCCTCCTCCCTTTCCATTCTGCCTATCTCTTCTCAAAGTTAAGTATCCTGAAATAGTTATTCTCATAGCCATTACAGAGATGTGGGGCAGGATTTTTCTCACAGGCTTTGGGACTTCGACGACAGGGCCAAATGGGGCTCAGAAGCCTGCACTGTGTGGGAAACAGTTACCCAGCAGTGATTTTCCCCGAATTGGCCAATTAGTGGACAGAGGGTAGGCTCACCATCCTGTTAAGAACTGTGGAAGAGTTCTTGAAGCACCAATAGGAGGCCCTCCAGCATTAAAAAAAAGAAGCTTGCCTTTATAGGTAAGAAAGGGAGGACATCTCATGATACAACCACAGGCAGGATAAGTATAAAATACTGCACATCAGAAAGTAAAATGGGCAATACCCATTATTTCATGAGTGGTACTGAAATAACTCAGGATGACGATGAAAGAGACTTAGAAGTCTTAGTAGACTCCATGTTCAACATGTCCAACCAACACAGAGCAGTAATCAATAAAGCTAATTGAATGCTGAACAGCATACCCAAAACAGAATATAAATCAGAGGAAGTCAACATCAAATTTGGTCAGAACACACCTCATGTACCATGTCTAGTTCTGGCCACTGAGGTATTCCTCAGACACAAGCGTTAGGAAAATCCACCTAATAACTTTTAAAAGGGAAGAGGATAAATATTTGAAAAAAGAAAAGAATAAAAAGGAAAAGTGGAAAGGGCATACAGCTTCTCAGCATGCAGATACAAGTCTGGTGGGCTAAATGGCCTCCTCTCGTATTATGAAATGTCAAGTTTGCATTACAGAACTGTATAACTATTTGCAACAGATCTGTTTGGTGTTGGTGTGGAATCTGCCTCTTTCTGCAGAAGCAAAAGACAAGCACACATGCAATTGTTTGAAAGCTACCATCATGACTTTCATTCTGGATGATGGCCATTCCCCAGGGTCTGGGAATGATCCACACACAGAAATGGATTGCTAGCCTGCACAGACAGCTAAGTGCTCAGATTGCTCACAGCCAGAAAACAATGGCAACCAGCACCACCATGATTAAACAAGGCACCCAGAAAAAGTACCGCTCCAGGAGATGATAACCACCACTTTATTTACTTTACCGCACTGCTACTCGACAAATATCTACAATACAATGGATTCAAAAGCATGAGTAGTAAATGACTTCTAATATGTATACAATAGAGTATACAAACAAAATTATGATTAACTGCCAACTAATACTTTCAAACTCAAGAGAATTTTACCGGCAAAAACAAAAGGATTACACCAGGTCTTTAAAAGATATAGGCTTACCATGGCAATTCCCGTCCTTTATGAAATATCCAGGTCCACAGTTGGCAACACAAGCACCGTCTTTGAGCAGAAGTGATAGATCCCTACAGTTAACACAATCAGTCTCTGAAGGACCACGACATATCAAGCAGGATTCGTGGCAAGCTGAAAAAAAACATTTAAATGTGATTGTCAGACCTATGACTAAATATAAAAACAAAAGTCTTGAACCATGTCCCTCTCCAATTTACCTTACAACTTTTTACATTCAGTCAAACATCATTACTCACTCTGGGGCTTTTGGAAATTTTAATCGGAGGCCTTTCACTGCCTCAAAAGGCATATGCTGACTGTACATTACACAGCAACAGTATACCAGTGAAATGAGGTGTGCTTGTCTTCAGAAGGAAGCCCCACCCAGACGGGAAGGGGGTAGAGTAGGATCAGAGGAGGTAAGCAGCCTGGACACCCAAATAAGGTAACAATTTTTTTACAAATGTAGCAGTATTTTCTCCCTTAATAACTGGCTTGAAGGGGGCAATGCAAAGGGTCTTCCCCCTGACAACTGGCTGATGACAAGCGTTTCTAGTAGCTTGGATCAGGCAGGCATGTAATAGTACAGATGCCTACCAGCCACACACAAAGGAGGTGCCCAATTTTGAGAGGAAGGGCATCCCAGATGTGGTCCCGGTGTAACTGCCAGGATTGCATCTCAACAGATCTTTCAGTTTCACTGTGGCAGTGTAAATAGTGAGCAGTATCTGGAAGAATTCCCGCTGGGATTAATTGCTTTTGCCAGCAAATTTTTTTTCGGCTTTAGTAAAGTCAGTATAGGACCTACATCAGCTGGTGTAGGTCTGGTTGCGCCGATTGATGGCATGTTGAGTGGAATTCACAGTGTCGCCCACAAAATTGCTTGTTGATAGGAGAAGGGGTGCAGAGGGACACCCCCGCTAACTGGTATTACGAACATACGAATTAGGAGGAGTAGGCCACTCAACCCCTCGAGCCTGCTCCGCCATTCAATAATTCATGGCAAAACTGATTACTCCACATTCCCGCCTATCTCTGCTAACCTTTCACCCCCTTGCTTTTCAAGAATCTATCTATCTCTGCCTTAAAAATATTCAAAGGCTCTGCTTCCACCGCCTTTTGAGGAAGAGAGTTCCAAAGACTCACGACCCTCTGTGAGAAAAAATTTCTCATCTCTGTCTAAAATGGGCGACCCCTTTTTTTTAAATAGTAACACCTAGTTCTAGATTCTCCCACAAGAGGAAACATCCTTTCCACGTCCACCCTGTCAAGACCCCTCAGGATCTTATATATTTCAATCAAGTCGCCTCTGACTCTTCGAAACTCCAGCAGATACAAGCTTAGCCTGTACAACCTTTCCTCATAAGACAACTCGCCCATTCCAGGTATTCGTCTAGTAAACCTTCTCTGAACTGCCTCCAACGCATTTACATCCTTCCTTAATTAAGGAGACCAATACTGTATATAGTACTCCAGATGTGGTCTCACCAATGCCCTGTATAACTGAAGCATAACCTCCCTATTTCTGTATTCAATTCTCCTTGCAATTAATGATAATATTCTATTAGCTTACCTAATTACTTGCTGTACCTGCATTCTAACCTTATGTGATTCATGCACTAGGACCCCAGATCCCTCTGCATCTCAGAGCTCTGCACTCTCTCACCATTTAGATAATATGCTTCCTGCCAAAATGGACAATTTTACATTTTCCCACATTATACTCCATTTGCCAGATCTTTGCCCATTCACTTAATCTATCTATATCTCTTTGTAGCCTCCTTATGTCCTCTTCACCACCTACTTTCCTACCTATCTTTGTGTCAGCAGCAAATTTAGCAACCATACCATTAGTCCCTTCATCAGTCATTTATATAAATTGTAAAAAGTTCTCCAGCACTGATCCCTGCAGCACACCACTCATTACATCCTGCCAACCAGAAAATGACCCACTTATGCCTGTTTCCTGTTAGCTATCTTCTATCCATGCCAATCTGTTACCCCTTACACCATGAGTTTTATTTTTCCACAATAACCTTTGATGTGGCAGCTTATCAAATGCCTTCTGGAAGTCTAATTACAATACATCCACCTTCATCCACAGCACATGTTACTTCTTCAAAGAACTCCAATAAATTATGAATGGCTGTTAAACAGGGTGAAAACCAATCCACCCTTTGACCACACTGATGTTCCAGATGGTAGTTTACTAAATGTGAAGATCAAAACAATAAAGTCTGTTCTCTGAGGAAGTATTAAGAGCTATGACTATTCGGTTGAATGAACATAATGGTCTATTTTCCTAAGTTTGCTTTTTAAGAACAAGGATACTTAGATTTAGAGCATGGAATACCATTTTATACTCACTTATAGTGATAAACTTTCATCTTAAAAGTGATGAATACCAATCATCGATATATACTGTAGGCACATGAAGCTCTGTACAAGCAGTATTAAAAGTGAAAATTTACCCTTAACTGTGTTACTAAAGGAAGTAAACTGCAGAAAATATACCCCAAACATCTGTAAAAATGCCTTTTTAATCGACATTATTTGCACTGAAAAGCTATGTATCGAGTGTTCACCAATCCGCAGCATTTCTACACTTCATTGGTATCATGTTAACTTTGTCCTGCATTGTTGCCATAATCATGGTTATCAACATGGTCTCCTTTCTGGTTCCCTGAATATTCAGTTGTTAAATATTCAACTCATTGTGATACTAAGCCACACAGACCAAAAGATCCTAGGGTCAAACGTTATTTTGTGCTGAGCTATTTGATTTTAATCATGGTGGCAACAGGGGGTTATAATGGGCCTCAGTGCATCCAGATTAGGGGGGGGAATAAATCCATTCACTTTTCAACTCCTGGCCATAGTTAGTGACCACTGAGCTTGAGGTGAGAATCATTTTGTGCCCTGCTGAGCTTGAGGTGAGAACTGTTTTTTGCTCTGCTATTCTGTGCCCATAAGTGACATTTACCCTTCACTATATAGGTTTACATTTGAAGAATGGTCATTTTGATGAGTACCAGGGGATCACTGGTGCCCAATGAACCATGTCTCTGCATGGGCCAATACCTTTGTGGGAGAAACTGGGGATGGGTTGGTCAGTCTTACATCACACATGATATAATACTATTCTGTGGAAATTTTTTCACAAATGCACAATGAAAAAGAATCAGTACACAATTAATACTTCAATATTATTTGCTTGGAAATTTACATTTGTGTGTGATTTTAATCATTTTTTATAACTTCATTTCCTTAAGTTTGGTTTAAACAATGCACCATAAGAAAGGGTCAAGTATAATTTATGACTTGGGCAAAACTCACGTACAACTTTGTTGCTTATTTATTAAGTCAGCACATTCATCGATGTAAAGCCCATCATATGGCTTGTCACCATGTAACCTCTGAAACAACTTCTGTGCAATTTGTTTTACAAGTACGGAGCAACTACATTTTTATCATGCTCTGCAGACAATTGAATTATTTACATTCACCATGGTTCTACAAACAGGCATCAAAAGCTGCAGCATAATCTGTCTCTCAAATACTTGGAGCAACTATCATAAAAAGAACAGCTGTTTCATCATGTCTGATTCAGTCAAGCAATTCATGCTATCACTGAAGCAGAAATCCATGATATTCCTTCACAGGAAGTGCTATACAAAGATTCTGTTTCTAGACTGTCCCTAACCAGTTCTGCTAAAGCAAAAAGCACAGGAAACAAGAAGTGACTGAAAGTGGCAGTAAGTTTGCAGATATGTGCTCCACTTTAGAGAGCACCTAATCTAGGCTGACACTTCAGTGTAGTACAGAGGGAGTGCCAAATTGTCAGAGGTGCTATCCTTCAGATGGTAAGTTAACTAGTTAAGTAGATGTAGAGAGGATGTTTCCTCTTGTGGGGCAATCTAGAACGACAGGTCATAGCATTAGGATAAAAGGTAGCAGATTTGAAACAGAGATGAGGAGAAATTACTTCTCTCAAAGGATCGTGAGTCTGTGGCATTCACTACCCCAGGGTGCAGTGGATGCCGGGACAGTGAGTAAATTTGAGGATATAGACAGATTTTTCATTAGTAAAGGGTTGAAGGGTTATGGAGAACGGACAGGAAAGTGGAGATGAGGCCAAGATGAAATCAGCCATAATCGTATTGAATGGCGGAGCAGGCTCGAGGGGCTGAATTGCCTACTTCTAGTTTTTATGACCTTATGACCTTGTGACCTAACAGCATCAGTCAGATAGATATTTTTAAAAATCCATAACACTATTCAAGAACAGCAGTGACCTCTCCTGGTGCTCTAGCAGTATTCATCTCTCAACCAAAATCAGGTTAACTGGTTATTCATCTCATTTGCTGTTTATGGGGTTTGCTGTGTGTAATTGGCTGCCACACTTGCCTACATAATCTTGGCTGGCACTCTGGTACTGCGGGAGTGCTACATTATCGGAGGTGCGAACTTTGGATGAGATGTTACATCGAGGCCTTGTCTGCCTGTTCAGGTGGGTGTAGAAAATTCTATGACTCTACTTAAATAAAAGTAGACTTCTCCCAATGTCCTGGGCAAAGTTCTTCCATTAATCAAACAGAATAACTGGTTATTTATCTCAGTGCTATTTGAGGGACTTGTGCGCCAACTAGTTACTGGGCTGGACTTTGTTGCCCCTCTGCCAGGAGCAGCGGCAGGTGCAGAAAATGGCAGCCGCCCCGCACGGGAGCAGCTCTGTCGCGATTAAGCAGCAGGCGGCCACTTAACATATTGATGGTGGCCAGCTCCCCCAATCATGTGGCGGGGGCGGCATTGGCAACGCTGTTCAAGGTGCCACCTGATGACGGAGCAGGGGCTGGTGCCATTTTAAAAAGGCTGCCAGCCCTCAAGCAGTTCAACAGAATGCAGAGTTGACCCTCCCCCCCATACACTAAATATTGCAGAGTTGACCCCTTGCCCCCTTATACTTACACATGATACAGAGTTGATCCCTCCCCTACAACCCCCCCCCCCCCACCCCATCTATACTCAGAATGCAACAGTGACCCCTTCCCCTCCTCGATGGTGCCAGCTTCTCCTAGACAGGAAAGCAAAGGTGCGTGAATGCCACACGTCGTGATGAAGATCGGGAATGGACGGGAAGACCCCAGAGGGTGACATGGTAATGTATGCAGATAGGTATTTTAAATATTTAAACCAAGCTCCCATCACAGACTGATGGAGGGGCTGCCACAGAGCTTCCCCGCTGCCGGGAAGATGGGGCCCAGTAATCCCAACATTGGGTTCCGTGGTGGCCGCTGCCGCTCCGATTCTCCAGACCCCTGCCACACAACCCAACGTCGGGCTAGGAACAAAATCCAGCCCACTGTGTATGCCCACAAAACAAAGTGACTATACTTCAAACTTAACTTATCGCCCATGAAATGCTTTCTGGTGTCCTGTGCACGTGAAATGCACGACTTAACTGCAGGTTCTTCCTTACTTTTATCTAACATCATTACATGAGGGATTAATGGTCGAGAAAGTGGAATATATTTCTACTTTAAGTGTGTTCATATGACTTAAGGAACTCATGACATTTTATAAGTGGAGCAAAAATGCTGTGTCTGTTTAGAATTTGAAAATGCAAGGTAGCCATTGTGGAGTCAAATGAAAATATTAATTGATTCAGTATTTGATGGTATTTCTTCTTGTGTCCAACAAGAGGTATTTTCTTCAAAATGCATGAGCATTATAGAAATGGAAATATTAGTATATACTCCATCCAAAATTGTACTATCAAAGAGTACCGAAAACATCAGGCTCCACAAAACTGCACATTTAAGCTAAGCGGGGAAAGTGAAAAAAATGAACTTGTATTTCTACATTTTCTTTTCTCAGAAATATCCCAAATTCCTTCATCTACTATAAATGACTTTGAAGTGCAATCACTGCTGCTGCATAAGCAAGCATGGCAACCATTTAGCACACAACGAAGTCCCTCAAACAATAGTGAGATTAATGATGAATTAATTTATTTTTGGTGAATTTTTTTTAAAGGGAGGATTATTGGCCAGGAGACCAGGAAAATTCTCCATATGTAACTGGAGTCAGCTTCGCTATTTCAAGCTTCCCAATCCTCTTTTCGTAGTCTCACTCCCTGGCTGATCTGGAGACCCATCGAGCTCCATCATATACTTATATCCCAACTTGTATCTCGAATACTGCAGAAAGTAGTCAAAGGAAAACTGTTGAAAAGAAAAAAAGAAAACAAGAAGAGAAAGCAGGAAAATAAGTAAAGTTAAAGAGGGACAAAAGTGAGCAGTTAATAACAAAAGTGGAGAAGAGCAACAGAAGAGAAAGAGCCACAAAGGGAAAGACTTATCACTATCATCTTTAGCTAGAGGGATGTGAGAGGCTAAAAGTTTTTCTTTATGGGGGTCCAGCCCTAAAGAGATTGAAAATCTTATTTGAATCTTGTTGAATTTAATGTCAAGAATGACAACGCTTGAGTCATGACATGCATGCATACAAGTGTGGGGGGTATGAATGTGGTGGGGCAGGCTGTATGCCGACTTTCATTCGTCAGTGGCTGTGCCACTGTTAACTCTTTAAAGCAAAAGAAAGTCATACTTTTGCACAAGAAAATATGTTTGAGCTCTATCTCATAATTGCAGTCACATGAAAAATTAGATTAGCATTTGTTTGAAGTATTGTGGTAAAAATTAACTCCAGGAAAGCCAGCCACAAATTTCTGACATTGTTGTGAAAATGTTTTGCACAATAGTCAGCCAAGTGGAATCACATTAAGCAGCTTATACACGCTTAATGAGACATGACCTTTTTTTAGCTTCCGACTGCATTTTGACTTTGTTGAACAGTTCAATCTAAAATTATTCATCACACATAAGTTATGTAGAGACTGCCCATGAAATGGTAGTTTTATAACATTCAGATTCAATTCTCCATCTTTCATGGCTTGCAAGAATTAACAGCCTCCTCCTCTGAAGAAAAATCTGTTATGGCATCACATTTAGCTGTTGTGATCACCTCGTTCATGATTTATATTAATTTTCTAGAGGTATCCTTTAATTTGGGAATTGAGTTTTTCCTTAATGAACGACAAATGAAAACACTTGGTTTGAGAAGCTGCCAAACAAACCAAGGATGATTGCCAATCAAAGGGTAACCCACGTTTATTTAGTAAGGTCATATTGGGAAGTGTGGAGGCCTTGAACGACGGGAGCCTCTCTGAACTTTTTGATGGAGACGGTGGCCGGAATTTTACGCTGGACGGACGGGAGCCAGACTCCGACGTAAATGTCGGTGCCGATCCCGCTCCCGCCCAGCCTGGGGATCTGTCATGTATTTTACGGATCCCCAGGCTTCAATTGGCCCGAGGCGGGACTTCCACCCACTTGAGGGAGGAGGTCCCGCCTCAGTGAGCTGCCGGCCAATCAGCGGGCCGGCAGCTCTTAGTCTCAGCAGCGCCACCGTGAGTGGTGGCCACTGCTGAGACTGCAGTCCAGCCGACCGAGGAGGACGCAATGGAACCGGGACAGAAGGTAAGTTTGGCTAGCCTCACCAAGGGAATTGGTTGTGCCCTGGTGAGGCTAGGGTGGTCGTCTGGGGGGAGGGGGGTGCCTTGGATCCCAGGGTTGGGTTGCGAGGCGGGGGTGGCCCTCAATCGGGCACCCTGTGTGTGATTGCCAGGCGCCCCCCCCCTGGGTGCAGAAAAGCCGACAGCTATAGCTGGGGGGCCTTTCACGTCCCCGGCACACCCGCTTGCCACGGGTAAAATACTCGTGGAGGCAGGCGAGGCCCTGAAGTGGCCACTTAAGGGTCTTGATTGGCCTTGGGCAGGCGGGCCACTTCTCACCCGCCCCGCCCCCCCCGCCGGACCTCCGTAAACTTGGTCAGAGGCGGAACCGGGGCGGTTAGGCCTCCTGGAGCCTGCCACTCAATTTTACGCCGCCCCCATGCCACCATCCAACCCGCTGGGGCGGCGTAAAATTCCAGCCGGTGTGTCTGCAGCTGCTGCCATCCGGGTTTAAATTATTCATCTGATTTCCTAGAACAAAGAGAAAATTTGGAGTTGGAGGTAATTTTATCACATAAGGAAAAAAACAAGGGAGTACATAAGCATGTATAGAAACAAAAACTAAGATGGTAACAGCAATATTGTATGGTAATGCATATCAGAGTACGACATATTTACAGATGAATCAGGGTAGTCACTAGTGGGGAAAGGGCTACAATAGGGTAGGCTAAAACACCCAGCTGTTCGCTGTGTAAGACAGGGACAAAGCAAATGTGTGGTAGATCCATTCGCACCACAGTTAGAACTCAGGGATGACTGGTGTTACAGAATAGCAGTTTCTGTAAGTCATTTCACATAGCAGTTGGGGAACCTCTCAGAAGCAGAAAGGTAATTTTAATATTTAAAAATGTATCTTTTTGTTGTGTTTTTCAGATGCGGATGAGGGCTGGCTCCAGGATTGGCTCTGGCCTCTGAGAAACTGAAGACGTGGGAACTCTCAGCACTGGGAGTCCCTGCCCCTAACCTCATCCCCTCCTATGGCATTGATCTTGAACAGGTAGATGGTCCATGGGAACCCCGAAACAAGGCTGAGCCTCAGTGTATTTAAACCCTGACCGAACTTGCAGCTTTCACAATGCAATCTCGCCTGTTATGGCAGGAACACACCAGAAGGGCTGTGTACTTTCGAACATTATGTAAACTCATTGTACATGTGTTAAAAGTTTAAATCATATTTTAAAAATTAAAAATCATGGGGATAAAATTCCTCCTGTGGATAATTTTAGCATGAGTACACAACAGGATTTCCTGGGACAGAACCTTCATGGGATTCTCCTGATGTCCTGACATAGCAGTCAGCAAAAACTCAAGCATTTAGAGCAGATCTGTGCCTACAAAAGAACAGGTTTTACTAAATAGGACATAAAAGGACTGAAATATTATAGTCGAAACAGATGTGAAAGTACAAACAAATATGAAAATAATCAAAATAAAAAATAAACTGAAGGAAGAGAAATAACTGAATCCTCATTGGCACCAGCTAGACCATGTAGCAGTGGAAATCTGGTATTCACTCTCCCTTTTACCGACCTACCTTTTACTGTGTGTGGAAGTAAAGTGTGGCAAGCAAAATTTGGACTTGTTACCAATATTCACAATCTGTTTTTCCAGGGGATCCACTTTTCTTCTGCTGAGGTAACAAAGGTAATAATAAAGATGGCAGGGCAGGCGATGTGTTGTGACTGCAGTATGTGGGAGCTGGTGGATGCCAGTGTGATCCATTACAAAAATGTTTGCAGTAAGTGTCTGCGGCTCGAGGAACTTCGGCTCAGAGTCAATGAGCTGGGGGCCGAGCTACAGACACTGCGATGCATCAGGGTGGGAGATAGTTACCTGGACACTTTGTTCCAGAAGGCAGTCACATCGCTTAGGATAGGGTCTTCTGATTTGGTCAGTGGTCAGGGGCAGGAGGGTGTGACTACGAGTGAGATAGGTAAGAGGATCAAGAGGGCAGAAGTGGAGGAGCCTCAGCCCTTGCAATTGTCCAACAGGTTTGAGGATCTTTCAGCTTGCATGGATGAGAGTGAGGGCTGCAGGTTGGATGAGCAAACTGACCATGGCACTGTGGTACAGGAAGCCATTCAAGCAGGGGGAGTAAATAGGACTGTAGTGGTAGTAGGAGACACTATAGTCAGGGAGTCAGACACTGTTCCCTGCAGCTGATAGCCAGAATCCAGAAGGCTGTGTTGCCTGCCCACTGCCAGGGTTCTGGACATCTGCTCAGGGCTGGAGAGGAACCTGGAGTGGGAGGGGGAGGATCCAGTTGTCGTGGTCCATGTAGCTACCAATGACATAGATACGACTGGGAAAGAGGTTCTTCATAGGGCATATGAGGAGTTAGGTACTAACTTGAAAAGCAGAACCTCAAAGATAATAATCCCTGGGCTATTACCTAAGCCACAAGCAAAGTGGTGTAGGTAAATAAGATCAGAGAGTTAAATGGCTCAAACATTGGTGTTGGAGAAATGAGTTTCGGTTCAAGGGGCACTGGCATGACTACTGGAGAAAGTGGGAGCTGTACCATTGGGACGGTGTTCACCTGAACCGTGCTGGGACCATTGTTCTGGCAAGTTGTATAAGTGGGTAGTAGAGAGGCTTTAAACTAAATAGTGGGGACGAGGGGTCAAGTGAGGGAAGATGTGATAATTTAAAGAGGAGAAGGCAAAAGAGCAAGATAGCAAAAAGGGTAATAATAATCAGAGTGTGAACATACAAAAATACAAAGTTATGAGTGTGCCAGCAGATAATGCTAGAGGTCGGGTAAGGAGAGATTTAGTTATCCAAAGAGAAAGGTCGAGGCATCGGAACAGTATAGCATTGTGGGTAAAGACAAGCAGAATGGGACAGGAAGGGATAGAGAATTTAACAAAAATTGTCCATCAGCGAATAAGGTCATTGCAGGGAATAGAAGTAAAAAAAAATTAAACGTTCTTTATCTGAATATGTGAAGCATCTGTATAAATATAGATGAACTAGTGGCATAAATAGAGGTAAATGATTTAGATCTAATTGCCATTACAGACATGGTTACAAGGTGATCAAGGTGGGGAAATAAATATTCCAGGGTATACAATAATTCAGAAAGACAGACAGAATGGCAAAGGAGGAGGGGTAGCCCTAATAGTAAAAGATGACATAAGGACATTCTTGAGAAAGGATCTGGTCTCAGAAGGTCATGAAGTAGAATCAGTCTGGGTAGAAATAAGGAATAGCAAGAATCAGAAAACACTGGTACATACTGTCATGGTCCGATAGTTCTTTTTCCTCGGGAATATGTGGTTTGCCTTTAAGGCTTGGAAGGGATCAGTATTGCTTTAAGAACCAGCAAGCCTCAGGAGTTACAGGAAGGTGCATTTCCGTTGCCTTAGAAATGGCCATTTGGAGACCGCGATTCAATGGGTGCATTCGTATTACCATAGACACAACCACTGGGAGTGAGTCTCATGCGATACATTTGTTACAATTCAGTTTTGAACTGGCTTTTAGTTGAAGACAGTTTGTTCTAACACAGAGACATACAGATACAGCTGGTAGTGGCACCAGAAGAAAGAGCTCTCAACCATTTAAACTGAAGGAACAGGATTTTAGTCTGTTTCATTATTATCTCTCAAAATTCTAAAAAAGTCAAGCCAAAACAGAAAGCTCTGGTAATTTAAATTGAAGAAAGGGAAGTTAGACTGTGACAATCTTTTATCGCTCAAAAACTCTAAAGTCAGATTGATACTGTTGAAAGTGTTTGCAAGTCGTTAATTGTTGAAATCCGCTGGAGAAGGAAAGCAACATTCTGTGAGGACTTCAAGCAACATTGGACTGTACATTTTCAAGGACTCTAATTTTTTCTATTTTAAATGTTGTTTATAACTTCATAGTGTTTAAGAATTTAGTTCTTCTAATTAAAGAATTAATTTGTTGATTTAAAGACACCTGGTTTGGTTAGCCTCATTCAGGGGTTAATAGATGGTACAATTTGGCTGGGTCTTTCTTTAATTTAGGAAGTTTTAAATGCTATGTTAGGCAATCTGTGGAGCAATGGGATTGAATTATCAGTGCGTTTCACCCACCACAATCAGAATCGTATATTTTGATTGGGGGCTTTGACGGGAGCGGTCGGTCATAACATACGATTTAGGAGCAAAAGTAGGCCATTTGGCCCCTCGAGTCTGCTCCACCATTCAATAAGATTATGGCTGATCTGTTTGTGAACAAGTGGGAGTAGTTCATAGGCCCTCAAACAGTAGTTATACCGTTGGACAGAGCATTAAACAAGAAATTATTGGAGCTTATAACAAAAGCAATGTAATAATTGTGGGGGACTTTAATCTTCATATAGACTGAGACAATAAAATTGGCAAAAGTGGCCTAGAAGATGGGTTTGTAGAATGTTTTTGAGACAGTCATTGGCAGTCAAAGGGGTCATGAAAAGTCATTGGCAAATAGGATTAAGGAAATTCCCAAGGCTTTTTATACATGTATAAAGAGCAAGAGGGTAACTAGGGAAAGGGTTGGCCCGCTCAAGGACAGAGAAGGGAATCTATGTGTGGAGCCAGAGGAAATGGGCGAGGTACTAAATGAGTACTTTGCATCAGTATTCACCAAAGAGGACTTGGTGGATGATGAGCCGAGGGAAGGGAGTATAGATAGTCTCAGTCATCTCATTATCAAAAAGGAGGAGGTGTTGGGTGTCTTGCAAAGCATTAAGGTAGATAAGTCCCCAGGGCCTGATGGGATCGACCCCAGAATACTAAGGGAGGCAAGGGAAGAAATTGCTGGGGCCTTGCCAGAAATCTTTGCATCCTCATTGGCTACAGGTGAGGTCCCAGAGGAATGGAGAATAGCCAATGTTGTTCCTTTGTTTAAGAAGGGTAGCAAGGATAATCCAGGAAATTATAGGCTGGTGAGCCTTACATCAGTGGTAGGGAAATTATTGGAGAGGATTCTTCGGGACAGGATTTATTCCCATTTGGAAACAAACAAACTTATTAGCGAGAGGCAGCATAGTTTTGTGAAAGGGAGGTCGTGTCTCACTAATTTGATTGAGTTTTTTGAGGAAGTGACAAAGATGATTGATGAAGGAAGGGCAGTGGATGTTATCTATATGGACTTTAGTAAAGCCTTTGACAAGGTCCCTCATGGCAGACTGGTGCAAAAGGTGAAGTCACACGGGATCAGAGGTGAGCTGGCAAGATGGATACAGAACTGGCTCAGTCATAGAAGACAGAGGGTAGCAGTGGAAGGGTGCTTTTCTGAATGGAGGGATGTGACTAGTGGTGTTCTGCAGGGATCTGTGATGGGACCTTTGCTGTTTGTAGTATATATAAATGATTTGGAGGAAAATGTAGCTGGTCTGATTAGTAAGTTTGCGGACGACACAAAAGTTGGTGGAGTCGCAGATAGTGATGAGCATTGTCAGAGGATACAGCAGGATATAGATCGGTTGGAGACTTGGGCGGAGAAATGGCAGATGGAGTTTAAACCGGACAAATGTGAGGTAATGCATTTTGGAAGGTCTAATGCAGGTGGGAAGTATACAGTAAATGGCAGAACCCTTGGGAGTATTGACAGCCAGAGAGATCTGGGAGTACAGGTCCACAGGTCACAAAGTGGCAACGCAGGTGGATAAGGTAGTCAAGAAGGCATACGGCATGCTTGCCTTCATCGGTCAGGGCATAGAGTATAAAAATTGGCAAGTCATGCTGCAACTGTACAGAACTTTAGTTAGGCCACACTTAGAATATTGCGTGCAATTCTGGTCGCCACACTACCAGAAGGACGTGGAGGCTTTGGAGTGGGTACAGAAGAGGTTTACCAGGATGTTGCCTGGTCTGGAGGACATTAGCTAGTGGGAGAGGTTGGATAAACTCGGATTGTTTTCACTGGAACGACGGAGGTGGAGGGGTGACATGATAGAGGTTTACAAAGTTATGAGTGGCATGGACAGAGTGGATAGTCAGAAGCTTTTTCCCAGGGTGGAAGAGTCAGTTACTAGGGGACATAGGTTTAAGGTGAGAGGGGCAAAGTTTAGAGGGGATGTGTGAGGCAAGTTCTTTACACAGAGGGTGCTGAGTGCCTGGAACTTGCTGCCGGGGGAGGTGGTGGAAGCAGGTACGATAGCGACATTTAAGAGGCATCTTGACAAATACATGAATAGGATGGGAATAGAGGGATACGGTCCCCGGAAGTGCAGAATGTTTTAGTTTAGGCAGGCATCAAGATCGGCGCAGGCTTTAGGGGCTGAATGGCCTGTTCCTGTGCTGTACTGTTCTTTGTTCTTTGTTAGTTTCTTGGAACAATACATTGTGGACTGACTACAGATAAAGCTATCTTAGATCTAGTATTGTGTTATGAAGCAAGGTTGATTAGTCATGTCATCGTAAAAGATCCACTGGGAAATAGTGACCATAAAACCATTGAATTCTATGTTAAGTTTGAAAGTGACATACTCCAATCACAAACAAGAATCCTAAACTTAAACAAAGCCAATTATGTAGGTATGAGGGGAGAACTGGCTCAGGTAAACTGAGTAAATAGACTAAAAGGTATGGTGGTAAATGAACAGTGGGAATCCTTTAAAGAAACAATTCAAAAAGTTGAACAAAAATACATTCCACTGAAAAACAAAAACTCAGGAAGAAAGATTCATTTGTGGTGCACTCAAGAGGTTAAGGATAGTATTAGATTAAAAGAAGAGGCTTACAATGTTGCAAAAAAAGAGTAGCAAGTCTGAGGATTGGGAGTGTTTTGGAGACCAGCAAAGGGCCACCAAAAAGTTGATTAAAAAAAGGAAAAGTTAGAATGAGAATAAACTAGCCAGTAGTATAAAACAGATTGTTAGAGTCTTTACTAATTTAAGGCAGAATTTTACATTTCCACCGCTGAAATCGGCGGCAAACGTTAACAATGGTGGTCCGACAGCGCGGGCCACACGTCACGGAGCCGCCACAATATTTAGCGCGGAAGCTCATTTAAATGGCCTGGGCAGATCGCCCACCCACTCGTGCAGGCACTGATGCCATTTTTAAAGGGCTTCAAGCCCTTCCATTCAATTTACATTTTTAAAGGTAAATGCAACAAAAACATTTCGATCCATTTAAATAGCACCTCTCCCACCCCTACATTAACCATAAAATTAATTACTTGACCATCCCCCGCCCAAAACATTTCCCCTGCCCACCTGACTTTCTGCCCCCAAAGTTCATAAACTTTAATCTTTACCCCTTCCCACCATCCCCTACACCAATGAAATCACTGACGACACTTCCCCTCCTGCACTGTAAAACATACCTGCTCCCCCTTCCCAATAGTGTTCTGCCTCGAATCCCTGGATGGGGATTCGAAGGAACAGGAGTGCCAGTCACTGGCACCAATATCACTCTGGGATAGACGGTGGCAGCGTAACAGTCATTAATTTAGGGATGCAAATTATTTTACCTATGTTAATTGGGCTCCCGTCGCCAAGCAACAGGGGGCGGGGGCTGCCACGAGGCCTCGCCGTCACAGGCAATATGGGGCCAGGCCCTGCCAGGGTCGAGGTCCGTGGCAGGTCTCTCCTGGAGGCATTTTCCGACACACCACCACCCCCCCACCACAACCCCCAACATCCAGGGGGGTCTGAAAAATTCAGCCCATATAAAAAGAGAGTAGCTAAAGTAAGCGTTGGTCCCTTAGAAGCAGAGACAGGAGAAATTATCATGGGGAATGAGGAAATGGCAGAGGCATTGAATAAATATTTTGTGTCTGTCTTCACAGTGGAAGACACAAATTTCATACCAGAAATAAATGGTGACCTCGGGGCTAAAAAGAGGAAATTAAGGAAATTAATATCAGCAGAGAAAAAGTATTGGAGAAGCTTAAGGGATTAAAATCTGAAAAATCTCCAGGACCTGATGGCCTACACCCTAGGATTCTAAAAGAGCTGCAGATACGATGGATGCGTTAGCTTATGATTTCCCCAAATTCCTCAGATTTGGGAACGGTCCCATCAGATTGGAAGTTGGCAAATGTCTCACCATTTTCTGGGAAAATGCTGGAATCTATTATTGAGGAAGTCTTAACAATGCACTAAGAAAAGCACTGTCTGATTAGAATAAGTTAACATGGTTTTACTAAAGGGAAATCCTGTTTCACAAATTTATTAGAGTTTTTTGAGGAAGTAACTAGTAGGATAGATAAAGGGGAACCAGCAGATGCAGTACAGCTGGATTTCCAAAAGGCGTTTTGATAAGGTGCCACACAAAAGGATAATTGGCAAGATAAGGGCTCATGGAGTTGGGGATAATATATTAGCATGAGTAGAGGATTGGTTAATGGACAGGAAGCAAAGAGTGGCCATCAACGGGGCATTTTCAAGTTGGCAGGCAGTGAATAGTGGTGTGCCACAAGAATCAGTGCTGAGGTCTCAGCTATTTACAATCGATATTAATGACTTAGATGAAGAGACAGAGAGTAATGTATCTAAGTTTGCTGATGATACAAAGATAGGTGGAAAGGCAAGCTGTTGGGAGGACACAAAGAGACTGCAAAGTGATATAGACAGGTTAAGTGAGTGAGCTACAGGATGGAAGATGGAGTAGAATGTAGGGAAGTGTGAAGTTATTCACTTTAGTCGTAAAAATAGTAAAACAGAATATTTTTTAAAAGGTGTGAAACTTGTAAGTGTTGATGATTCAAAGACATATGGGTGTGCTTGTACAAGGAATGCAGAAAGTTAGATTGCAGGCACAGCAAGCAATTAGGAAGACAAATGGCATGTTGGCCTTTATTGAAATGGGATTGGAGTACAGGAATAAAGAAGTCTTGCTACAACGGTACACTGTATTGGTGAGACCACATCTGAAGTACTGCGTACAATTTTGGTATCCACATTTAAGAAAAGATATACTTGCATTAGAGGCGTACAATGAATGTTCACTAGATTGGTTCTGATGAAAAGCCACTGACATGACGCTTTAACTCTATTTCTCTCTACACAGATGTTGCCAGACCTGCTGAGTATTTTCAGCACTTTCTGTTTTTATTATCACCAGATTGGTCCCTGGGATGAGGGGATTGTCCTATGATGACAGGCTGAGTAAATTGGGCATATATTCTCTGGAGTTTCAAAAAATGAGAGGCGATCTCATTGAAACATACAAGATTCTGAAGGAGCTGGATAGGGTAGGCATTGTTTCTGCTGGTCGAGGAATCTAAAACACAGGGGCACAGTCTCAGGTAAGGGGCCAATCATATAGGACTGAGATGAGGAGAAATTACTTCACTCAAAGTGTTGTGAATCTTCGGAATTCTCTTCCCCAGAGGGTTGTGGCTGTGCCATCACTGAATACATTTAAAGCTGGGATAGACAGATTTTTGGTCTCTCAGGGAATCGAGAGATATGGTGAGCGGGCGGGAAAGTGGAGCTGAAGCTGAAGCCATGATCATACTAAATGGCAGAACAGGCTCGATGGGCCATTTGGTCTGCTCCTGCTCACATTTTTTGTGTTCTTGTGTATGGTGAGAGACCAGACAAAGCCCATGGAAATTCCAGGTACCCATCTTTCTTTTTTTTATTTGCTCATGGAATGTGGGCATCACTGGCCAGGCCAGCATTTATTGCCCATCCCTAATTGCCATTGAGAAGGTGGTGGTGAGCTGCCTTCTTGAACCACTGCAGTCCATTTGGGGTAGGTAAAGTTCTATGTCAGGATGGTGTGTGGCTTGGAGGGGAACTTGCAGGTGGTGGTGTTCCCATGCATCTGCTGCCCTAGTCCTTCTAGGTGGTAGAGGTCTTGGGTTTGGAAGGTGCTGTCTAAGGAGCCTTGGTGCATTGCTGCAGTGCATCTTGTAGATGGTACACACTATTGCCACTGTGTGTTGGTGGTGGAGTGAGTGAATGTTTGTGGATGGTGTGCCAATCAAGCGGGCTGCTTTGTCCTGGATGGTGTCGAGCTTCTTGAGTGTTGTTGGAGTTGCACCCATCCAGGCAAGTGGAGAGTATTCCATCACTTTCCTGACTTGCGCCTTGTAGATGGTGGACAGGCTTTGGGGAGTCAGGAGGTGAGTCACTCGTTGCAGGATTCTTAGACTCTGACCTGCTCGTGTAGCCATGGTATTTATATGGCTACCTAAATTCACTCCTAAATGATTAGTAGGAGCTATTTCAAAAAATGTTTTTCATTCTTTCATGGGATGTGGAGGCCAAGGCAAGGCCAGCATTTGTTTCCCCTCCCTAATTGCCCTTGAGAAGGTGGTAGTGAGCTGCCTTCTTGAATCGCTGTAGTCCACCTGAGTGCGGGAACACCCACAGTGCTGTTAGGGAGGGTGTTTCAGGATTTTGATCCAGTGACAGTGAAGGAATGGCAATATATTTCCAAATCAGGATGATGTGTGACTTGGAGGGGAACTTGTAAGTGGTGGTGTTCCCATGCGTCGGCTGTCCTTGTCCTTCTAGGTGGAAGGGTTTGCAGGTTTGGAAGGTGCTGTCAAAGGAGGCGTGATGAGTTGCTATCGTACATCTTGTATATGGTACACACTGCTGCCACTGTGCATCGGTGGTGGAGGGAGTGAATGTTAAAGGTTGGCTTAGGTAAATTTCATTAAGGTCATTAAGATGAATGGGATTTTGGTAAGAGGTGATTTTACAAAGGATTCCAAATAGTCCAAATATTCATCCTGAGCACATACCTGAACACTGCAAATGATCCTGGAACAACCCCTCCCCGCAGGAAGTCACACACTGACCATACTTCATCAGCAGCGGCTCCTTACATGAAGTGCATTCAAACTCATTTCGGCAGGTGGCACATGACTCTTCACATGCTGTGTCAGAAAAACATGGTAAAGCACATATTAGACCAACAGATTCTTCTGAAAAGCAAGGTCATGCAGAAAGAACCCAACACTATTGGATAGGGACTAGTACTGCCACTAGATCCTTTCTTTTATCGAAGTTCCTGAAAACTATATGAGTTCCATTCAAACTGCAATATCCAAATACTCAACAGACCCTGATTCCTTTGGTTTTCTTCCCCTCTTTAGGCTCCTAGCTTTATGTTTACTGTGCTGTTTCCCAGCTGAGAAGGAAACTGCCTCTGCAATGCCACCTTCAAACCAGTTTTTAGCAATTTTCTAGAAGTAGGTTGTTGATTTTGCCTTCATCCATTCTTATGGGACTTAAACCCCGTCAAGTTCTTTGACGAAGTAACAAAGTTGATGAGGATAGTGTGGTTGATGCTGTATACATGGACCATCAAAAGGCATTTGATTAACAATAATAACTTGCTTTATATAGCATCTTGAACATAATCTAATGTCCTAAGGCACTTTACAGGAGCATTATGGAACAGAATCTAACACCAAGCCATATAAGGAGATATTAGACCAGAGGACCAAAAGCTTGATCAACAAGGTAGATTTTAAGAAGCATCTTAAAGGAAGAAAGAGACATACAGCGGCTGAGAGATATAGGAAGGGTACTCCAGAGCTTAGGGCCAAGGCAGCTGAATGCACAACCATCAATAGTGGAGTTATTAAAATTGGGAATGTTCAAGCAGCCAGAGTTGATGGAGTGCAGCGATCTAGGTGGGTCACAGGAGTGAAGGAGATTACAGAGACAGGGAGGGTTGAGGGCATGGAGGGATTTGAAAACAAGGATGAGAATTTTAAAATTGTGGCATTGTTTGAGCAGGAGCCACCACAGCAGAGAGTGGGACCTGGTACAACTTAGGACCTGGGCAGCTGAGTTTTGAATGACCTCAAGTTACGAACATACGAATTAGGAGCAGAAGTAGGCCATTCGCCCCTCGAGCCTGCTCCGCCATTCAATAAGATCATGGCTCATCTGTTTGTATCACGAATTCCACATTTCCATCTACCACCACCCCCCACCCCCCATAGCCTTTGATTCTCTTGCCTAAAAAGAATCTATCTACCTTAGCCTTAAAAATATTCAATGACCCTGCCTAATAAGAGACAGGCCTTGCAATGGCCGGGAATCAAACCTGGGCTTCCCGTGTGGCAGGCAGGAATTCTACCACTGAACTACCAATGCAATGCAGTTTCCAGATGGTTGAACGTGGGAGATAGGCCAGGAATGCATTGGAATTGTCAAGACCAGAGGTAACAAAGGCAACAAAAGACAGGTAGAGGCAAGGGTGAAGTTGGGCGATGTTACGGAGGTGGAAATAAGCGTTCTTAGTGATGGTAGGGACATGTGGTCGGAAGCTCATCTCGGGATCAAAAATGACACCAAGGTTGTGAACAGTCTGGTTCAGCATTAGACAAGTTCCAGGGAGAGAGATGAAGTCAGTAGCTAGGGAATGGAGTTTTTGACAGGGGCTGAAGACAATGGCTTGTCTTTCCAATATTTATTTGGACAAAACGTTTTCTCATTCAATGTTGCATGTTGGACAAGCAGTCGGACGATTCAGAGACAGAGGAGGGGTCAAAAGAGATGGAGGAGATATTGCTGAAAATAGAGACATGTTGTCGAAGCTTTTCATCTTGCACTCATCATGACAATCTGCAAGAATACCAATGTAAGGGAAAGCAACGACTTTATACTGTATGAGAAAAAAGTGCTGACTGGTTGGCAAGTGAAGTCTGATTGGTAGAGGTGTTGCCATGGAGAATGCACCAGTTTATGGTGACTGACAGTTAACTGTCAAGCTTTGTTTGAAATTTAAATCAGGCTGCTTGACTCTGATTGGTCAAGGCATTGCCCTGAGGAATGAACCAGTGAAGGGCTGTTACCTATTTTGTTTAGCTGAAGCAAGTGCAACGTGTGTACACGTTCTTACTGCCTGAAAGAACAGGGCCCTGTGTATTAAAATATGTAGCTTCCAGTACACGCAAATGCGCCACACTGCGAGCCCTACTGACAATCTTAAATTGTTTGTCAGCATAAGTCTTAGCACACCGAGGATTATTTAGCAAATGCTGTCCAATTGCAGAATCACATATAATGTTGTCCAATTGCAGAATCACATCTAAGTTGGACACTGTGTTTTGAGTTTTGCAAGCTCAGAATTGTACACAATACTTGTTTTAGAAAGGTTCATCATAACTTTCTTGCTTTTGTACTCTATTCCACTACTTATAAAGCTCAGGATTTCATAAGTCTTTTTAACCATTTTCTCAACTTGCCCTGCCAACTTCAATGATTTGTGCACATATACGCCCAGCTCTTCCTCAAACAAGAAGTTTCAAGAAAGAGAGGCACAGATTTGGGAGGCGACACCACATTCAAGGACTTTGGAGATGAAAGGAAGGTTTAAGGTGAGGCATCATTTGCAAGGATGGTGGAGTGAAGGGTTTTTTTTTGAGGAGATGGGTGATGACGGCAGATTTGAAGGAGAGGTACAGTACCTGAGGAGAGAGAACCATTAATAATGTCAACTAATATGAGACACACCAGAAGGGAAGTTGAGTGGTCAGCAGATTAGTAGGAATAGGATCTAGAGAGCAAGAGGTGGGTTTCATTGCCAAGATGAGTTTGGAGGGGGCATAAAGAGGAGATGGGAGAGAAACTAAAGAAAGTTGCAAATTCAAGATTAGGGCAGTACCACAAAATAGAGTTGTTCGAAAAATTAAAACCCATGGGATTAAAGGGACAGTGGCAGCATGGATACAAAATTGGCCAAGGGACAGAAAGCAGTGATTAATGGTGAATGGTTGCTTTTCAGACTGGAGGGAGGTATACCAGACTGGTGTGATCCAGGGGTCAGTATTAGGGCCACTGCTCATTTTGATATATATTAATGGCCTGGGCTTTTGTATGCAGGATATAATTTCAAAGTTTGCAGATGATACTAAGCTTGGAAATGTAGTTAAGAAAAAAGAGGATAGGAACAAATTTCAGGAGAACATAGACATTTAAAATAGGAAGACACATAGCAGATGAAATTTAATGCCAAGTACTACGACGTGATATATTCTTGGGAGTAAGAATGAGGAGAGGCAGTTTGAGCTAAATATTACAATTTTGAATGGGATACAGGAACAGAGAGATCTGGAGGGATGTCTGTACGCAAGTCTTTGAAGGTGTCAGGACGAGTTGAGAAGACTGTTAAAAAGCATGCAGAATAGAGTAGAAAAGCAAGGAAGTTAAGTTAAACCTTTATCGGACAGTGGTTAGGCCTCAGCTGTAACATTGTGTTCAATTCTGGGCACCAGACTTCAGGAAGGATGTCAAGGCCTTCACAAGGGTGCAGAAGAGATTTACTAGAATGGTACCAGGGATGAGGAACTCCAGTTATTTGCAGCGACTGGAGAAGATGGAGTCGTTCTCCGTAGAGATGAAGAATAAATTTGTTAGAGTGTTGATTTTGATAGAATAAATAAGGAGAAATTGTTTCCAGTAGTACAAGGGTTAGTAACCAGAGGGCACAGATTTAAAGTGATTGGCAAAGATCAAGAGGCACCATGAGGAAACTTTGTTTAAAACGTAGTGAGTTTTGATCTGGAATGCACTATTTGACAGGGTTGTAGAAGCAGAATCAACAGTAACTTTCAAAAGAGAATTGGATAAATATTTAAAGGGAAAAATTACAGATCTATGGGGAAAGAGGAGGGAAGTGGGCTTAACTGGGATACCTCTGCCAAAGAGCAGGCACTGCTACAACAGGCCAAATGGTCGCCTTCTGTGCGTCATCATTCAATCATTCTATGAAAGAACCTAATGAACCCATTCTTTCCTCTATTTACTAACCTAAATCTATATCACTCAACATCTTACAGGATCTGATCAGTTCCTTACTGAATTATTTCACCAGGCCAGCTATATACTCAACAAAAATGTATTCCTAATTGAATGGAAAGAAAATCTCAGGCTATGCGCCTGCAATTGATCAGATACACACTCTGCAATTGGTCATCCCTTCTGGAAGTGCCAAAGGGAAGAATCATCCCTTAAAATGTCTGAATGTGTAGAATGACTCTTTAAATTGTGGTGCTCAAGGTTTCTTCAGTTGTAATTATCTGCTCTGGTTCTCTTCCACAGTTTTACATCAAATACCTCTCTACATGTTCTTTGTTTTTCTCCACAGGTTAATTAATTAAATCTGAAATCATGCAAGCAATCCAAACAAATTCATACCTACAAATGTGATTCATTCTTTTATATTATGGAATTCAAATATAAATAAATGCATGGAAGTTACAACACAGAAACAGAACTTTGACCCAACCAGTTTTTGTCAGCATTTGTTCTTCGTATAAGAAAACATTCCTAATCAAATTTATCAAACATGTTCTTCATATACTTTCAAGTGCTTTTCATTCAACCAGCCAATCAAACTAATCTTGAATGACCAACTTTAGAAGTGAATTCCACAGCCTCACAAATTTCCTTAAAGAAGTTTCTCCTGTCCTCTGTTCTAAATTTCATACATTTAATATTGTATCTATAGCTCCGTGCAAGAGATCCCTTAATTATTGGGAACAGTTCACTTCTATCTACCCGATTCCAACCTTTCATAATTATAAACACTTCTATCATATTGCCCCATAATTTGTATTTTTCAAACAAAAAAATACCGAATTTTTCAGTCTTCCATCGTATTTCCATTTTCTCATATTTCATTAGCTTCCTCATGGCTTTATCAACCTGAGCTGCTGCTCCAATGTTCTGTGAATCTGTACCCACATATCTCTCTGCTCTTCCATAGCACTAAATCTATTTTTATTCAGAGTATAATTACTACTGCGAATATTTACTGAAATGCATCACGTCATATTTACTGACGTTGAATTCTAACTGCCACTTTTTAGCCATCACTTTCAATATCCCTTTGCAGCTTACTTTGATCTTCTGAAGAATAACAATACTTCCTATGTTGGCATCATCTGAAAATCTCAGATAAATAATCCTCTTCAATAATCGCCAATGTGCTTCTCTAAGGCATTCCAAAAGTCCATGTTGACTAAAGATGGAAGATTCTCAACACTGGAGACACCAAATTGAAGAGTTGGACTAAAACTAGTTTTTTTTTGATTAAGGACGGGGAGAATGAAATCCTTCACAGTGTTTACTGAATACTGTTCAAAGTTATGGGTTTTGCTGAAAAAAATTACATTATCCAGTAATGTGAAAAAGCAATGTAAACAAAATACCAGAGGGCATTTTGTACCAGAAAGAAATTCAAATTAACAATTTAAATTGTGTTTGATTTAGGAATAGGCTGTAAGAGCTTCTCTGAGACCATTACATCAGCTGTTCCCATTAGCTGATGGTACAAGGACTAGGGGTCACAGATTTAAGGTTTTGGGCAAGAGATGCGGGGGATGTGAGGAAGAACTTTTTTTATGCAGCATGTGGCAATGACTAGGAACTCGCTGCCTATGAGTGTGGTGGAAGCAGAGATGATTAATGATTTCAAAAGGAAATTGGATAGGCACTTGAGGTAAATAAACATGCAGTGCTAGGGGGATAGAGCAGGGGAATGGGAGTGACTGGATTGCTTTACAGAGAGCCGCATGGACTTGATGGGCCGAATGGCCTCCTTCTGTGCCATAATGACTCTATGACTCTATCCCTTAACCTAATTTGCCAGTTCACTTTAGCTGGTTTTCTTTCATGCCCTCCTAATTGCCCTTATTTAAGTTTAAAATACTGGTCTTGGACCCATTCTTCTCTCCCTCAAACTATAAAATTCAATCATATTATGATCGCTGCTACCTCGGGGCACCTTCACTATGAGATCATCAATTCAGCCTATCTCATTGCAAGTTTGTTTTATTGGATAGTGTGTTTATGGATGCTGACAGAGGTGAATCACTTTCCAAATGACCTTGATGAGAATAGGTAGAGCTTAATGGTAAAAGACATCTGTCAGATCGGATAAAAACAAAAGAGCTCAAGTCGGTGAAAGTGCAAGTACGAGATACATTCCCATTTTCAAAACAGATAGGAAAGGGGGATTTAATATTCAGGAAAGATTTATTCTTATAGATTCCAACAGTGGAGCAATTTAACTATTACCTTAACTGTTATCTTGACCAGAAATACTCACTTATTGCACATTTGAGGTGACAAACAAGTTAGCAAAATATTCCGCATACAGTTTTGTTAATTTTTAATCAGGGTAGAATTCTTAAATTCTCAATAAGCAAGTTTGCTCACTTTGACAGAGATTTCAGTCAGCACAGAATCACGAGAGGTAAATGTTTACCAGATGCCAGAAACACACTCTTGTAATGTCAGTATTGCAAAGGGGAATTTCAAAGCAAGCAGAGAGTACAGATGAATCCGTCACATACCTTTACATAGTCCACCTTCCTTGTAGAACCCAGGGTCACAGTTTTGCAAACAATGGCCATCCTGCAAGTATTTGCTCTTATCATAGCAGATGTCACAACGATCAGAAGACTGCATACAGGTCAGACAATCAGAATGGCACTGAACTAGAAAGGAAGTATTAAAGTAAAATCACTAACTTATCTGCAATATGCGACAAAGTATGTCCACAGACATTTTGTTTCCTCCATTTATTCTTTAGACAATACTGAGGGGAAGTTTTAATTTTGACCAAATATTTATTTAATAAATGCATATATGCCAACAACTGCTTTTGATGCATTTGGAACAACATCTGTATACCTGCATCTGTTAATGAGTATCAGCGAGGATGGGATTCTTCCCATTCATCTCCACTCCAGAGTTCCTGTCTCTTGTTATCATTGCTGTTGTAGGTGATTGCAATTGTCACAAGATTGGGAAATTCTGTCCACATGTTCTGTGGCTTTCAATCACTTATGCAGCAGCTACAACAGGAGTTAAGAGCAGTGCTTTGGGAGCAGGTGGGACAAAGGGAACTTGTTGCAAGCAGCGCTAGGGAAGAACAAAAGGAGAGCACAAGCATTAGCTTGGAGGGGAAGGAAAGAGAGTGCCAGATTTAATGGGGTAAGGGAGGGGACAAAAATTGCCATGTCAAATTAAAGAAAGAAAGGGAAAAGAGTGCCTGCATGAAGTGGGGGAGTTGAAGAAGAACAGCATCAGACTGAACTATTAGGGGGTGGGGGAAGGGAGATGAGTGCAGGGTTAAATTAAGGAGGAGAGGGGCAAGATGCCAACATAAATTATGACACCGTTAGAAATGGAAAGAATGTATCTGTGATTGGGCGGAGGGATCATTGTTGCTGTGAACTGGATCTGGAGGGTAGCTTTGTGAGCTGTGAAGCACAGGAGTGGATAGTGGGGATCTAGATGGGCAGAATGCATCTGTAAAGAGGAAGATGGGGAGTGCCTCTGCAAACAGCAGAGTAACCACTGAGGTAGATTGTGGAGAAAATAGGTCTCATTGCCTGTTGAAAGCCCAAATATCACCTTGTTGTTTCTTTTAATTTAACAATCTATCAACTGTGACATATAAAAGTGTTAGAATTAATCAGAATGACCAGCAACTGCAATAGGGAAGGGAGACAGCCTTTGGGATGACTGTTGCAATTCTAAATTTGCTGCCCATAGCACTGACTGGAAGGATCCAACGGTCAATAAGATTAGCTTCAAATTATGTTTATGCTGTTAAACATTCTGGACTGGAATTTCATTCTGTGAAGGAGGTAGGTTCGGAGGTGGGTGTGCCGGTCTGCTGGCATGATCCTGTCTCTGGCCTATTGTCAGTGAGGCTACTTCTGGGGGGGGTGGGGGCTACTTGCCTACCAGTGGTGGGTAACCAATTAAGTTGCCTATTGAGGGCACTCATCACATGCCATCTGGAATTTTCCACACATTAGATGGGCACCTGCTGACGTCAAAGCCCAGCAGATAGATAGAGGCAGCCTCCAAGCAGCAGGCCAGATGGCTGGCGATGCCTCTTTTAATTCAGTACTCACCCCCCACCCGGGCACCACACATGCCAGACAGTTCCCCCTTCACAATGATGGATTGGCAGCTGTGGCCAAATTTTATGTTAAACTTTCTGAAGTCTTCAGAGGGCACCTCCATCTTGAGGCACCCTCTCATTCTCCCACCTACATCAGCAGCGGCCGCCTCTCCCGGTGGGGCTGCCAGCCGCCCAGAGTCTCAGGGGCTTCTACTCGCCCGCCCATCATCCTTAATTAGACATGGCTCCCAGAGGCAGCCCCTTAATTGGCTTCCACCTCCAAAATCTCCCTCAGGTCCCACCGCCAGCATTTCCACATTCCCGACCCGCATTTCATTCTGATGGTGGGGTCAGGACATCCCTCGCCCCACTGTGGTTGACAGGGCCCTCGACAGTGTCTGACCCATTTCCCGCACTTCTTCCCTCACCCCTTCCCCTCCCTCCCAGAACCATGACAGGGTTCCCCTTGTGCTCATTTTCCACCCCACTAGGCTCTACATCCAAAAGATCATCCTCCGCCATTTCCACCACCTCCAGCATGATGCCATAATATATACATCTTCTCCTCCCCTCCCCTGCCAGCATTCCGAAGGAACCGTTCCCGCCGCGGCACTCTGGTCCACTGCTCCATCACTCTCGACACCTTATCCCCTTCCCAAGGCACCTTCCCATGCAATCGCAGGAGGTGTAACACCTGCCCTTTTACCTCCTCTCTCCTCTTTGGGATGATTGTTGCACCACCCAAGCACTGTTTCCAGGTGAAGCAGCGATTTACTTGTACATCTTGCAATTTAGTATACTATATTCACTGCTCACAATGCAGTCTCCTCTACATTGGGGAGACCAAACGCAGATCGAGTGACCGCATTGCGAAACACCTCCTCTCAGTCTGCAAGCATGACCCTGAGCTTCAGGCTGCTTGCCATTCCGAAGAAGGGTCACTGACCTGAAACGTTAACTCTGCTTCTCTTTCCACAGATGCTGCCAGACCTGCTGAGTATTTCCAGCATTTCTTATTTTTATGCCATTTTAATTCACCAACTTGCTCTCACGTCCACATTTTTGTCCTTGGCCTGCTGCAGAGTTCCAGTGAAGCCTGATGAACAGCACCTCATCTTCCAATTAGGCACTCTACAGCCATCTGGACTCAACATTGAGTTCAACAATTTCAGACCAGGGGCTGGATTTTATAATAAAACAAGAAGTTCTGATGAAGGGTCACTGACCTGAAACGTTAACTCTGCGTCTCTCTCCACAGATACTGCCAGACCTGCTGAGTATTTCTAGCATTTCTTGTTTTTATTTCAGATTTCCAGCATCTGCAGTATTTTGCTTTTATTTTAGTGCTGGATTTTATAAGCTCACCAACGTCCCGCCGATCTCGGGGCAAGCTTCAAATATGGCGGTCCGCCCGTGCAGACCAGATGTTGCGGAGCCACCACGATATTCAGCGCAGTGGCTCATTTAAAGGGCTGGGGCAGACCACCCCTCCCCGCCAATGATGTGGAGGGGGTGGGCAGTCTGTCCCTGACAACAGCATCAGGTGCCACTGCGCATGTCTGATGCCATTTTTAAAGGGCTTCAAGCCCTACAATTTAAATTTTTAAAGATACAGTGTCCATAGAGAATAAAATAAATTTATCTTGACACTCTCCCACCGCCCCCGCCCCCAATAACCATGGAAATAAAAACCTGCCCTCTCCCCGACCAGAACACTTAGCTAATGCTCCCAACATTCCCCCCCGCCAAAGTTCATCAACCTTAAACTTTACTCCTTCCCACCATCCCCTAGACCAATTAAATTACTCTGACGCTGCTCGCCACCTCCTGCACAGAGCAACTTACCTGCTCCCCCCTCTCCAACAGTGTTCCGCCTTGGATCTCCGAATGGAGATCCGAAGGTGCGGGAGTGCCAGCTATCGGCCCCGAAATGGCACCGGAACAAACAGCGAGAGCAGGTAAGTAATTAATTCCTTTATTTTATACATTAACATATATAAATTTTGGTCCTGTTGCCAAGCGGCTGCGTGGCCGCCACGAGGTCTCGCCGCCACAGGCAATATCGGGCTGGGCCTTCCCGGCATCGAGGCCCATGGCGGGCCTCTGCCGGAGGCATTTTCTCGCCCTCCTCCGCCACAACCCCCGATGTCGGTGGAGGGGGGGGGCTGTAAAATTCAGCCCCTTGACCCGATCTTAAATTTGTTTTTCATGTTTTTGTTTTCGACAGAGCTGTTCGTTATTCTGCCATTAATACTCTCTTATCTTTGTCATTTAATCTCGCCTGCCCTCTGCCTTATCACTGACCTTCCCTTTCGTTCTTCTGGCTCCCTCCCCACTTTGACTTGCTCAAAACCTATTACATTTCTAACCTTTGCCAGTTCTGATGGAAGGTGATCGACTTGAAACGTTAACTCTGCTTCTCTCTCCACAGATGCTGCCAGACCTGCTGAGTATTTCCAGCAATTTCTGTTTTTATTCCAACATGCATAGATTTTTTTGTGCATTTAAATTGTAAAGGGCCTTTCTGTTGCCCACAGCAATGCTGGATGCCGAGGTTGAACCTTGTGTCGAGAGTGGTAAGACAGAATGCTGCAACTTACATCGTATTTCCATCCTTTGCACAGTATCTGAATATTCCTGCCTATTTTTGGGTAGATGCATCCCAAGCCCCTCCATGAATCCTCATGGGAAATTCCAAAAGTGGAAAGGAGAAGTGCAAAGCCAGCAGAGCGATTCGCAAGGGCTAGTCTGCTGTACTCTGCTGGAGTTACTCTGGCGCCCGAGCATAACTGCAGCAGAAACACTCGGCATGTATTTCCTTTTCAGACCTATGTACAGCATCATTAATTTCAAACAAAATGCAAATCCACGTATAATCTATTTTACAGAACTGTTAGAAACATGGAGATTTCAATCGATTCTGTCAAACAAACTTCACATTTACTTATATGATGACAGGAATGTATAATTTCAGTCAGTTAAGATGCTCAGTTACTAAATGGAAAACTACTAAACAGACATATCATATACATCACTATTCTGCTTCTCTAAATCTCACTCACAACACTGCTCAACAACATTCAGATAAGCCTCAATACCCATTTGAAATAGATGTATTTATAGAACATGTAGATGTATTAATGACAGAATAATATTTTTAACAAATCATTCAACCACTAAATAACTAAAACAGACTAGATGTGGAACATCTTGTTTGGAGCAAGATAGCATGATCATGGAACCCAGGGTTTAGTTCCAGACAACTCTGCTTCCCTCTTGGCTGCTGCAGCTTTAATTTAGACGTCTTGATTTATTTATATATATGCAAGTGGCACGCTTGGGCACTCAGACACACACACGCATACTCACACACAGGGGGAATTTTATGCTCTCCCTAGTGCTGGATTTGGAGGCGGGGAGAGCATAAAATCAGGTGGGAGGGTGACTTGAGGGGACCACGCCACCTTCCTGCCTCTGCCAAAATTAAGTCCGGGGCGGCCAGGCCTGTAAACGGCCTTCCCAACCTACTGCCAATTGAGGCCCTTAACTGGGGAATTAATTCCCAATTAAGGGCCTCATCCCACCGCCACAATTAGCCATGCGGCAGGTGGCCCTGTCGCTGCATGGGAAGCACGGCATGAGCCATGCGGGCTGCTTCCTGGCATCAGGATGGGGGGGGGCCCGCTGAGAGCCACACCCCTGCCTTAGCCAATGACCCCCCTACACCCCCTCCCTCAAGACCCCCCCTCCCCCGCCATGATCTACCTTAAGCCCGGGTTCCTCGACCCCTCTGGGCCTCAGGTGGTTGTTCCTCCAGCAGCAGCTACTGCCTTTGCAGTGGGGCTGCTCAGTGGAAGAACTGCCGGCCTCTGATTGCCTGCCAGTTTCCGAGGGTGGAATTTCCAGCGCTGGGGTGTTTGATTCCATGGAAAGCCTGCCGGTGCCCACTGACCTGCCTAATTGGCACTAATTCGGTGGGCCTTCCGCAGAAGTGGTGACGTGGGGTTCTTGGTGTCACTTTTTCCCGATGTTGAGACCCCCATCACCAGCATTAAATCCTGGTCACGGTCACTCATGCACAGATACACAGGCATATATTTTTACCAGCACAATTTTTATTGAACATACAAAACAAATATGGTTATTTCAAACAATGTGGGGGCCAAGAGGTTAGAGCTATAATTTTAGTGAGGTTGCAACCATCTTTCTATATGTTTAGAAAATAATTCAAAACACAAATTATATAATCCAAAATTCTCCCAACACTCTTATTTTTCTCCAACTTCTCTCAATAGTTTCCCCCTGCTAGATATATACAAACCTGGTTGGCATTCTGGGCAACATTCTCCCTTCACTTCAACAGCGAGGCTCCCAACAGGGCATAAAGGACAGGAACGCTTGTAACAGATCACCTGTGAATCTCGGCATTCACATTCTTTACAAGGGCTTTCCTTCCATTTTTCTCCATTCTATTTTAGGAGAGATTGTTTTTTAAATGAAGCATTTTCAATAAAATAATCTATTTTGGTCTAAAATTTATCCAGAAGTTAACATGCACAAAAAATACTGATGACGAGAAAATAAACATTTCTAAAATACAATTTTTTTATTGTGATGCTGAGCTACTGTGTCCCATAATTATTCCATTGCATTAAAAGATAGTAGAATAAATACTTTAGACTAAAATATTTAATCCATGTTAGTTTAAGATTAAATTCTCTGCCTTCCAGAATTCCCTCAGGAACCCCTGTTGTAAGACATCAAATTCACATTAAAGAAATACAAAACACTGAACTGGATTCTTTATTAGGTAAGATATTAGAATGCTTCTCACCTAAACATTCATTTAAGAGGACTGCTGCTAATTCATATGAAGTCAGCAGATGTCAATTGCCACAAAAGACAGAAATAGCTACTCTGAATGGAAGTATAAAGAGATATAGATGTCCAATTTTCTTGAGAAAACAGAAATACTCTCAAATTCATTCCCCAAAAGCACCAATACAAATCCCAGCATGCCATGTGATAAATAGGAATTTTGCTTATTTAATCATGGCGAATCTGTGGCTGGCTCATATTATAACTCAGCTAAACCTACAGCTCTCTCTTGTCCCTCAGCAGATATACTGGGCAGGATTTTCAGATGCAGCAGGGTCAGGAGCGGGTGCGGACATGATTTAACAATCGCAGTGCTGGAGCGCATCTTTGGATCCCAACGCCGGGGACAGACCACAACTTTGAAAGTGAGGGTGTGGAGGGAGTGGGGGGGGGGGAGGGGGGGAGTTGGGGAGGAGCTTGTTAAGGGGCTAGGGAGGTCTGGACTGGAATTTTCAATGTGGATTCTGGCGAACCAAAACAGTCTGGTGCACATTAGTGCACAACTGTCGGGTTCACAGCAGAGTGAAGGGAAACTTTTTTTTCAGGTTTAAAATTTTGCGGCCCTTAGGGATCTTGCGCAGGATCATGAGCATTACCTTAGATTTAGATATTTGCACACCAAGTTGTTGCTTTATGCTGCTGGCCCTTGAAGGAGTGACCTGCTCTCTTCATCAAGGCAGTGGCAGGCCCCATCGTGGCTCACGCTCTGCAGGCAGCTCCTGCCTCCCGGAGACGTTGGACACCACGAAGGATGCTGAGCTCTCCTCCTGTCCAATTAGGGTATTTACATTTCAAGATAGGATGACATGTGCGAAACAGTTAAGGCGCGGGTTCAGGACCCAGAAATTACCTGGATGTCAGCTTCCTGACCTGTTGTGAAAATCAGGCCCATTGTTTCTGGGTCTCCAAACAAACAGTGGTGTTTATGGGTTAAACGATTGCTCTTAGAACTCTGACAGTGCTTCTTTCTGAGCTGCATTGTTACTCAAACACTAAAAGATCCACACAGGGAGCTACATACCTGCAAATGTTTTTCACCTTTCAAATCTGAATGATGTGTCTGAAAAAAGAGGTAATTGTTTATAAATTATACACAGAAATAAAAAAAAATTCTTCTGTTGTGAATATTTGCTCCAACGTGGTAAATTTTCATTTTCACCAGCCAGGTGTTAATCTGGTGGAATGGATCGTCCGTCCGTTATAGAACCTGTGAAATTTTAATTCTTTTGAAATCAATGGAATGATAATTGGGTGAATTCTATAACAGCCGGGCACTCCGCTTCACCAGATCACCACTCAGGCAGAGATGATACCACAATATGTTTATATTTTTTCTGTGAATCTACATTTTCATTTTTCATTACATATCCTTCCATAAAGACTTTTCTTTTTTCTATACAGACGACAGATTACTAAACACAGAATGTTCCTGCACTGCTGGACTGAAACAAGATACGTTTTCACAGACTATTTTGTCATACGATACCTCCAGATTATGCTTTTAGTTCTTCTGCATGCTTGCACTAAAATGTGTATCATAAATTGTTAATACACCAAAACCTTAGTTTGCTTTTTTATTCCCCCAACTGATCAAAGCCTAATCCCTGAAACTGCAAAATTATGCTTCAGGATTGATCAAGTGGATAAACAGAAGAACAAATTGACCTGAAATAACATCACAAACTTAAATTGCCAAGCTGCATTAATGCTCAGATCAGATAAAAAGGAGACCATGAACAAGCATTTGCTGCTTTAATAAGGTACAGCAGTATTACTACTACAACAGTTCTACTGCTAACCTAGATATTTTTCATTAACTTACCATGATAGATTCCCCTGTTAAACCATAAAAGCCATAGAACTATAGAAAAGTTACAGCACAGAAAGAGACCATTCATCCCATCGTGTCTGCGCCAGCTGAAAAAAACTAGCCACCCATTCTAATCCCACCTTCCAGCACCTGGTCCATAGTCTTGCAAGTTACAGCATTTCAGGTGCAGGCCCAGCTACCTTTTAAATGAGTTGAGGGTTTCTGCCTCCACCACTGATCCAAGCAGCGAATTCCAGACACCCATCACTCTCTGGGTGAAAAGTCTTTTCCTCATGTCCCCTCTAATCCTTCTACCAATCACCTTAAATCTGTGCCCCTGGTAACTGACCTCTCCGCTAGGAGAAACAGGTCCTTCCTGTCTACTCAATCCAGGCCCCTCATAATTTTGTACACCTCAATTAAGTCACCCCTCAGCCTCCTCTGTTGTAAGGAAAACAACCTGAGCCTGTCCAATCTTTCCTCATAGCTGCAACTTTCAAGCCCTGGCAACATTCTGGTAAATCTCCTCTGTACTCTCTCCAGAGCAATTATGTCCTTCCTGTAATGTGGTGACCAGAACTACACAATACTCCAGCTGTGGCCTAACCAGCGTTTTATACAGTTCCGGCATTACATCCCTGCTTTTGTATTCTATACCTCGGCCAATAAAGGAAAACATTCCATATGCCTTCTTCACCACTTTATCTACCTATCCTGCCACCTTCAGGGACCTGTGGACATGCACTCCAAGGTCTCACATCCTCTACCCCTCTTCTGTTAATTGTGTATTCCCTCGCTTTGTTTGCCCTCCCCAAATGCATTACCTCACACTTCTCTGGATTGAATTCCATTTGCCACTTTTCCACCCACTCAACCAAACCATTAATATCATTCTGGAGTCTACAGCTATCCTCTTCACTATCAACTACACAGTCAATTTTTGTGTCATCTGCAAATTTCCCAATCATGCCTCAGACATTAAAGTCCAAATCATTAATATATACCACAAACAGCAAATGACCCAACAGTGAGCCCTGCGGAACGCCACTGGAAACCGCTTTCCATTCGCAAAAACATCCGTCAACCATTAGCCTTTGTTTCCTGTCACTGAGCCAATTTTGGATCCAACTTGCCACTTTCCCGAATGCCGTAGACTTTTACTTTTCTGACCAGTCTGCCATGCGGGACCTTGTCAAATGCCTTTCGAAAATCCATGTAAACAACGTCCACTGTACTACCCTCATCAATCCTCCTTGTTACTTCCTCAAAGAATTCAATTAAGTTAGTCAGACATGACCTTCCCTTAACAAGTCTATGCTGACTATCCCTGCTTAATCCGTGCCTTTCTAAGTGACGGTTCACCCTATCTCTCAGAATTGATTCTAATAATTTGCCCACCACAGAGATCAGACTGACCAACCTATAATTAATTGGTCTACCCCTCACACCCTTTTTAAACAATGGTACAATGTTCACAGACCTCCAATCCTCTGGTATTCTTTGGGCCTCCTTATCTCGAGAGACAATGGATACGCGCCTGGAGGTGGTCAGTGGTTTGTGAAGCAGCGCCTGGAGTGGCTAGAAAGGCCAATTCTAGAGTGACAGGCTTTTCCACAGGTGCTGCAGAGAAATTTGTTTGTCGGGACTGTTGCACAGTTGGCTCTCCCCTTGCGCCTCTGTCTTTTTTCCTGCCAACTACTAAGTCTCTTCGACTCGCCACATTTTAGCCCCGTCTTTATGGCTGCCCGCCAGCTCTGGCGAACGCTGGCAACTGACTCCCACGACTTGTGACCAATGTCACAGAATTTCATGTCGCGTTTGCAGACGTCTTTATAGCGGAGACATGGACGGCCGGTGGGTCTGATACCAGTGGCGAGCTCGCTGTACAATGTATCTTTGGGGATCCTGCCATCTTCCATGCGGCTCACATGGCCAAGCCATCTCAAGCACCGCTGACTCAGTAGTGTGTACAAGCTGGGGATGTTGGCCGCCTCGAGGACTTCTGTGTTGGAGATACGGTCCTGCCACCTGATGCCAAGTATTCTCCGGAGGCAGTGAAGATGGAATGAATTGAGACGTCGCTCTTGGCTGACATACGTTGTCCAGGCCTCGCTGCCATAGAGCAAGGTACTGAGGACACAGGCCTGATACACTCGGACTTTTGTGTTCCGTATCAGTGCGCCATTTTCCCACACTCTCTTGGCCAGTCTGGACATAGCAGTGGAAGCCTTTCCCGTGCGCTTGTTGATTTCTGCATCTAGAGACAGGTTACTGGTGATAGTTGAGCCTAGGTAGGTGAACTCTTGAACCACTTCCAGAGCGTGGTCGCCAATATTGATGGATGGAGCATTTCTGACATCCTGTCCCATGATGTTTGTTTTCTTGAGGCTGATGGTTAGGCCAAATTCATTGCAGGCAGCCGCAGACCTGTCGATGAGACTCTGCAGGCACTCTTCAGTATGAGATGTTAAAGCAGCATCGTCAGCAAAGAGGAGTTCCCTGATGAGGACTTTCCGTACTTTGGACTTCGCTCTTAGACGGGCAAGGTTGAACAACCTGCCCCCTGATCTTGTGTGGAGGAAAATTCCTTCTTCAGAGGACTTGAACGCATGTGAAAGCAGCAGGGAGAAGAAAATCCCAAAAAATGTGGGTGCGAGAACACAGCCCTGTTTCACGCCACTCAGGATAGGAAAGGGCTCTGAGGAGGAGCCACCATGTTGAATTGTGCCTTTCATATTGTCATGGAATGAGGTGATGATACTTAGTTGCTTTGGTGGGCATCCAATCTTTTCTAGTAGTCTGAAGAGACCACGTCTGCTGACGAGGTCAAAGGCTTTGGTGAGATCAATGAAAGCAATGTCGAGGGGCATCTGTTGTTCACGGCATTTCTCCAGTACCTCGCCTGTATCTAGCGAGGATTTTAAAATGATCCTCAGAACATCTGATATTTCCTCCCTGGCTTCCTTTAACAGCCTAGGATACAATCCATCCGGCCCTTATGATTTATCCACTTTCAAGAATGTCAGACCCTCTCGTACTTCCTCTCTCATTATGCTTATCACATCAAATATTTCACATTACTCCTCATTAACTACAATTTCTGCATCATCCCTCTCCTTTGTTAAGATGGAGACAAAGTACTCATTAAGAACCCTGCCCACATCTTCTGCATCCATGCATAAGTTACCTTGTATATGTCTGATCGGCCCTCCCCTTTCTTTAGTTATCCTCTTGCACTTAATGCACTAATACAACATCTTTGTGTTTTCTTGATTTTACCTGCCAATATTTTTTCATGTCCTCTCTTTGCTTTCCTAATTTCCTTTTTTACTTCACCCCTGCAATTTCTATACTCCTCTAGGCTTTCTGAAGTATTAAGATTATGGATAGACAAATTAAGAATTAAGAAAGATGCAAATGACCCATGGGTGGTGGCAGAGTGTGAAGTTTGACAGGACTGATTTAATTAAGGCAATTGATCAATTACATCAGTCAAAACAGCAAATTTAGAATATAAGGTAAAAAATATTTTTTTAATTCAACTTCATCCAGCACTACCAGCCACTCCACACTAAAGCAAAGGACTGCAGCAATTTCCTGCCCCTCTCGGGTGTCTGCTCCAGAAGCACCATAAACAAACCCAGCAGCTTCTCAAATTATTAAAATTATCCCAACTATCCATCAACATCCTGGGGGTCAACATTAACTTAACTGGACCAGCCACATAAATACTGTGACTATAAGAACAGGTCAGACGCTGGATATTCTGCAGCAAGTAACTCACCTTTTAATTCCCCAAAGCTTGTCCATCGTCTACAAGGCACAAGTCAGGAGTGTGATCGAATACTCTCCACTTCTCTGGATGGGTGCAGCTCCAACAAAACTCAGGAAGATCACCACCAACCAGGACAAAGCAGTCCACCTGATCGGCACCCCCATCCATCACTTTAAGCATTCACTCCCTCCACCACTGGTGCACCGTGGTTACAGTGTTTACCATCTATAAGATGCACGGTAGCAATTGGCCAAGGCTCCTTCAACAGTGCCTTTCAAACCTGTGATCTCTACCATCAAAAACAACGGCAGCATATGCATGGGAACACCACCACCTGTAAATTCCCCTCCAAGTCACACATCATCCTGACTTGGGAAAACAGCACCATTCCTTCGTCATCACTGGGTCAAAATTCTTGAACTCCCTACCTAACAGCACAGTGAATGCACCTACACCATGGACTGCAGCAGTTCAAGAAGACGGCTCACCACCAGTTTCTCAAGGGCAACTGGGGATGGACAATAAATACTGGCCTTGCTAGCAACACCCATATCCCATGAACAAATAAAAAACTAGGAAGTCAGCCAGGTGAGCAGTCAAGGGACCTGCCAAAGATCCACCATTACTGTGGCAACAAGGAAAATCTGTCTTAAGAATACATATTGGAAAAGATTAGAAGTTTGGGCATTTCCTTGTCAGCCTCAGCATCTTGCTGTTCAATGGTGACATTGGTACACAGATATATATTTACCTATTATGATAAAGACTCCTAAAACAGGGGCAATTGTGTTACCATGTTCACCAGTGCATGCAAAATGCCTGGTTGTTTCGCTGAAACTGCTTTTACCTTGCTCTGTGTACTCGTATGGACTGTTCCTGAGTGTGGGCCTTGCATAGCCAGCTGCTGAAACAAAATTTTCACTGGGCCTTCTAGACTGCCAGTCTTAGCAAATACTGGCAGTTTTATGTTTGTCCTGTAATTGGTTGAACAAAGCCTGTCTCTTGGGTGAAGCCACATCTGTATCAACCAGCAACCTGATTCATATAGCTCGTTGTGTCATAAGACATGCCTGCTCAGACAGAAAAACCCTGAAACTATCGACCGCTTGCCTGATCCAGCACATTGAGATACTGGGCAGCTTCCATTTTTACAGCAGTTACTGACGCAGCAGGCATCTACCTCACTTCCTCCTGTCAATAAGTAACTATTTATAAGCAACAAACAATTGGAAAGTAGAAGACAGACGTGATACACTTTGAATAAAGGAGAAGCATCATGGCAAAACCAGTCAGCAGATCTGCATTGGACAGTGTTAGTCTGAATAAAATGTAGTTTAACTGGTTCTCCAATGTGTTATGACAATTCTTTTCGGATCAGCCAGAATAACGCTGCCGTGATTGTCATGGGATTTGAACGGCAGACAGGACCAACAGAGATGATGCTTTATTTGGCAAGGGTATTGGGCACATGTGTGGCCATTTGATGTGCACTGGTTAGTTCAAATGCTTAAATAAATATGTCCTTTATTCAAATCTGCTGTGCAGATCAAACTGAGTAACCAGTTCCCTGTGCAGACAAGTCTGCAGTCTCCTGTTCAGGGTCACCGTTTGCCACTGGCTGCCATCCATTCTCTTGCCTGTCCCATGGCATGGCTAAAGATGTGAGAGACTCAGCAGGCAACAATAATTATGGACCCCTTGGCTAGCTCATGCTGCAGCACTTCGCACATGGTTCCAGGCATCTAAAACTTTGCTTCAAGATGCTGAAGATCTGATCCACTAAGACCCTGTAGCAGTGTGTACCTTGTAATATTGTTGGTGGGCCGGAGGATCGCACCAGCAGTGGCCCACCACGGAGCCCGACGCCAGAATTGCCAGGTACGATCTACCCGGCAGCGGTGAGGCTCCGTGGTGGCCCCCCCGCCGCTCGGCAATAGAACTCGACTTTAAATATTTAAATAAATCTATGCGTACATTTAAGTCCAATTCCCCACGATCTTACCTTCGTTTCCGGATCTTCTGTGTTGTGTGTGACAGGTGGGCACTCAAGCACCTTCACTTTCCTGTCCAGGGAAAGCTGGCGTCACCGAGGTGGGGAAGGGGGGAATCAGAGCATTTTTAGTGTAGTGGAGGGTGGTGACCTGCATTTTGTGCAGTTGGTGGGAGAAGGGGTCAACTCTGCAATTTCAGTGCATTGGGGGGGGGGGGGGGGGCAAGACAGGCAAACCATTTATTTTTAGTGTGGGGGGGGTGGGGTGTGAAGGGGTCAACTTTCATCTGTCAATGCAGGCCAGTCTGACCTTTAAAAATGGCACCACCGCCTGTACAGAAAGCGTGGCCAAGGCCATCCCCCGCCACGTGATGGGGGGGCAGCCGCCCTGCATATTATAATGAGCCACTGCGCTCGACTGCGGTGTCATGGCAGCGTGCTGGCCTCCATTAAAATAAAATCTAGCCCATGGAGTGGGATCCCATCTATACATGTCGGGGGTGATATTGGGAGTAGGTGCTTGCACAACCATACATATTCCATCAATAATACTCCACAATTTGGGAATTCCAGACAGAATGTGACGGGTTTCATGGGAATATAAACGAACTGATTGCAAACAAGGCATCTGTGACCAAGTCAAGCAAAATAGCCGGTAAGCAAAGAAGCTGTGAAGTAGGTGAAATACTTCGCAAGTTAAAAAAAAGCCTTTCATTAACTAAGGACCAAAACTGCTTCACAGCCAATAAAGTATTTTGAAGCCAACTTGCACAAAGCAGGGTCCCATAAATTGCAATAAGATAATTGACTAATTAAACAGCCTTAGTGATGCTGGTTGAGGGATACTTGTTGGGCCTTGCTCTTCTTCAAAGAATGCCATGGGATCTTTTATGTCCAACTGACAGGAGGCAGGGCATTGCTTTAAAATCTTATCTGAAAGATAGTACTCACTCACAGCTGCACTGAAGTGTTAGCCTAGACTATGTGCTCAAATCCTGAGTGGGCCTTGAACCCACAACCTTCTCACTCAGAGGACAGTGTGCTATCACTGAACCAAGGTTGACACCTAAAGCAACAACTCCAAACAAATCTAGCCACTGAAAGAGCAATGACCCAACATGAAGGGAAAAATATCCTTTACAGTCCCCTACTGCACTTTAGGGACCAGCACTAATTTACATTAGTGCAAATTAGGGTAATTAGTCAGCCTAGGGCATAAACACACACAGGCTTTCAATGTAAGAACTGCATCCAGGTCACATTTAACACTCACTGCACATCAGGAGCTTAGTGCATCTAAGGTCCCCATGGCGTGACTGGTTGGCACACATTGCTACAGGGGCCTCTCACTGACAGCACAAGCCAAATCGTGTATTTGAACTACTTTGTCTGGATTTATGTTACTCCATCTCAAATTCAGCATCAGCATCTTGAAGCTGAACTTGTGCAGTCTGATTTCCAATCTGACTCCTATTTCCCTGGCAGCATTTGCACATCTCTATCACTCTGTGCATTGTGCAAATGCATTGTGTAAGATTTAAAATTGTCAGAAAAGCAAAAGGCCTATTTCAACATACTTAAGCAGATGAGTTTTCTTAAATGCAACGAGACGTATTTTACTGCTCAGTCCACTGTCATGTTGTAATAAGGAGCCACAACTTCCTCTCCTCACCCAGCCTGAAATACCCCTCAACACTCCTGTATCCACACCAGCACTGTAAATCATCCCAGTGCCACTCAAGTTATTTAAATTAAACTGACCCTAGAAAATTGGGCAAGGGCAGGTATGCAAGAAAGTGGTAGGCAGAAGCCTCATCTGAACAAAACTCCACCATAATTGTGGCAGAGGATAATCTGCGTAAACAAATCTAAATTAGGAATCAATGGAATCAACTTGTCTTTTAGATTTCTGTATTTAAATAAAATCTAAAATAAAGTAGCTTAAATGCATCATATCCTTTTTTGCTTCCATACAATTCTCCAGAAATTAGAATAGGTAATTTTATATTGCTGGCAAACCTTGCCCATCGAAATCATATATTGGAAATTTGTGTATGTGCTGTACATAACTTCTTGACCACTAATTTAAATGGTCAGAAAATTATTTGCAGTGTTCACCCAAAGTTCCCATATATGCTGAGCAAAACACCCCACCAGCAGCACAAGTTGGTTAGTGAAACTTATAATGTCCTTGTTCAATTTATTCTTTCAAATTGTTCTTACGAACTTATCATACTTATTTAATTATGCATACTTAGATGTTCAAATTTTGGGAAATAGAGACTGGATGCACATGTCAAAACCAGTTAGTGGGCTGCATATGATTACACATAAATGTAAGCTCCCCCAAATACAAATATTGAGAGACTCCCATTGCAATAAAAATGACCTATTTTTGTCTACTCTTTATTGTGTTGCCATTCTTAACAATCCAGTCATGGTACATAAGCAGTTTGAAAACCACCTGTCGTTCAGATTTCTGTACCTAGAGTATCTCAAGACAATGTTGAAAGATTTGTTCAGTAACAGGCTGTAGAGAGGAATGATTCAAGTATAAACAATGCTATGTAATTGCTTCATTATGAATCAGTTTCTTTATATATTTGAACATTCAGATGCTCAAAGTTCAGGAGGCAGTGGAGGGGCTGGAGGTAAAGACCACCCTACAGTAATTTTGAGGATGAACAACATGGAATTGGAAGACCTCCTCCATTTTTCTCCCAGGAACCCCTGTCAGCTGTCTTCTGTCTTTGGCCTTTTGGTTTCAGCTGCAAGTCTGTTCTGTTCTCGACTTGGCCGAGTTAAGTTGGAAGTCCTCCATTCCCAGTTCTGAATCCTTCTTTCAGCACTCCCTGCTGGGCCCTCAATCCCGAGGTAATCTTGGCTTTGTATCTAGTTCTGAACACTCTAAGTCCTACCACCCCCCCCCCCTCCCCCCGCTAGTAACAGAGGCAGAACTCTGTTGGGTAGAGGAGGCAGAAGCATGGAGCTGCTTACAGAGATAACTTCTTATAGGCTGTTGCCCAAATCTGGTCTACTTACAGGTAAAAATCCCTCCCAAACCTTCAATGGTAGCTCCACCACAGTCAAGTACCAATAAATGTTTCCTGAGATTTAAAAAATGTGACCTGAATGTCCTGGGATATATGTCAGGTCCCAGTCCAGACTAGCAAGCTCCCAGTGTTCACCAGTAGCTTTGCATACAAGCGCACAAAGCAAGAAAGAACCAGCAGGGGCTTTGCAGGCTAAATAAAAGGAGTTTGTGCATTTGGCCTGCAATCACTTCTTGGACAACCCTAGGTTAACAAAGTAATCCAAATGCTCTTTCCTTAAATGTGTTTTACTATGATTAATTAATGTGTATGCACATAACTACGCCATCACTGAAACATTTTTCATTTGATTTTATGTAGAGAGAGACTCACCTCCTTGACTTGCTCTTTATGAACACAGTAACTGCCAACTGACACACATTCAGGACAGCATTTTCCAGGCAAATGTAGCAACTCTTCACCCTGCAGATAATTACCAAAATTTACTCAAATTGGATAATGATTACCACAAGTTATGCCACAAGTGTGCATTTGCAGACTTGCAAAGGAACACATTAACATAAATAGTTTGAGCCCAAAGTTCTGGGAGCCCTCCTTCACCATGGAAATATAAGGATCAGTAAACTAGATAAAATAGTTAACAGCATACAGGCAGGAGAGGTTGTGATAGTGGTATGGGTTAAATAGGATTAAATGACACTCTAGGCGCACAGAGATGCCACACTGAGAAGTTAAGTGTAGGATGACCTGAGAGTGGAATGTTAATTGCTGGACAGATGCCAAGATATCTTTTTAAGGTGTTGGGAGTATCAATGGAGAATAGGCCTCAATGTTTTAAAAATCTAAAGAGATAAAGAAACAAAAATTCTGAAAGCCAACGTCGGCTGATCAAGCATGTGGAATGGTCGAAGAACAATAAACAGATAATATCGTTAATGAGTAAGTACAAGAGCTGCAGGCAAGTGGTCTATGTGACCGCTAACGTGCTTAAATATTAACCTTGTACATTTACATCCTAACTGCATGTACTATGAACGCACTTACACACTAATACTAAGCTTACCTTACGTAATTAACCATATAAAGGTACAGTACATTGGACATAGGAACACTTAAGCAGCTTTGATGAGACTGCTGTGAGCTGTCAGAGAATGACATTCATGAGGGCCAATGAATTTGTTGCTTGTGAATGTAATTGACATCAATCTCATAATTTTTGCCTGTGCTGGGTTTGTATTATTGTATTGCTAAATAAATATTATTAATTAGACGTCTTTCTATCACGAGTCCACGAACCTGTCTTAAAATGAAGGATAAGGATTATGCCAAACCCACCAAGAACTACCCAAAATCCCAAACGGTGGGACCAGGATAATTTAAATAGTTGGGGTGAGCAACCTTGCCAGCTGAGATCTAAAAGAGTGATCCCTGACTAATCAGCAGAAAATCAGAGCAACATTTTGCTGCGGGAGCCAATGGGTTGAAGAAGTCATGATAACATTTTGAATCAATCCTCTGGGATTGGGTACTTTTCCTTTTCAAGGTGATTAGAGCTCTCAGCAGGTGTGGCTTCTGTTGGACCTAAAAAGGGCATAATGGGCATAATTCCCAATATAGTCCAGAAATGTCCACAAATTGGGAGCAGGGTGGGGGTTGGGGATTAAGGCAGTAAACTCACATCCCTCCAACTGTAATCTAGTTTAGATGATGCACAGGATGGAAATAAGTTCTACCCCAAATTCCTGCTCCCCCTCAAGCGATCCAACCACTTTGTGTCCCCACCCCGCTAAGAGATTGATTGGCTCCTTCACATGTAAAGTTCTTATCTCTGAATGTGTCCCATAACAAGACGTTCCACTTTAAAACTATCCCCAGGGTACACTGTAATGAAATTATGCAGGATGATCCCAGAATAATGGCCAGTATTTTATTGAGCAAAGGTCTTTGTCTACATAATAATCTGTGACTCCACTTCAAAAGCAACTTTTTGGCTACAAAGTGTTTTGGACATCATCAAAATGTGAAAGACACCATATAATTACAAGTTTTTCCTTTCTTTGTTTTATCATATTTTTGATAAACCACAATGAAGTTCAAGAGGGAGAAGCTAAACTAAAATAACTGCTCCTGCTTTACCAGAACAAAAATTCTGAAGAACTTAAGAATGTCTGTTGGATAGAATTCATTGGGACCCACTGTCCAATGTCATTCAAGTGCACCTGTCTTGATGCTGATTGCCTAAAGATACACATTCCCAGGTTTTATGAAGAAGCCACGAAATGAACAATTTTGGCTTACATATAAAATGCATCATTCTATATGTAAAGGTACTTAATTTTTCACCATTTTATCTCTCATTTGTGTAATATATTTCAACTTTGCCTATTATATATATAGGCCAGGAAACATTGAACCTGAAATACCAGTACTTGATGAGTTAATTCTCAAGTACATTTAATCTGCACATGGCTAGGAAAAGGTGACAAATTTTGCTTCAAAATGAATCAATGCTTTGATGATGGAAAAGTACTTATCTTTTTCTTAGATTCAAGTTAGACGGCACGGTACCAATTGTCAATATCAGCCTTCTATTTGAATATTTCAGCATTATGTTCTGCATTGAGAATGTCTAATTCCATGATGTGCAGATAATTCTGATTAATTGGACTGAACACCTGAATATTTCTTGCACTTCATTCAGATTTATAGAAGAAATGCAGCTCATTCACCAATTACCACAAAGCCACATGATCATTTTTCAACAACACAGGAAAACGGGGTCCCTTACCCACGAGCACTCCACTCTGGCACATTCTGCAGTCTGACAGATAACCTGTCCTCTCTCGCACATGCAGAACTCACAGCCAGTTACATTCCACATCTCTCCGTGATACCTGATGACACCTTCGTACAGACAGTTCCCTTTCCCAGACACACATTCCTCACAGCAGCGTCCAGATCTTTTGATTTTATTCAGTCCCTGTGGAAATAAATAAAACATTCGATATCAAAAATGGAGATTTTTTGGCATCTTGAGGATTGGACACAATGACTGCAATTTCAATGGGGAGTTGGGGAGGAAGCAGGAGGATGGGTGTTTGCATCCGAGAAATCTGGAAAAACAGGTGCTGCCAAATTTAATGGCAGGATCTGGTTAACATTTTTTGTCTCCATATACCAAATACAGCCAACCAGATTGAGAATTGGGCTAGCAGTGAGTTGGGTAGGCTTTTGGTACCAGGTCGCAGCCGAGGAGAGGAGGAAGGGAGGGATTAAAAAGGCAGGGTATGGGGAGTGTGTTGGGTGACTGGAGGCTGGTGGGTGGGGCCATATCAGAGGCTGGAGGGAGGCTAGGGAAAAATCAGAGGATGGGGGGAGTCCGGGGGTGGGGGGGGATCATAAGGCTTGATTGCGGGATAAGGGGGCCAGTCAACCACAGAAATGCTTTACAAGTAAGCTTGGGGGGGCTTGTGGGAGACTAATCCTGCTTCTCCTGGCCCATAAGCAGTGCTGGAAAGACACTTACTTGCTGGATCCAAAAGTCCTCGCCTCCCTTTAGTTGCCGGCAAGGTCTGGGAAAGCTGCCCGGCCAGGGTTAAATTGGAAATGGTATTAAAATGTGAGGCATACAGCCTCATTAAAATATTTAAATGAGCAACTTGTCTCCTGCGAGTAAATTGGTCACCCGTCCCTCGTTCCACCTCCATTAAAACCATAAGTAGGTCGGATCAAGGGGGACTCAGTTCGGGTTTGAGGTTTTTGACATTTTAACATCCCACCTGACCCAAACCCAGCCACCTTTGCAGGGTTAAAATTCCCCTCAATGTTTTGGGTTTCTTGTCCCTTGAATACAGAAATAAATTGGAACTCCAATACACTAAAGCTGTCTTTCACTACCTCCATATATTATTTACTTATAGTAAATTATATAAATCAACAAAAGACAATAGGTTCTGAAGTTTGGACAGAAAATATTGACAGTAATCTTGACTACTTGGCAGTCAAATGGCCATAGGATAGGTTTTCATTCCTGTCTTTAAATCCACCTCCGAAACAAATATTTTAGCCATGGTTATATATACTTATGTTGTAGCTGGATTCCTATATTTTATGTATGTTGCTTTACAGCTGCCACTTAGTATAGTTAGAAAGCCTACTGCATTTTAAGCCACAAGTAAGCCTACGAAATTGTTACCTTCAGCAGATTTCAGATACCAATTGATCATCTGGCCTTAAGAATTGGAAGCTGTTATTAATTATGCTCTGTATGTACTTATAAAATGCCCAAGGTGTGCCAACAGCCTTAAACTGAAAAAACAAGCAGAATTTGAACCGAAAGTGTCATTTTGACAGAATGTGAAATCTTCCTCCCTCTGTGCAATTTCAAACTTTTGTTTAAAATATGCTTTTCCCTTTGTACTTGATGTCCTTGAGTTAAATACTGGAAGTCAAAACTAGATGTGCCTAATGCTTGGGAGGGCTGAATTACAGCACCCCTTATCTCTACACACATTCTTCAGAATGGCCCCACCTATAAACACAAACAGAGAGGGCTTCAGTACAGTGGAAAAAGCTCCTCCAGAAACATACACATAAACCTGGCTCAGACTACCATCCAAACCCACAAATTTACAAAGTTTGCAATTCCTAGACAGGTGAGGATCAGTTTCCTGGAATATTTTGGAACCACCCAAAAATAACAGTTCTTCATTTCCAAAATGTGCATCTGTTAGTTTAGTCATATCAAACAACAGGTGGGAATGTTTAACGTTTGCTCACAGCCAAAATACACTGTTTAATGCAAAACCTTCCACTCTGCATGAAATTTAAGCACCCTACTGCTCATAAAACTTTCAAACAAGCACCAAGGTGCAGCTAGGCTGGTGGTGAGAAGGGCCCTCCCTGTCAGATAGAGGCCTGCTTTAGGTCGGGAAAAAGAACCCAACCCAAACCCAACCGAACTACAGCGGACCTGAGCCCGACCCGGCCCAAGTCCCACCGATTTTGCCCCGAGCCCGACCCGACCCTGCCACTACTCGGCCCGACCCAACCATCCGTTTACTTAACTTCCTGACATCGAACTTGCAAGAAGGAGCAGCGCATGCCCGAGACATCATAGTGATATCACTTGCTCACTGTGCAGACTCAATTTCGTCCCAGACTCCCAGCTCAGCTAAGTTTTTTTATTTCTAATACTTACCAGCAAAGCACTTACTATGTGTGACCGGCCCCACCCGACCCGACTCGATCTGGACTCGGCCCAACCCAACCCAAGCCCGAAAGCCAGCCCCGGATGATGGGCCCAACCTGACCCCAACACATGTCGCGGGTCCCATCGGGTTTGGGTCGGGTAGCAGGCCTCTACTGTCAGATCCCTCATGCACACCCAGAGTCTCAGCGCCACTGCACACTGTCCTCGAGGAGGCTGAAGTGGGGAAAAGACCTCCTTCTGGAATGTGCCTTTGCAAAGAAGGTCAAGGTTCACTCCAAGCAGCTCCATAATGCAGGACTCGACTCTACGGGCTGTCCCAGAGACACACACCAAGACAAATATGAACTGCTGCCGGCGGACCATCAACTTGGTGAACCGACTCTTTGGTCTGTCCGAAATTTGATGGTCTTCCAGTGCAAAAAGCTGTCTATGACCGATTATTGCAGACTGGCACATTCCAAGCTCCAGGATTATGGAGCGGAGGGAAGCACTAAAGCTTGGGACAGCCACTGCAAAAGCTCAACGGAGAAAGGCCACAGTCTAAGGCCCTCCTGCTATAGTATACCGAGGGGCTGGAATCCGTGTAAAACTCCTCGGGCTGTACGTACCAGAGAATGCTCGACATGAAAACTGTAAATATAACCTGTAATTCTAAGTGTAACAAGGCACCTGCAGGGAAAGAAATTGAACTGTGTTGCATTTTATTTAATGTCAAACTTGAACAGTTATGTATTGTACTTTTACAGATGAATAAAATATATTTTTGGAAAAAGAACACCCTGCTGCTCACAAAACACACAAGTGCATGATGTACATCTGAATTATATGGTCATATGATCAAAGTTACTTGTACAAAAGCATCATAGTAATCATTTTTAATATTGCTCTGTGACCAATGAAAAGGAGGACTAACCAGACATTTGTCTCTCCTTGAAATGGTTGCACTGGTGTGATGAAAAATTGCCTTTAGTCGGGATTCCAAGAGATCAGCATCTGTGAGCTAACTTCCGGCGTAAATGCTGTCAAATGCATATTCCTTAAACGAGCCGCACTCGTCAACCCAGTTTTCCATGGGTCTACAGGTCTATCACCAATATAAGGAAGCTAGCTTTAGCAGTATAAATTTCAGGTGATGACTCACTGACATTGGTTTCTCAGAATCCAAATCAAAACAGCACCAAATTAAACTGAACAACATCCAAAGAATATGAAGGTACACGGTGCTTATCTGTTCAGCAATAAATCACACCTGACTTCACACCACCATAGGATCAATTAATACACTCCTAATTAATGAGTGTATATACTTTGAAATTGCAATTAAAAAGGTATAGAAATTGTTCAAATTATTATATTTTCTGGCCTGGCACCAATATAACAAATGCCAGGAACTTCCTCAAGGAAGTCTCCCAATCAGCCACTGTAACTTCAGCGGAAACCCTGTTTACACAACATAAACTGGATTTGTGCTGATCCTCTGCTGAAGGTATAGTAACTGATTGGGCCTCCTCCCCCTCCCCGCCCCCCACTCCACCCACAATAAGGAATTTGCCAGCGGGCCTGTGCATCCATGTGATATCGAAGTGATGCTCACACATACAAGGGCAGATTTTCCTATTCCTGAGCCTGGGCATATTGAATCGCCTGGGCCTGCCATGGAGAGGAATTGCACGTCTGAAAATTGATGGGTTCTCCAATAGGTATATGATCTTTCTCACCTAAATTTCCTGTCTGCGCTGCATCCAAGTGCAGGAACAGGAAAATCATCTCCGTGATATCCCACAGATAAACATGCAATTTGCTCCATGTAGGTGATTTGCAATTACCTTTTCACAAGTCAGTGATGGGCATGTCTGCATTTGACATCTGATTTCACCACGGTCGCAAATACAACTGGTACACTCATTCTTCTTCCACTGATCACCATGCTGAAGAAACAAAGACCAGATATTTTCTAATAAATGCTCTTTACCTAAATTACATCTTGATACATTTTTGTTTAATTATGTGGAATGCAATGAATTCTATTATTTGACTATTATTCATGCAATTCTGAGGATCTGATAGCGCTAACATATTGACTGGTAGGCTTCAATTGATGTGTGACTAATCCAATGGTGGATCCAATTTTTTGGATACATTTTCCAAATAGATATGTCATATCTCTGAAAATGTCACAATTCACCTGTTTTTGAAAATTTCAAGTGACCATGCTATCAATGACCTTGCACACAATGACTTTCTTCAAGAAAAGGAAATTTAAAAAATTCCTGTTCAACCCAAACAACCAGCCACGAAACATAAAGCACATAAAATCAGAATCTTGGAAGAACAAAAAAAAAAGGAACTCTAGTGGGGTACCAGGAGCTGGACAACAAGTAACCCTCATTAGCAAACGTCTTTGTCAGAGCTCAGATTCAGGAAAACATTTATTTACTTTATTAAACTAACAGCCTTATCAGGTATATTACACAAGTAAGGTAAAAGCATTGCTGCCAATATAGACATCTAAAATTCTGATTCTAACCACTTTTAAAACAGAACGCAAAGCTAAAGAACATCAAAGATTGGCTTATCATGTTATCAGATCTGGACCTGGGCCCGCAACTGAAAAATGGATCTTAACACATAAAAATCAAAACTTGCAGGGTAGCTTCAAGGTTACCTTGTACTCCTTCCCTGCCAATGAACAGGATTTTGGCAGACATTCAGGACAGCACTTTCCAACTTGCATTACAACATCTTCATCCTAAAGTTAACGGGGAGTGAAAAAGATAAATTATAAGCCCTGGACACACTGTTCCCTAGATTGTAATTTATTAATATTTAAATTTGAAATAATAAAAATAGGAATTTACAGAAATAATGTGGCTCAGTTGGGGTCATGACTGTTGGCCGGTGAGGGAAAGTTTTGGTTTCATCTCCTCCTGTTCTGCTGTCATTCATTTCAATTTAAGCATTAAATTCTTGGCGGTACTCCTTCTGCCTTGCATTAGAAATTCTCTAGGTTACATTGGAGGTAATTTTTATTACCTCCAAATCTTATTTTTCAAGCATGTACTTCTCTGTGCATGAATCCTGACGCCACAGACCAGAAGTTTCTTATTCTTGCTAATTGTTTCCTTTACTCGGCAGTTAAGAGAGGTGGGAAACCAAAGTATATCTCATCCAAAACAAAATACTGCAGCTGTTGGAAATTTGAAATAAAAGAGAAAATGCTGGAAATACTCAGCAGGTTGGGCAGCATCTTTGGAGACAGAAACAGAATTAACATTTCAGACTGATGAGCCGTTCTGATGAAAGGTCATCAACTTGAAACGTTAACTCTGTTTCTCTTACCACAGATGCTGCCTGATGTGCTGTGTATTTCGATTATTTTCTGTTCTTATTATTTAAGTACATCTCAACTTTGGATTTCATTTGTGTTAAGTACTCTGGGCTAGGTTTCTGTGAGGTCTCTTCATCATCCACCATAATGTCAGTAGAAGATCCATGAAAGTTCCAGAGAAATGGCACAAAGGCCATTGACATTAGGGAGATTTTTAACTCCCTACGCCCTGCAGAAATATGGTGGAACAGGAGTTTAAACCATGCGGTACTTTTTGCCACTCAGATACTGCCCAGGAGCTTCTTTAACAACAGGCAGTTGAGGCATCTACCCAACTCAAGCAGATGTCTCATAAATATACAAACCTATTTGTACAAATGCAAATTAACAATTTTGATGCCCCACGAGGAATGTTTGAGACACTGCCAACCCACACTCTACAACCCCCATACCACCCTCAAAGCCTCCCTACGTGACTTACCTCAATGCCAGACAGTGCACTCTGAACTGCCCAATCTTCGCAGGGCAGCAGCCACTTTATGCCTTTTCCAGGTGGGCAGTTGTCCGGCAAATTGTCAATGAGGCCTGGCTGTTAAAATCGACTGGGGCTCCCACAGCAGCTCCCGGGTGGGAAGTCTGGCACCTTTCCCCTGATTTCCACTTGGGTGTTAAAATCTGTTAGCTCTTTTGCCAGTAACAATGGATGATCAGGAGAATCCCGATACAGGTTCGACCTGTGCCTCCACTTAATTCCAGCTGAGATCAGGAACTCACCATGTAGTATATCTCCAGTTTGAACTGGCCTCCTACAACTCCACGTTGATGTGTGCGAGCACAGTTCCGCTATACCACCTGATCTCATTTCAATATTAGTTTTAAAAAATTAGTGAGATGGGGTGAAGTATATCAGAATTTATTATGGATGATAATCCGCAACAGTGAAGGATTTCACGATTGACTTGCATTAGCTTCTTACCCAACTCTACAGGTCAAACAGAGGTCTTTTCAGAAATTCAGACTGAATCCCAAGGTGGTCTCTGTGTACATGATGTTAGAAAGCATATGCATCAAACATATTCTTCCTGGCAGACCACATAGAATGTGGATTGCCACCAGCTCCTCCGAACGTATTAATCATCTGAGAGAGGCCAATTATAAGTAATACTGGCAAGAAGGCAAGCCTATGATAAATTACTCATTGGTACCTCATCCTAACACCAACAGAACACAATCATAAGGACTTCAAAATAACATTACAATCTACATTACTCAACTGCTGCTGACAATCTGTAGTACCAAGATGCCCCAGTTTTCTGTTCAATATTTGTTTATCTGTGATTATTATGCATGTATGCCACTGTACTGTACATAGTTGTTATTCTTTGTTTTATATTTGCGATCCCCGAGGGCACGTGCCATAACTGTTTTTGTTGCTGTCCAGTAACACCTAGGAAACACTGCTTATGTTGAATTTCTTTTAGTTTGATTGGACCATATGTTGCTTTTCTATAGCAGTGGTGCCTGAAAAGAGGTACTTGTGCTGTTTCTTGTTTGGTGACCAAGGGGCAACATGGTGTCACATTTACAGGTCCATCAAAATAGGTTCCCCAAATAAAAAAAGCTTCAGTCCATTTTTTAGTCAGATGTTTGCCTATCGCCATTGAAAGGAATTTAAGTAACACAGCCATAACTATTTCAAAATATCAATTCCTGTATGGGAAGAGAGAATATAGCTTAGAGAACATTATTTTTAAATCACCAAATTCCCCAAAGCTAGATTTTCACCTCAATCTCACAAATGCCCCGTTCTATATGAAATGCTATCTCCTCTCCTCAGCAGAGTATAAAGCCATTTGCCCCATTAAAGTTGAAATTATGTTCCTGTGTGTCTGCAGCCAGTGTGTTTGGAACTACACAAGAGTCATACTTATTTGATCTCTTTTTCTCTGCACTACTGTCATTTTATAGAATTAGGAAAATTTATGGGGCATTTATGTTAGAATTTTTTTTTCAGTTCCGAAGAAGGATCACTGACCCGAAACGTTAACTCTGCTTCTCTTTCCACAGATGCTGCCAGACCTGCTGAGTGGTTCCAGCATTTCTTGTTTTTATTTCAGATTTCCAGCATCCACAGTATTTTGCTTTTATTTTAGAATTTTTTTAAATACGTAAGAGTGAATACCCCTCAATGTGAACCTTCCATGGAAATCTTTCCTTGGCTAACTGTCCTTCTTTCTTTTAAAAGAACAGAATGTTTTCTCCTTTTACCTCCATTTGAACTCCTTTTCCTCCTCTTGCAGCAGCATTGCCTTTGGCTGAGACAGCAGGATAACCTGGCTCACAGAGGCACCATTAATGGCACTGCAGATCAGACAGGAGATCCATTTCTGCATGCTGGAACTGCTCCTCCTCCTTTTACTAGATAGTTTTCAGATTTCAGAATTAACTTACAAATGATCTTGACAAACTTGAGGGAGCTTAAAAGTAGGAGCTCTCGTAGCTATATTGCTCAAATGAAACAGAACCGTCTGCTTTCATTAAGAAGGATTTCATTTCCAAATAAAATCAAAGGCATTTTTTTAAATGTCCCAGTGAAGACTAACTATAAAAGGATCCATAATTAAAACATGGTAAATGTACTGTAGATACAAGAAATATTGAAGTACAGTACTTGGGTATAATTTCGAAAGGGAATCCTTATTATTTATTTAAGCAGCTTTAATGAAGGTCAGTTTTAGTTTGCAGTATTCTCTAATCAATGTAAACTGCTCTGTTTAAAAGGAGAAATATTCTATGTTGTGTAATACATAACAAGGAAATGTATTTTCATCAAGTGGTATCAATTATAAATTCAGATATCCCATAACACTGTGATGGGAGCCAGGACCGAATGCTGTCTTTAACCATAGATGCTGCCAGACCAGCTGAGCATTTTCAGCAATTTCTGTTTTCATTTCAGATTTTCAGCATCTGCAGTATTTTGCTTTTATTGCTGCTATAGAATTACACAGGATATACTGCACAGAAACAGGCAATTCGGCCCAACCAGTGTTTATGCTCCACATGCACCTCTTCCCATCCTATATCTTTAACCAGTCTGGTTAGCCTTCATTCTCTCTGATTTAATGTTGACAAACTGAAGCCATCATCTTCAGCTCCCTGAAACACATTTATGCACCAAAATAAAAGCAAAATACTGCAGATGCTGGAAATCTGAAATAAAAACAGAAAGTGCTGGAAATACTCAGCAGGTCATGCAGCATCTGTGGAGAGAGAAGCAGAGTTAACGTTTCGGGTCAGTGACCCTTCTTTGGAACTGAAAAAAAAATTTGTGACCTTTTATCAATTCTGAAACGTTAACTCTGCTTCTCTCTCCACAGATGTTGCCTGACTTGCTAAGTATTTCCATCACTTTGTTTTTATTTCACATCAATGCAACTCCAGCCTGGATTCCAAGCTACCACCCTCAAGCCAAGCCAAAGGTACAAACGCTTGATACATTGTTTGACCTTGAGCCCAGCATCCGGCTTGGCATCTAATCAGTCACAAACACCTCTTTCTTTCACGTCCAAAACATCACCCAACTCTGTCCCTACTTCTCCCTCTCTGCCACTGAAATCTTAATTCAAGCTTTTACCAACTCAAGGCTAGATTTCTCCAGTCATCTCCTTCACTGTGTATAAGCTACAAACAACACAGAATCAGAATGTTCAGTTTCATACACCAAAGTCCATGCACCCATCACTCCAGGCCTTGCTGGTCTTCACTAGCTCCCTGTGCACCAGAGAATGAAATTCAAGATCTTGGTTCTCACTTTCAAATCCTTCTATGGCATCACTTCCCCCCCGCGCCCGCCCCCCCATATTTTTCTCCATGTGTTAGATTTTTAAGAATTTGTAAATGGGTTACAAATGTATTTACAGATTTGTTAAACAATCTATCACAGAGGAAAATATCAGCAGCTGTTATATAAAAAAAAATCAGACTGACTATACTGAGTGATTGCAAGTGAGCATGACGAAGACTTTCCTTGCTGCATGCCTTCCAAATTCTCACTCCAAGCTAATTTTCTTTGATTGCCTATTTAAAATCTGCTAAATATAATGAAACCTTTCAATGGTCTGTGCCAATTGGAGCCTTTGTGGAGTCAGTTTCAGATGCCCTAATTTACTGAATTCTGTCACCTCCTTGTCTTATAAAAACAAGCAGACGCAATACACAATACATTTTATTGCAGTTACTCTCCAATAATTACCTTGTAGGTGTCAGAGTCCAGGGACTATGATTTTGCAGAGGTTGGAAATAATGCAGTGATTGGGCAATTTAAACTGTTAACAGAACATGCAAAACAAGGTAGGATATAAACGGAACTAATACAGAATGAGAGGGGCGAACTTTGACTGGCACCTGAAATGTGCACAAGGTCGCTAGCACAGACACACTGGGATAAATTATATGGGCACTCGGAGATGGGCTAGGGGGTGGGGGGGGGCCCATAGAATTGCAAAGGGAGACCGGGGATGGAGGGCCCGTTGCCTTCCCATTGCACCACAATTGTGTCAGAAAGTGGAATATGCCCAGAGGCCAATAACAGGCCTATTAACTGCCACACATGGGCCTCTTCCATCCGTCACTGGGATGTAACCAGCAATATGGGCGGGCCTCCACCACACAGGGAGGTCGCCCAGTAAAACGAAGCAACCTCCCTACAGGCATAGGGGCTTCCTCTGTGGGAAACCTGTGGACCCCCTACTATTGTACTGAAAGCCCACCCTCCCCCACTTCCTCAGCATCGCCGGGACCTGACAGACTGGCCCCAGCAACCTCGCCTCATTTACCTGAGGGCCAGATCTCCAGCGCTCAGCCTGGGTCACTACTGGCAGCAGCCACCGCTCCCGGTTGCGCTGCCGATACCACTGAGAAGGGACAGGAATCCCAGCGCTGGGCTGTTAATTACCTGGGTGCCATAGAATCACGTCAGGGGAGGTGCTCCAGATGACCGAGGTGGGATTCCCCCTGCTTTTTTGACCTGGCGCCAGGAGCAACCCCGACCCCCCAGTGCCACAAAATTCAGCCGGCTGTGTGCCCAAAGCCAGTGATGGGACCCCAATCACTTCCAGGTTAAGATCTCATTCAAATGCTGCTGGTGAGCTACAGGTGCCAAACAAGCATCACTCTGCAGCTTGTCAACTGTGGGAGGGCAGGATATCAGCTGGGCCAACAGGTAGGGTCCGGGGAGGCCACACACAGGTCAAAGTTATTTTGTGGACCTAGGAGGTGTGCTGCCAGTGCATGCTCCACCCATTTGTACTTGAAAATTGCAATCAGTGTCCTGCAATCCATAGGACCCCTAGTTATGTGTAAGCATTCTGTGCCTATTGCCAGCTATCTGTTCGCAGGCAAGAAATGGACAGGCTAAAAGTTAAAAATCTGTCTGCAGGATGTTTAATTGGTAACTGCCTGTCAGTATTTACACAGACATTTATTAATTACTTAATTCCAGTACAATAATATGCCACTCACCTTCTTACAGTCGACTGGCTGGCACTCTGCAATGTAACACTGCGTCTCACCATCACTGCACACACACTTTGAACATCTGGTCAACTTCCAGTCTTCACCATCCCTGTATGTTTTTCCCTCAAATAAGCACGACTCTGATTGTAAAGGCAATTGATATAAAATAAATGAGCAACATGGAAATATAATGTATGAAATTAGCTGCAGCCACATCATTTTGACTGTACATGAACACATTTCCATCTAAAAAGAATTAAAACAAGAATAAGAGAGAAATTGCATTCAAATAACATCTTATTTGCTTAGGACATCCCAATAGAGCTACAGAATCAATTAATCACTTTTGGACCATAGTGATTGGTATGATATAGGTGGATGCAGACGCTAATTTTCACACAGCATGGTCCCACAAACAGCAAATGAGTTGAATGGTCAGTTAATCTGCATTTCATGGTGTTGGCTGAGGTATGAATGTTCGCTATGACAGCTGGAGAACATCCCTGCCCTTTAAGTTGTATCATAGGATCTTTTATGTCCATCTGAACATGCATACAGGGGCTCGGTTTTGTTGTGATCTGATTTTGTACTGAATGTAGGTGAGCAAACTGTTGAATATATAAATTGGCTAGACAGAAGTCATCACAGGAAGTGACGCAGCTTATCAGGTGAGTCAGTTGTTGTAATGTTGGCATTAGTTAGTCGGCAGCACACGTGAAGAGCTCTCCTGAATAAAGAACCCTGTTTGTTATTTACCTACCTGTTTGGTAGTGTTTCTGTTAAGAAACAGAGAAAAAGCACAGTATGGTAGCAGCGGTGGAGGACCAGGAGCAGCTGTAGGCATCTGGAACAGCATTTTGAAAAAACGGCAAACAGCAGCAGAAAAGAAGATTTTGCGCTAACCACCACCCGCAGGGTCAGAGCTCTCGCAGAGTACTGGAAGGGATATGTGCGTTCGTGTAGTTCGCCAACCAGACAGGAAGTTTTCCAGCAGCAATCTGTGCTGAGGAGTCATTCCCACGTTAGGCCCCGAGTGTGCAAGCGCAAAGCCGTCACTGAGTTCTCCTACCAAAGCGGATTCAGGGGGAGGAGTCTCCCTGTCCAGAGACTGAAAGCCACGCTGCAGCCACAAAGCTCAGTGCATGGCCAAAGTCCAGCTCCGTAGGCATGGCGGACCTACATTGATTCCATGAGAGGGAAAGGTCCTTTGGAAATAATCGGATTTAAGGCCATGGTTTTACCTTTTTCCTTTACTGTGATCTTGAAAGAACCAATCAGACAGGTTTTCTTGATTTTAAACAAGAAAGAGGCAAGTTTATTATACTTAACAATCTAATCCCAATTTAAAAATAATTTTAAAAATGCTACACATTCACGGACACATTCACACAAGAATCACACAAACACAAATAGGTTACCAAGTGGAAAGTAGGTTTTTGGTTGGATTAAAGTCCAGAATAAATAAAAGTTAAATACACAGTTTGAGGTTGGATAATTTGGTGGTTGTCTGGCTGGAGTTGTACTCTTTAAGTCGTTGGTTGGTCAAAATGCACTTTGTGGCTGGCCTGCTTTGCTCAGGGTTTTCTTGAAGGCAGACTGGTAGGTTGTTCTCTGTAGGCTTGGAGGGTCCACAGTCGCAAACTTGATGTTTTCTGGAGAGAGAGGGAGAAAGAAAGGGAGGCACAAAGCTTTCTCTGCTGATGCACACTCAGTTATTGCTTGTCTCTTGTGTGTACAACAAAACTCCTAGTTCTTTTGGAGATGGACAGATGGTCACATGGTTCGCTCAATCCCCTTTGTTTTTGATGAAGTCCAAAGCCTGAGACCCAAAACCTCTCTCAGGTGGTGTTGTCAGTACTTACCCTCTGGAGGGACGTCTCCACTTATGAATGCTCCATGATGGTTTTGAATATCCCGCTAACGAGGATGATCTGGATAATCTACTCAGTTAGCCAAAGCATTGTTCTGGCTGGGCTTCTTGTTGGACATTTGGTTCCGGTTGGGGCCCTGTAATGTCCAAAGGTGTTTCAGATGCAAATTGCAGTGGCCAGCTAGGCTGACAGTTTTTTTTAAAGGTAACTGTCAGATTTTCTCCGTGAAAAGTCTAATGTAAGTTTCTAACCAATGAATTAATATTTCTCATAGGGTTTTCTTGACATCTCAGTGAGTTTAAGTTTTTCAGGCAACGAATGGAGCTATGGTTTCTGGACCTCACAGTCACAGAGCTCAAGAAGTGAGCCATTAAAATTAAAATTTCCATAGGCAATGAAGGTCTCCACAGGATTAATACATCGGGTTTATCAGAGACAGAACAACAGGGTTCTGCCATACAGCGGTCCATGTTGGAAGACCAGCTGAAGGCCAGGGTGAATTTTTGAATTTACAGGCTAAAGTTAATGAGTTAAAGGCAGCAGTAAAATGAAACCATCGACCAGTTTGTGAACAGCTGCAGGGATAAGGGAAAGGAGTGTGATTTCTCCAATGTGGAGCTATCCAAGCGCGTAATGGAGTTAGTGATTGCATCCACACACATAGAAGCCTTTCAAAAAGACTTGCTCAACAAACAAAAAGGATATGATATCGAAAGCATGCTGCAAGATGGGCGCGAGTACAAAGCCATTGTAGCAGGCCAACAATGCTTGCAAGCTCTAAGATCAGGGTCAAGTGTAAGCGAAATAGCCAAGACAACCAAAGAAGGGAAGGCATGTAACAAGTGTGGGCTCTTCGACCAACCGCGCAAGTACCCAGCATACAGAGATGTATGCAAAGTGTGCGGCCTCAGGGGGCACTGGGCAAGGCTGTGCAGGAGGTCTAGCAGTGAAGACGAAGGAAGAAGCGCGAGCAAACTGCATTACAATGTCAGACAGGCGCCACCTGGTGGGAAGGACAGAAAAGGGTCCCCAAAGCACCGTCGAAAACACAGGCCAGTCCACAAGTTGGGCAGGAACCTGAGCAAAAGAGATGATGCGGACAAAGGCGAAGATATATCAGAGGGTGAGCAGTCATTTCACGCAGATACAGTCAGATGTCAAGTCGATGCCATAATGATGTCTGAAGCCTTCACAATGATAGAAATCATCAATCCAAGTAACAATGGAAAACACAGACTATATCTGAAAGTTGAAACTGGGGCAAGAGTTAACATTCTTAAACAATGCACATTGAAGGACATGTACCAGGAAATGTCAGTAATCCAACCAACCAGAATGAGACTCATCATGTACAATTTGTCACTGATACATTGTTTAGAAGCTTTAACCCTAAATTGCAGGTATGGAGACTTTGCCTGATCGCCACAAGCTTTCTACATCGCAGACATTGCAGGTCCAGCAGTAGCAGGACTGCCAGTGTGCAGCAAGCTTCATTGTATTTACTATTCATGAGATAAACCAGTCCAAGACACACAACAAAGTAAGAGCACTCCTACTGTGTCCATCAAAGACCTACAAAGGAGCTATCCTGACAGATTTGACACCATGGGCAATTTTGTTGGAGATGCAATTCTTCACCTTAAGGAAAACGTGACACCATCCATAGATCCACATACGAGACAAGCTGAAAGCAGAGCTTGACACCATGGACAGTCAAGGAATAATCTGTTCCATACAGCATCACACAGATTGGTGCAATTTGATCATCACCTTAGTCAAGAATCATAGAAAGTCTATGGCACAGAAAGAGGCCACTTGGCCCAATGTGTTTGTGCCGGCATAAAAACGATCCACCTATTCTAATCCTACCTTCCAGCATTTGGTCTGTCGCCCTGCAGATTACGGCACTTGAGGTGCATATCCAGACTGCTTTTGAATGGGTTGAGGGTTTCTGCCTCAACTACCCTTTCATGCAGTGAGTTCCAGACCCCCACCACCCTCCGGGAGAAAAAGTTTTTCCTCATCTCCCCTCTAATTTTTCTACCAATCACTTTAAATCTATGCCCCCTTGTCACTGACCTCTCTGCTAATGTGAATAGACCCTTCACCTCCACTCTATCCAGGCCCCTCAAAATTTTATACATTTCAATCAGATCTCCCCTCAGCCTTCTCTGTTCCAAGGAGAACAACCCCACCCTATCCAATCTTTCCTCATAGCTGCATTTTTCCAGTCCTGGCAACATCCTCGTAAATCTCCTCTGTACCCTCTCTAGTGCAATTACATCCTTTCTGTAATGAGGTGGCCAGAATTGCACACAGTACTCAAGTTATGGCTTAACCAATGAGTTATACAGTTCCAGCATAACCTCCCTGCTCCTGCATTCTATACCTCGGCTAATAAAGGAAAGGATTCCATATGCCTTTTTAACCATCTTATCAACCTGTCCTGCTACCTTCAGGGATCTGTGAACAATCACTCCAAGGTCCCTCACTTCCTCTACACCTCTCAGTATTTTCCCATTAATCATGTATTCCTTTGCCTTGTTTGACCTCCCCAAATGCATCACCTCACACTTCTCCAAGTTGAATTCCATTTGCCAGTTTTCTGCCCATCTGGCCAGACCATCAATATCATCCTGCAGCCTACAGCTATCCTCCTCGCTATCAACCACATGGCCAATCTTTGTGTCATCTGCAAACTTCTTGATCATTCCCCCTACATTTACGTCCAAATCGTTAATATATACCACAAAAAGCAGGGGACCCAGTACTGAACCCAGTGCAACGCCACTGGAAACTGCCCTCCAGTCGCTAAAACAGCCGTCAACAATTACCCTTTGTTTCCTACCACTAAGCCAATTTTGTATCCACCTTGCTGCATTTCCCTGGATCCCATGGGATTTTATTTTTTTAACCAGTCTGCCATATGGACCTTGTCAAAAGCCTTGCTAAAATCCATGTAGACCACATCAACTGTACTACCCTCATCTATCTTCCTTGTTACATCTTCAAAAAATTTGATCAAGTTGGTCAAACAAGATCTTCCCTTAACAAATCCATGCTGACCATCCTTGATCAAACTGTGCCTTTCTAACTGACAGTTCACCCTGTCTCTCAGAATAGATTCCAATAATTTGTCCACTACTAAGGTTAGACTGACTGGCCTGTAATTATTTGGGCTATCCTTCGCTCCCTTTTTAAACAGAGGAACAACGTCAGCAGTTCTCCAATCCCCTGGCACCACACCTGTATCCAGTGAGGACTGGAAAATGATGGTCAGACTTTCTGAAATTTTCTCTCTTTGCTTCTTTTAACAGCCTAGGATACATTTCATCTGGCCCTGGTGATTTATCAACTTTCAAGGATGCTAATCCTATTAATACTTCCTCTCTCCCTATGTTTATCACATCCAGTACTTCACACTCTTCCTCCTTAACTACAACATCTGCATCGTTCCCCCTCTTTTGTGAAGACAGACACAAAGTATTCATTAAGAACCATACCAATATCTTCCACCCCTACACATAGGTTACCTTTTTGGTCTTTTATGGGCCCTACTCTCTCCTTAGTTATCCCCTTACTCTTAATGTATTGATAAAACATCTTTGGGTTAACCTTGATTTTGCTTGCCAATATTCTTTCATGCCCTCTCTTTGCTTTCCTAATTTCCTCGTTGATTTCACCCCTCCACTTTCTATACTCCTCTTGGCCTTTTGTACTATTGAGTTCTCGGTGTCGGACATAAGCTTTCCTTTTCTGCCTTATTTTACCCTGTAGGCTCCTTGACATCCATGGGGCTCTAGATTTGGCCGTCTCACCCCTTTTCTTTGTGGGAACATGTTTACTCTGAACCCCTTGAATCTCCCCATTGAACGCCTACCACTGTTCTATCACTGATTTACCTTCAAGTTGATGTTTCCAGTCCACTTTCGCTAAATCGCTCTTCAGTTTATTAAAATTGGCCTTGCCCCAATTGAGAACTCTAACTCCTGTTCTATCTCTGTCCTTGTCCATAATTATGTTAAAACTGACTGAATTATGATCAACTACCACCAAAAATGCTCTCCTACTACCACCCCTTCCACTGCCCATCTTCATTTCCTAAAACTAAATCTAAAACTGTGCCCTCTCTTGTTGGACTTGCTACATACTGGGCAAAAAGGTTCTCCTGAACGCACCTCAAAAATTCTGCTCCCTCAAATTCTTTCACACGAAAACTATCCCAGTTAATACTGGGGTAGTTAAAATCCCCTACTAGTACTACCCTATTGTTCTTTCACTTCTCAGAGATTTGCCTTCATATCTGCTCTTCTATCTCCCTTTGACTGTTTGGGGGTTTATAGTACACTCCCAGCAGTGTGATTGCCCTTTTCTGTTCCTTAACTCAATCCACATGGCCTCATTTGATGAACCTTCCAACATATCATCCCTCCTCACAGCTGTTATAGTTTCTTTGACCAGAATTGCCACTCCCCCTCCTTTCTTAACCCCCTCCCTATCGTGTCTGAAAGCCCTGTAACCAGGAACGTTGAGCTGCCATTCCTGTCCATCCTTAAGCTATGTTTCTGTAATAGCTATGATGTTATACTGCCACATGTCTATCTGTGCCCTCAGCTGATCTTCTTTATTTGCTATACGAGAAAGATGGCGCGATCAGACTATGTCTGGATCCGAGTAGGCACTCAAGAGGTGTCCAAACAAAATGCCTACACTTGAAGAGCTGAACCCGATGTTTGCCGCAGCCAAGTATTTCTCTGAACTTGATGCAAAACATGGGTATTGGTCAGTTCACCTGCCTGCAGAGTTGCAGGAGTTGACAACTTTCAGAACTCCATTCGGAAGATGTTCTACGTCTGCCATTTGATTTGCCAGTAAGCCAGGACATCTTCCAGCAGCACATGAGCAGTCACTGAGCATGTTTCTGGTTGTGTCTGCATTGCAGATGATATTGCTGTTGTTGGGCATTTTTGTTCTAATATGACTTTGTACTGAATGTACGTGAGCATACGTTCGAATACGTAAATAGATTAGACATACGTCATCATAGGAAATGATGTCGTCTATCAGGTGATTCAGTTGTTGTAGTGTTGGTGTTAGTCAGTCGACAGCACACGTAACGAGCTCTTCTGTATAAAGAACCCCATTTGTTATTTACCAACTTGTTTGATTGTGTTTGTGTTAAGAAACAAAGAGAAAAAGCACAACAGATATAATGTCTCATCCAAAAGGTGGGACCTCCAACAATACAGCATTCCCTCAGTATTGCACAGAAGTGTCTGTCTAGATTAGGGTTGTCCAACATACGGCCCGCCAAAAGTTTCCATCCGGCCCGCAGATGCAAACTGTACCCGGGGCCATTCCTCATCCTCGCCATGGCTGGAGATGGGAAATTTCCCTTGGTCTTCTTCTTGCAGAGCAGCCTTTTAAGAAACATCACGCTGTCAGTTTCACAGGTGACAGCTGCTGAAGCAGGAACGTGCTTCCCAACATCGGGCAGATTAGGGGTTTTACGACTTTTTTTAGAAGCCTGCGGGAAAACCCTGAATTTGTCAGACGTTGGGAAGCACATTCCTGCTTCAGCTGTGAAACTCAGCGCGATGTTTTTAAACAAACTGAACAATCACAAAACCGCTGCGCTGAGCCCTCCTGCGCATTGCAAATGTCACAGAAAGGTGGGACGCAGGGGTGGAAAACAGAGAGAGGGGAACAGGGGAGGGGGAAAACAGAGAGAGGGGAACAGGGGAGGGGGAAAACAGAGAGAGGGGTGGACAGAGAAAGAGAGGGGGACAGAGAGAGAGAGGGGGACAGAGAGAGGGGGACAGAGCGAGAGAGGGGGAAACAGAAAGAGAGGGGAAGAGAAAGGGGGGAAAGAGAGAGAGGGGGGAAACAGAGAGAGGGGGGAAACAGAGAGGAAGAGGGGGAACAGAGAGAGAGAGGGGAAACAGAGAGAGAGAGGAAACAGAGACAGAGGAGAAACAGAGACAGAGGGGAAACAGAGACACAGGGGAAACAGAGAGAGGGGGGGCAGTGGGCCAGAGAGAGAGGGGTGGTGGGACAGAGTGGGAGGGTGGGACGTGGGGACAGAGAGGGGCACGGTGAGGGGGGCTAACAGAGAAAGCAAGGATGACACAAAGAGGGGGGAACACAAGGAGAGACAGAGAGAGAGACAGATGGATATCTGTCCAAAATGCTCTGCATCGCTACATCAAGTGTGCAGGCAGAGACTGACCACTTATGCAAGCAAAAACAATGACAGGTATGTCACCAAATCAGTTTTCAATATAGTGACGAGAAAGTAAGTCAATAAATTAGTCTTCTCATTTAAAGCTTCTTCACAAAAATGCACATTTGTTGTTGTTTTTATTGGTAAGATAAATTTTTAATGCCTTTATCTTTTGAAATTTGCTCACCAGCCCCACGGGCCAAGCAAAAATCTTAATGCAGCTCTCCGTCCGAAAAGGTTGGACAATCCTGGTCTAGATTATGTGCTCAAGTTCTGAGTGGGGTTTGAATAGATAATCATCTAACTCAGAGGCAAGACTGCTATGAAATCAGCCAAGGTGACTATTAAAGCACGCAAAGAAAAGATCAGATAGTGCAACTCAAGGTCTGTAATCTTTTGATAATTTTTTCATGCATCCATCCCTCACATATTAATGATTCTTTGCTTTCACTCATGAATTAAGAACAAACAATGAAGTAAATGGTGAAACAAACATGACAACATGACGCAGACATGAAGGGCCAAATGGCCTATTTCTGTGCCATACATTTTCTTTGTTTCTATGTCGCATTTAACCCGCAACAGAAACACAAAGTGAGCAGTAAAATTTGATGTCTTACCTCCGGTCTTGACACATTTTGGACAGCAGTCTCCATCTGGAGTGTATTTAATTTCCCCTCTCCCACAGGAAATGAGCGGACAATATTTTAAGCCACATTCAACTTTCTTGTTGATGCAAGAGCAAACAGTACACCCTGTAGTCATCCACTCTGTCTCATGCTGCAAGAAAAAAAGCATGAAGCAGGAGTCACCATTACCTCTAAATTACAATAAATATCTGGTATCTATTCGTTGAAAATGACACTCACTGATATTTATACATTTGTTGAAGTCCTGTGTTTTTCTAGTACAGTGAAGCTCTCCTAGCCATGCTCCAGGAGTAGGCTCCTCTCTCCCCATTTTGATGTCCTTTTCATGATATTTTTTATTCAAGTCTTTTTTTAAATAATTTTATAACGAGTGGAGCCCAAAGCAGTGATTTAGACTCACTTTCACATCTTATGAAGATGTATTAAAGTCATGTGGCAGAACATGTAACTGTGAAATGCCTACAATGCTCGAGTTTGCTATGTCATAAAAGTGACAGCGCAGAATGTGACTCACCCATTTCACTCCATATTTAAGAGATAGGTGTGTTGAAAAATGACAACAAACTAACCAAAAAGTAAAACAATACTGTGTAAGTGGAATACATGTTAGGCATCATATTTTATAACAAGTTGCATAGCAAGGAGTTACATTGTTGTGTAATCCCTTATTGTGATTTACTTCCTGCAATACACCAGTCAGCACCATTTACTTCATTATCCATGGTATCTGTTCTGTTTACCATTGTGGTTTCTGCTTGCTTGTTATTGAGCTACTGCAAGTAAATAAGAAGCTCTGTCTCATATTCATCACAAATAAAAACAGAAAATGCCGGAAATACTCAGCAGGTCAGGCAGCATCTGTGGATAGAAAAACATAAGTCAATGACCTTTCATCAGTACCATTCGCGACTCCTCAGATACTGAAACAGTCCATGTCCACATGCAGCAAGAACTGGACAACATTCAGGCTTGGGCTGATAATTGGCAAGTAACATTCGCGCTACATAAGTGCCAGGCAATAACCATCTCCCCTTGACATTTATCCTGTCTCCCCAAAGCCTGTCCACCATCTACAAGGCACAAGTCAGGAATGTGATGGAATACTCTCCACTTGCCTGGATGAGTGCAGCTCCAACAACACTCAAGAAGCTCAACTCCATCCAGGACAAAGTAGCACTCTTGATCGGCACCCCATCCACCACCTTAACATTCAGTCCCTCCACTGCCAATGCACAGTGGCAGCAGTGTGTACCATCTACAAGATGTACTGCAGCAACTCACCACGGCTCCTTTGACAGCACCTTCCAAAATCACGACCTCTACCACCTAGAGGGTCAAGGGCAGCAGATGCATGGGAATACCATCACCTGCAAGTTCCCCTCCAAGCCACACACCATCCTGACCTGGAACTATATCGTCATTCCTTCACCGTCACTGGGTGAAAATTCTGGAACTGCCTTCCTAACAACAGATGGACTGCAGTGCTTCAAGAAGCGACTCTCTACCACCTTCTCAAGGGCAATTAGGGATGGCCAACAAATGCTGCCCTGGCCAGCGATGCTCACATACCATGAAAGAATAAAAAAGCAGGGGAGTTCTCCCTCATGTCCAGACCAATATTTATCACTCAACCAATATAACTGGAACAGATTTTATGGTTATTATCTCATTGCTATTTGTGGGATCTTGCTGTGTGCAAATTGGGTGCTGTATTTTAACAATAAAGCAGTGAATACACTTCAAAGATACTTAATTGGCTGCTCCACTTTGGGACATCCTGAGGTGATGAAAGTATGCTAGTATTTCTTTCACTTTTTCCGCACTGAAAGGAAAATGTAAAAGCAACTGAAAAGGTGCAGTGTGAATCCACTAGACTCTTTATGCTGCCCTTTGGTGACTTCATTCGCAGACATAAGAACAACTTGCACATGTATTGCAACAGCTCAACCTTCACACCAACTCTCTCGACCCCTCCACTGGAGTTGTTTCCAGACTTGCTATCTGACATTCAGTCTTGGACAAGCTGCAATTTCCTCCAGCTTTGGGCTCCATCACAAACTCCATTCCTCACCACCAATTCCATCCCCTTCCTCAGCCACCAGACTGTTTGCAAAGTCAACATGGTGTTCAATCCTGAGCTGAGCTTCTGCCCACATATCCTCTGCATCAAAAAGGCTACCTATTCCCACCTCTGTAACATTTCCTGGCTCAGCCCCTACCTTAGCCTAACTGCTGCTGCAATGCTTATCCATGGTTGTGTCATCTCTAGATTTGATTTTTCCAATGCTCTCCTAGTTAGCCTCCCATCCTTCACCCTCCATAATGATCAGCTCAAGCAAAACTCTGCTGCTGTCCAGATCCTAATATGCAACAAATTCTGCTTATCGATCACCCCTGACCTTGCAGACCCAGTCCCCCAATGCCTCAAATGTAAAATTCTCCATATGAACACAAGTCATTGTTATTACTCATGAATGTTACCATAGACAATGGCTTACAATTACGAAGGGAGTCTTGAGAAGTTAGGGCTATTTACATGAGAGCTGACAAGGTTAAAGGGCAGTGCAAAAATGGTATTCAAGATTATGAATGGTTATGATACACAGCAATAGATTGTTTCCACTTGTTGGCAGGATGGTTATGAATGGACACAAATGGAATAACATCAAGTGTAATACATATTTTAAATATATTCTGCTGTTCAACTCGATTTTTGTTTTACAGATCTGAAAACAAGAGGCCATTTACCCCATGAATCTGTCCTTCATATTCACAGAAGTTATGGGTCCTCAAAGCACACTCAGGACAGCATCTATCTGGACTTATTTTGAAGACTTCCCCCTTATAATGCGAAGAACAAAACATGAGTTATAAAATATTTTACATAAAATCGAAAAATAGAATGATGCTTTTATTTTTACAATTAAGAGCCAATAGTTATGTAACAGTAATGATATCTTCAGCAACAGCTTTTAAATTACCTCTTTACACAGCTTTTATTACAAATTCTAGATACATTTTCAATTCCTAATAAGCAATGGATTTGGCATGTAAAGGCCTGTTACCGGACCCGAACCCAATGGGACCCGGCGACATGTGTCGGGTTCGGGTCAGGTCGGGTCGCTCTTCCGGGTCCGGCTTTCGGGCTCAGGTTGGGTCAAGCCGGGTCTGGGTCGGACACACATAGCAAGAATTGCATTTTGCTCTGATGGTAAGTGTCAAAAGTTGAAAAGCCTACTTGAACTGGGAGTCCGGGACGTCAAGGAGGGAAACTCTGAGTCTGCGCACTGAGCGACTCTATGACGTCATCACGCTCATGCTGCAGCTTCCTGCAGATTGGGAGTTGGAAGGTAGGTAAAGGGAACATTCCGGTGGTTGGGTCAGGCTCGGATCGGGCTTGGGTCGGGTCGGGTCGGGTCGGGTGTGGGAAAAAATGGAAGGACTCGGGCCAGGTCGGGCTCATGTCCGATGTGGTTCTGTCGGGCTCGGGTCGGATTTTCTTTTTGTGACCTGAGCAGGCCTTTATTGGCATGCAAAGTAATGGAATAGCATGGTGGTGGCAGGATTTCAGTAAAACATAATGCTGGCCGTGTAAAATTATGTTGATCAAGTGTTACAATTACAAATTATTTGCATCCTAATGTGGGTTGTGTCGAGAGAATTTTGAGCTACTTATGGTAAGGATCTAGTTTTCATTTTCTAAAAAAAGTAATCAAAAGCTGGAGGCCCTTTCCCAACCCCCCCAATGGTTTTTTTATAGGCCAACAGGACAAACATCAACTTATTCCCAACCCGACCTCCCCCCACCAACCTGGTCACATTCGCCCTTCAACCCCTTCCCACCATCCCCACAGCCAATAAAAAAAAAAGGTTTCCTAACTCCTACCCTCTCCCGCCCTGATAATTTCAGTCCGCCCCACTCCTCACCAGTGGGATCTTGCCTTGGAACGCCGTATGGAGTTCCGGAGGTGTGCGAGTTGCAGCCGGTGCCTATAATATCAGCATGGGACAGCCACCTGGACCAGCAAAGTTCATTCGAATCAATTACAATGCATTTACATACTAACATTAAGGCACGCCGCCAGGCAACGGGGAGGTGGGGGGGGGGGTCGCACCGAGCAAAATGTGGCATGTTCTTCGCGGCGTCATTGTGGATTGTGGGCCTCCCCCGCAAGTATTTTACCCCCCCCCCCCCCCAATTATGTTGAGGGGCTGGTAAAATCCAGCCCAATGAGTCTGGCTCTCAGTTGTCCAGCAGTCATTGTCACTGCATCTGGGCCAGATCTTCACCATCAACATTGTCATCATCAGACTCTATGGCACTGTCTGGCACCATCTAGAACTTTCCTACTTGTAAAGATGTAAAGCACACGACCAACAATTCACAAGACAGTACTGAGCGCATACTAAAAGGAAATGCAGACATATCCAGACACAGAATCTGAGCATCTCAACAGCTTGCTCAATTCTTAATTTTCATGTGTGCTCCATTGCAGGGCTCCTCTGCAGCACTGGTGACCTTATAAGTAAGACACCACAAGCCAATCATAATAGCGGATATTTCTTGTCACGTAGCAGCCATGCCTCTGCTGTTGAAATAGAGCTGAGACACTGTACTGAAAGTATAAATGCATCACAACAGCTCCTAGCATCTTGTGAATTCACATGAAAGAAGCTTTGCCTGTCACTGCAGATGGCTTGCACATTTACAGGTTCATTTAAATATGAAGGTTTACCTTTGGCCACATAATGTCACACTGGTGCAATCATCAGCTTCTGCAACCCTGGGCAACCCAACAGTTTTGAAAAATTGTATGGTCCTTAGAATTATTTCCTGCGACTTCTATCGTAGTATCATTTACAAATTTTGACACGCCTCTGGTCCAATATCAAAATGATTAGTGTACACAGTGAACAGAACTCTCTGCAGCATTATTACCTATTTCCAACCATTCTGAAATGTTACAGATGTATGTAAGATAGAAATTGATGTAGACGGGGTAATCTGGAACAGTACTTTAAGATGAACAGTGAGAGGTTATAAGGGAACACAGATTTAAACTAGTAAAAGGTAACCTAATGACTGGTATCAGGAGTTCCTTCTTCATGCAGAGACTGAGCATCACTTCGAATGAACCCCAGGCAAAGTAGTGGAGGAAAAAAAACCATGGGATGGTTTAAGAAACAATCAGATTCAGCAGTGGGGAGTGTTGGTGTTGTTTTGGATGGATGAATTAAGATGGTTCAAATGGTAAAGATCTTGTGATATAACATAGAATGAGCACAGGCAACCTCTTGTTATGTATGCATTTTCATTCAAAAAATACAATATATACCTGCCAACTATGCCTTCTTCTCAATACCACACATGAAGAGCTCAATTCTACATTTTTCATGCGTGTCAGCGTGGATGGTAACACACTGAGGCAGACTTTGTGATGAAGCCACCAGTCCTGCCATCGGGACCGGAAGTAGGTGCAGCTTAGATTAGGGCCACAAGCAGCCAGCTGCATGCGATCCAGCAGCGTCCAGCCAATTAAGGAAAATGAGGCACAAGGACTGACCAATTACGGGGGCGGAGGTGAAGGCGTGGTCATCTGACACCACGGTAGGTGCTGCCACCATTTTTAAAGGGCTGCCAGATCTGCATTTAATATTGCTGTCTGCAAAAATAAGATTTCCAGAGTCCTGACAGGCTGCAGAGCAATGGTAGACCCCAGGTGGACCCACAGTTAGGTGATGCCTCCCTCCAGGTGCCCTTACAAGTTGCCAGGGAAAGGGGGAGATTCTCTTCCCTATGACTGGGCAGAGGAGAGCTGGAAGCCTGATCAAGTGAGCTGACCACAGATTGCGGAGGAGGTCAGCAGCCCTGCAGTCACCCCAAGGACATGGATTCAGTGCTCAATGAGTTCATATGGGCAGCAAAAGTGAGTAACTCTTAAAGCCTTCAGCTCTTGGGCATTGAATTCCTCAGAGGAGGGTGCGCTGGGTGGAGAGGGAGTGCCCACCCAGATGTGAGCAAAGAGTCAGGGGCTCTTCACATGTGTCACTAGTCATATCCTCAATGGGTAGCCTTTGTCTCCAAGGATACATCCTTGAAGGTGCGCGGGTGGCCAGAAAATATCTGGTACCTGGGACTGCCTCAAAATGTAGGCAGCATGACAACTTCCCGGGGAGCAAGCACAGACCTGCAGGATCCGTTTACAGTGGTTGCAGTCCAGTTGTTCACTGAGGAAGGGGAAGCCCTTCCTGTTGATGAAAGCTGCTGGCTGATGTTCAGGAACCTTGATGGCCACATACATGCAGTTGGTGACCGTCTCCACGTGGGGGAATCCAGTGATGGCCCCGAACCTGATGGACCTCTCAGCTTGAGAGTTAGGATCCGTATGGAAGATTAGTTGCCTGCCCTCCTAAAAGGGTACATGTAACCTCCTCAATGTACCGATAGGCCACCGACTGAGAGATCCCACACATGTCCGCTGTGAATCCCTGGAATGGTCCAGAGGCATAGAAGCTCAGTGCCACGGTGACCTTCAGCACGACTGGAATCCACAAATGGATTTCCACCATGTCCTAGAGGCACAGCTCATCCTGAATCAAAGTGCACGTCAGTGACGGCCTCCCTGGAGAGGCGCAGTCTTCTTTGGCACTGCCTCTTGGGGACCCAGTTGAAGAGGAGGTGCAGCAGAGTGGGAGGGAGGTCCAGCACCTGGAGCAGCACTGCAATGACCTGCGAGCCCACAGGAAGGTCAGCAGCAGCCTCCAGATGGTGGAGAAGGGAACAGGGAGGAAAGTCAGGTGGCTCCCCCATGCAGAAGAAGCTACCCTCCATGGAGGGTCTACCAGTTGGGTCTCCACTACCTGCAGATGTCCAAGAGGCACAGCTCATCCTGAATCAAAGTGCACGTCCCTGGAGAAGTGCAGTCTTCTTTGGCACTGCCTCTTGGACATCTGCAGGTAGTGGAGACCCAACTGGTAGACCCTCCATGGAGGGTAGCTACTTCTGCATGGGGGAGCCACCTGACTTTCCTCTCTGTGCCCTTCTCCACCATCTGGAGGCTGCTGCTGACCTTCCTGTGGGCTCACAGGTCGTTGCAGTGCCGCTCCAGGTGCCTGGACCTCCCTCCCACTCTGCTGCACCTCCTCTTCAACTGGGTCCCCAAAACCTGGATGAGTGAGGCCCATGGTAGGTGGCCTCTCCCTAAGTTCTAGGCCTTTACTGCCAGTAGCTCCCCTCCTTCCCCCACTTGTCTCCACTGACAAGGTGGCACTTGCCTGTTGCCTCCCAGAATTGCACCCCCGCAGTGCTGGGACCTATGCCCCACTCCTCAGACGATGCCCTCCCTTCTCCACCCTGCCTGGCAGTTGATGCTGCCTCTCCCAGTGGCCTCCCCTTGCAGCCAGCAATGAGCTCCTGCCTCCATGTCACCTCCCTCAACCAGATGAGGCTCTGAAGCACCATGATTCCCGAGCACCTTTAATAAAATTTAAAACTATGAATAAAATCACTGTCAATAGGCCTCTTAAGTACCTTAGTTGCCTACCCATCACATCGATTTCTGATCTCCGCCCTCCATGTTTGCCACCATGCACAAAATCAGGATGGGACATCACGACGTTGGACTTCCTGTCTGACATCTCCCATCCTGATTTTATGCCCCCTCCTCCCCTATCTCCATTCCTGTCCCCAAGGTCCACACAAAATTCAGCCCATTGTTTCTCGTTTTGCCTCAAGGCACTATTTCAGTTCACTTTTTTGGCAGCTATGCTCTGCTGAATAAATATTAGTTTCTCTCCAGCGTGGATTTTCACCTTATGTACAGGGAAATCCATGCGGTGATTGCACGGCACAACACAAACACTGCATCTATTTTATCCATGTTAAATAAGCAGTTTAAATGGAAAAATAATTCTGTGGCCATTGCCATGGCCAAGTGTCTTGTGGGTAATAACCATAACTGGCAAAATTCTGGCCTTGCTTTTTAATCTGCTATCCCGTCCCAAATTGAGGTCAGAGTCTCAGTTCTCCTTCTAGATGATACATGGCTACTAATTTGCACAGGGCCAGAGGCAGGTGAAATATGTCTCTAAGAGTAAATGGTGGTTGGATTTCACGGGGGTGAGAGGGGTGGGGAGAAGGAGAAGGGGAAGGGGGCTTTCCCATACTGGGAAATTCCTTAGCTCCCACCAGCCTACCACCCAGGCATTTGGACACCAGAAAGAACCCACCCTACACATTAGTTTAGAGGGGAAAGTGTGGCCTTCCCGGGGTCCAGGGCAAAGAATTTCAAATCTTCAGTGCCAGTATCCTCAGCTGGTCCCCAAGTAGCTCGCTAGTGCCACATTTCACATTCACTTCCTTTAGCAGGTGCCCAAGATGCAACCATACAGCCACTGGAAGCCAACAATGTTATGGTAATGAAGTGAACTTGCCCTAAACCCAGATAATCTGGTATGTTAGCAATGGAGGTCAGTGACTCCTCCTCCATTTCCCTTAAGCGAGTAATTTTCAGATCTCATATCAAAAACATAAATGATTGTAAATAAAACACCATTATTCAGGTATAAAATATATTTCTAATAATGTAATGCATGTACCTATAAATCTGAAAAACATCATCCACTAATATACTTAAACTAGGTTATCATTACTCATCATCCATGTCAAAAGGTACTAACAATACATAACTGCATAATTACCTTCTGAAAATCACACTGAGGATTCTGACATTGTGTAACCTTGCACAGGACAATATCACTGTGGCAGCTGCAATCTTGGCAGGAATCTGGCTTCCAAACTGTATTATTCTGTAGAAAAGAGCAGAAAAGATGTTACATTCAAGACAATATTCCCAGATTAAATTCTGCAGTTTTGACTGCATTGTGGATTTAGATTTCACCAACCTCACAATACTCTGCAGAACTGGCAGTCAGCATTTTGGGAGCCAGTCCATATGTTAACAAAGTGGACCAAGTTACTCTCCCATCAAAGCCACTTCTGCTCTAGTGCTGCTGTTGTTTGAAGTCATTCCAGCCACTGCAGATTGTAGGCAGAAATTCTTGAGAGAACAGGAATTCCCACCCAAGAAGGCAATAGTCATAATCATTTCCTGGAAATAGTAGCAACTCACAGGGAAGAAAGAAGAGGTATGTGGAGGGAAAGGAGTCAAAAGAGAGAAGCTGGGAATGGCACTGTGCGAATAAAGTGGGGAGAGTCAGGATCTGCTATTTCAGAGAAGGAAATGCGAAGCAAAATCGGAGCAGCCATTTGGGAGGAAAGATGGAAAGGGTGGGAGGAATTGCAAACAAATCAGGAGTAGACTGATGGGGTACAAAGTGATTTAAGAGATTGGAAATTGGTCTGAATGTTAGCAAATTAAATTTGGTGTCAATAAGTACAAATTGATGAGAGTAGGGAAGGAGAATGAATGTTCAAGCTATAAACCAAAAGGTTTTCATCGACAGTATACAGCATATCAAAAGCTTTGGGGTTTTTGATGGACTGATTATTGAAACCAACTACATAGCAAATGGTAGTGGTTATAAATAATGCAAATATAATCTTGGGGTGAATAGAAAACAATAAGATGTGATATTCAGCCTATACATTGGTGTGCCCTTATCTGCAGTACTGCATGCAATTCTGGTCATTATCTCACAAGAAGGACATTATGATTCTGGAAAAGCTGCATCTGACACTTGACATTATACACAAGAGGCTTGATTTTTAGCCCCTGCTGGGGCCAAAAGCAGAGGCGGGCAGTTGCTAAAAATAGCACTGCCAGCCAGTGCACCAGTTCCCAGCTCCATCCCGCCTCTGGTCCATTTTCCTGGAGGTGGGATGAGTCGGATGGGGGTGATGGGGCGGGAGGCTTGGCAGAGGTGCCCACCCGCATGCACCAGGTAGCCCATCAGGCTTGTTAAGGGCCACTTAAGGCCAATTAAAGGAGGTCGACTAGGATTTATCAGTCATCCTCCAGGTTCCCACAGGTGGTGGGGACCAGTTTAACCAGGGGGCCAGCGTGCCAAGCATACTTAGAGGCCCTCCCTGCCTGCCTCGGTGCAGCAGCTGCCACAGTCCACCCAACCACACCACCTCCCCCATCCCCGCACCCTCACCCCCATACTGGTGGCCTGGCTGCAAAAGCAATTTTTTATTTAAACTCTAAAAAGGTGGGAGAGAGGGCACCTCGATTTTGAAGCACCCTCTCCCTCATTTACCTTCTACTGCATCCTGCTGCTACGATCAAGCTGGACGGTCTCTGTTTGGCCCTCTAGTTTCTAGAGCCCACCTGCCGTCCTTAATTGGACACAAATCATTAATTGGTTACTCCGAGGAAAATCACATTGACTGTTTCCCATGCAATGCAAGCTTCTGACCCCCATTTGAGCTTAACGACAGGGTCCAGAAGCTCACAGGGAAAATCCTGCCCATGGGGTTCCTCCAATTGCCCACCATATTATCAACAGAAACCCCAGAGAAGTAGCTACCTGTACAGTTTCTCCAAGGTTTGCCTTTCTCTTCTATCAAAGTTACAGCAGCTGATTGGAATATTCCCTTCTGAAAATTCCAATTGAAGGGACTAAACAAGGTGGAGAAGCAATCTTACTGAGCTGTCCAAGATCTTTAAAATTATTGACACATGGAACCCTGAGAAACAGTTTTTTTTTGTTTTTCAAAAATATACTTTATTCATAAAAATCTGTAAAAATACATTATAAAACAGTACCAAGTTGACATTTCAGAAAGTGCAAAGGAAATCAGTTTTCTTCAATACAGGAGTGAGTTGCCTCACAACCCTTCCATTCCATTTTACATGCAAACCCATATTTGGTGTATAAAGCCAGTGGGATTTCCCATGGGACCAGCCCTTCAGTTCACTATGGTGGGAGGACCTTACACAGTGGTCTTTCCCCATTCAGCTTTTGCAATGGAACCCTGAGAAAGAGTTTGCCAGGGCCTTCACCATGACAATGGGCTTAGGAAGAAACTCAGAAGAAGGAAGTTGAACAGGCTGGTCAGATAAAACCAATTCACAGTGAAGGTGGTGAATTTTTAGAATCCCTGTGAGGTAACTGAAGCTGATAAATATTTGCAATTTTAGGAGGTTGTTAGACATAAGAACACAAAAAATAGGAGCAGTAGGCCATTCGGCCCCTCAAGCCTGCCCCGCCATTCAATAAGATCATGGCAGATCTGCCCCAGACAGGCATTCGACAAGTAAATAATTCGAGGGATACTGGTACTGAAAGTAAGTATTCTGTTTCTGAACTCTGGAACTAGCCAAACAAAAGGAAATCCATACAATGGGGGGAATTTTATGTTCTCCCCCGTGTCGGGTTTGGAGGCAGGGAAAGCGTATAATCGGGCCAGAAGGTGGTGGAGTGGGGGGGGGGGAGTCACCTCCACTCAAATTAAGTCTGGGGTGGGAAGGCCTACGTACGAACATATGAATTAGGAGCCTGCTCCGCCATTCAATAAGATCATGGTTGATCTGACTGTAACCTCTACTCCACATTCCCGTCTACCTCCAATAACCTTCACCCCCTTGCTTATCAAGAATCTATCTATCTCTGCCTTGAAAATATTTAAAGCCTCTGCTTTGACTGCCTTTTGAAGAAAAGAGTTGCAAAGACTGTGAATGGCCTTCCTGCTCCACTGCCAACTGAGACCCTTAAGTAAGCAATTGATACCCAATTATAAGCCTCATCCCACCACCAATGGAATTAGCCCAGCATGGGTGGGCCTGTCACCACAACCCAAACGGGTTGCTTGCTGGCTCCGGGGAGGTGGCAGGGTGCTGGTGGGGTGGGGGGAGGGGGATGCCCCTCAATAAATGGAACTTACGAGGGACCCAGCATTGGGACAGGGGCCGCTGTGGACCACACCCCTGCCTTGCTGCCAGTTCCCCTACACCGCCCTCCCCCATTAAACCCCTCCCACCCTGACTTATCTGCAGCCTGTTTCCAGGGCCTCGAGAGAGTCCAGTACCGGCAGCAACCACTGCCTCTGCAGTGGCACTGCTCATTTAAAGAGCTGTCGGCCTCTGATTCGACGATAGCTCTAAGCAGGCGAGACTTCCATCGTAGGGTTCCTCAATCCTGGCGAAGGTCCACCACTGGGAAGCGGCGACATAGTGGTATTGTCAATGGTCCAATAACCCAGAGGCCCAGTGTATTATTCTGGGGACACTGGTTTGAATCCCACCACGGCAGAAGGTGGAATTTGAATTCAATTAACAAATCTGGAATTTAAAAAAGCTAGTCCCACCGACAGGACAGAGCCACCAGAGGTGGCGGCACTGTGGTATACATTCGGAAGGGAGTTACCCTAGGAGTCCTCAACATTGACTATCGACCCCATGATGTCTCATTGCATCAGGTCAAATATGGGCAAGGAAACCTTCTGCTGTATTACCACCTAACTGCTGGATGATGAATCAGTGCTTCTCCATGCTGAGCATCATTTGGAAGAAGTACTGAGGGTAGCAACGGTGCATAATGTACTCTGGGTGCATCACCAAGAGTGGCTCAGTAGCACCACTACCGACTGAGCTGGCCAAGTCCTAAAGAACATAGCTGCTAGACTGGGTCCGCGGCAGTTGGTGAGGGAACCAACAGGAGGGAAAAACATACTTGACCTCGTCCTCACCAATGTGCCTGTCGCAGATGTATCTGTCCGTGACAGTATTGGGAGGAGTGACCATTGCACAGTCCTTGTGGTGACAAGGTCCCATTTTCACAGAGAACACTCTCCGTCATGTTTGGCACTAACACCGTGCTAAACTGGGTAGATTTTGAACAGATCTAGCAATGCAAAACTGGGCATCCATGAGGCGCTGTGGGCCATCAGCAGCAGCCGAATTGTATTCAACCGCAATCTGTAACCTCTTGGCCTGGCATATCCCCCACTCTACCATTACCATCAAAGCCAGGGGACCAACTCTGGTTCAATGAAGAGTGCAGGAGGGCATGCCAGGAGCCGCACCAGGAATACCTCAAAGTGAGGTGCCAGCCTGGTGAAGCTACAACACAGGACTACTTGCATGCCAAACAGCGGAAGCAACTTGAAATAAACCGGAGTAAGTCATCTCACAGCCAACGAATCAGATCTGAGCTCTGCACTCCTGCCACATCCAGTCATGAATGCTGGTGGACAATTTAACAACTAAAAGGAGGAGAAGGCTCTATAAGTATCTCCATCCTCAATGATGGGGGAGCCCAGCACATCATTGCAAAAGACAAGGCTGAAGAATTTGCATCCATTTTCTGCCAGAAGTGCCGAGCAGATGATCCATCTCTGCCTCCTCCTGAGGTCCCCAGCTGCTTCATTAGTGACCTTCCCTCCATTATAATGTCAGAAGTGGGGATGTTTGCACAATGTTCATCAGCATTTGCAACTCCTCAGATACCGAAGCAGCCTATACCCAGATGCAGCAAGACCTGGACAACATCCAGGCTAGGGCTGATAAGTGGCAAGTAACATTTGCGGCACACAAGTGCCAGGCAATGACCAACTCAAACAAGAGAAAATCTAACCATCACCCCTTGAAGTTCAATAGCATTACGATCACTGAATCCCCAACTATGAATATTCTGGGGGTTACCATTGATCGGAAACGGAACTGGAGTAGCCACATAAATGCTGTGGCTACAAGAGCAGATCAGAGGTTAGGAATACTGCGGCAAGTAACTCACCTCCTGACTCCCCAAAGCCTGTCCACCATCTACAAGGCACAGGTCAGAAGTGTGATGGAATACTCCCCACTTGCCTAGTTGGGTGCAGCTCCAACAACACTCATGTAGCTTGACACCATCCAGGACAAAGATTGATTGAGACCCCATCCACCACCTTCAACATTCATTCCCTTCAATACTGAAGCACAGTGACAGCAGTATGTACCATCTACAAGATACACTACAGCAACTCACCAAGGCTCCTTTGACAGCACCTTCCAAATCCACAACCTTAACCATCAGAAGTACAAGAGCGGCAGCTGCATGGGAACACCACCACCTGCAAGTTCCCCTTCAAACCACACATCATTCTGACTTGGAACTATATCGCTGTTTCTTCACTGTTGCTGGGTCAAAATCCTGGAACTCCCTTCCTAACAGCACCATTGGTGTACCTGAACCCCAAGGACTGCAGCAGTTCAAAGCAGCAGCTCACCACCACCTTCTCCAGGGCAATTAGGGATGGTCAATAAATGCTGGCCAAGCCAGTGACACCCACATCCCACAAATATATATAAGAAAGTAGAGATAAGAAGATAAGATGCATTTAGGTCTGATGATTTTTAAAAGTATTCACTGCAAACCTTGCGTTCTTCCCCGGCAGAGGGGTGGGGGGCGGGGGAGGGTGGTGGTGGAGTTTCAAAAATGGCACAGGCCTGTTTTAAAAACAAGAAATGCTTGAAATACTCAGCAGGTCTAGCAGCATCTGTGGAAAGAGAAGCAGAGTTAACGTTTCAGGTCAGTGACCCTTCATCAGAACTGGCAAATATTAGAAATGTGAAAGGTTATAAGCAAGTAAAGTAGGGGTGGGGCAAGAGATAACAAAAGGAGAAGGTGTAGGTAGGACGAGGTCACAGAATAGCTGACCAGAAGGTCATGGAGCAAAGGCAAACAATATGTTAATGGTGTGTTGAAAGACAAAGCATTAGTGCAGATAGGGTGTTAATGTACTGAAATTGAACAGCCGCAAGTACAACCATGGAAAAAAAAGTGGGTAAGCAAACTGAACAAATTAAGATGAAATAAAATAAAATAAACACAGAAAAAAATATAAAAAAGAAAAAGAATAACTAAAAATAAAAGTAAAATGGGGGGGGGGGGGCTTGTCATGCTCTGAAATTATTGAACTCAATGTTCAGTCCAGCAGGCTGTTGTGTGCCTAATCGGTAAATGAGATGCTGTTCCTCGAGCTTGCGTTGATGTTCACTGGAAATCTGCAGCAATCCCAGGACAGAGATGTGAGCATGAGAGAAGGGGGGAGTGTTGAAATGGCCAGCAACCGGAAGCTCAAGGTCCTGCTTGCAGACAGAGCGGAGGTGTTCCGCAAAGCGGTCACCCAGTCTGCGTTTGGTCTCCCCAATGTAGAGGAGACCACATTGTGAGCAGCGAATACAGTATACGACATTGAAAGAAGTACAAGTAAATCATTGCTTCACCTGAAAGGAGTGTTTGGGGCCTGGGATAGTGAGGAGAGAGGAGGTAAATGGGCAGGTATTACACCTCCTGCGATTGCAGGGGAAAGTGCCATGGGAAGGGGACGAGGTGGTGGGGGTAATGGAGGAGTGGACCAGGGTGTCGTGGAGGGAATGATCCCTTCGGAATGCTGACAGGGGAAGGGAGGGGAAGATGCTTTTGGTAGTGGCATCATGCTGGAGGTGGTGGAAATGGTGGAGGATGATCCTTTGGATATGGAGGCTGATGGGGTGGAAAGTGAGGACAAGGGGAACCCTATCGCGGTTCTGGTAGGGAGGGGAAGGGAAATGGGCCGGACACGATTGAGGGCCCTGTCAACCACAGTGGGGGGAATCCTCGGTTGAGGAAAAAGGAAGACATATCAGAAGCGCTGTCATGGAAGGTAGCATCATCAGAGCAGATGCGTCAGAGACGGAGAAACTGGGAGAATGGAATGGTGTCCTTACAGGAGGCAGGATGTGAAGAAGTGTAGTCGAGGTAGCTGTGAGAGTCAGTGGGCTTATAATGGATATTAGTAGACAACCTATCCCCAGAGATGGAGACAGAGAAGTCAAGGAAGGGAAGGGAAGTGTCGGAGATGGACCATGTAAAGGTGAGAGAAGGGTGGAAATTAGAAGCAAAGTTGATAAAGTTTTCCAGTTCGGGGCAGGAGCAGGAAATGGCACCGATACAGTCATCAATGTACCGGTAAAAGAGTTGGGAGAGGGGGCCTGAGTAGGATTGGAACAAGGAATGTTCGACATATCCCACAAAAAGACAGGCATAACTAGGCCCCATAGGGGTACCCATAGCAACACCTTTTACTTGAAGGAGAGTGGAGTTGAAGGAGAAGTTGTTCAATGTGAGAACAAGTTCAGCCAGGCGGAGGAGGATGGTGGTGGTTGGGGACTGGTTGGGCCTCTGTTCAAGGAAGTAGCAGAGAGCCCTCAAACCGTCCTGGTGGGGGATGGAGGTGTAGAGAGATTGGACGTCCATAGTGAAGAGGAGGTGGTTGAGGCCAGGAAACTGGAAATTGTCAAAATGATGTAGGGCGTCAGAAGAGTCACGGATGTAGGTGGGAAGAGACTGAACCAGCGGAGAAAAGATAAGAGTCAAGATAGGAAGAAATAAGTTCAGTGGAGCAGGAGCAGGCTGACACAATGGGTCTGCCGGGACAGTCCCGTTTGTGGATTTTGGGAAGGAGGTAGAAGTGGGCTGTCCAGGGTTGTGGGACTATGAGGTTGGAAGCTGTAGAGGGAAGATCTCCAGAAGAAATGAGGTCAGTGACAGTCCTGTGGACAGTAGCTTGATGTTCGGTGGTGGGGTCATGGTCCAGAGGGAGGTAGGAAGAAGTGTCTTGAGAGTTGGCACTGAGCCTCTGCAAGGTCGAGGTCGGTACGCCATACAATAACAGCACCACCCTTGTCTGCAGGTTTGATGACCAAGTTGAGGTTAGACCTGAAAGAGCAGAGTACTTCAAGTTCAGAGGGACACAGGTTAGAGTGAGTGAGGGGGGCAGAGAAATTGAGATGACCAATGTCTCACTGACAGTTTTCAATGAAAAGATCAAGAGCAGGTAAGAGGCCAGGGGGAGGGGTCCAGGTAGAGGAGGAATGCTGGAGGCGGATGAATGGGTCTACTGATCGGGGGAGGACTCCTGGTCAAAGAAGTGAGCCTGGAAGCGGAGGTGACAGAAGAAGAGCTCAACTTCAGGCCTGATTCCTGTTTCACTGAAGAGAAAACTTGGAAAGTTTCAAGAGGACAAATGCATTGTTGCAGACTTTGTTTCATTGTATCTCCGTCACAGTTCAATGTCGAAAACCCTGGTAGAATTTATCACGTACAGAGTCTCAAAGCCACTTCCAGTCTCTGTCTACAGATAGTTTAAACATGGTGCTCTTAGGCAGGGTCCTTTTCCTTCCAGTGGAGCAGATGGTTCTGTGTGTTTGCCTACCCACATATACTTTTAGTGAGCTCCTTATCTGACCCCCTGGTTTCTGTCACATGGCCATGGCTTCTCTTTACCATAAATGGCATCTGATGGTAGGGCCATTGTTAGACAATGGGGTCTGGGTGTTAACCATTTTCATTTCATTTTGATAAAGTGAAGTGTTGTCACACCCATTCATTTGAGTTTGAATTTGGGGACACCAGGTCTGCCATAGCATTTTTAGCCCAATTTGTTGATGAGGTTGCCATTAACACAAAATGGGTGATTTACATTTTAATGCCTTCTCCAAGACTGGTCCAGACATGAAGATTGACTCAGGGCTCGTGTAGTTTCAATGTGTATCATCAGTACAGGATAAGGTCACCTGACCTCTTGACTCCATCTTGTTTTTCAGGAAAAGTGTCCATTTTTGGGTTTGTTTCATAAATTCATTATTTAGTTCATAATTCCTCCTTGTGTGACATCTCCTACTTCAGGAAACACTAATTTCCTACTCTGATCATCCTGTACATGTTGTTAAATATCTTTATAAACCTTAACTCCTTTTCTTAACATACTGATTTTTGAATTTTGTATTTTTTTATTATTTCTGGATTCTAATTTTGTCACATCAATTCTGAGTAGAACCAGAAAATAGCAAAAAGGAGCAGCCATGAGATCAGAAGGCAAAGAGATATAATCAGCAGTAAAATTAGAAATATCCCAAAAATTGCAGGGACCAGATGGAGGAAAATAGCAAAAGTAATGAAGAGGTATTAAATTGTATGTATGTCAATGTCTGCAGCGTAACTAATAGGGTTGGTGAGCTGCAGGCATAAGGTGTCATGTGGGATTATGACATGGTTGCATTAACAGAGACATGGCTCAAAGAAGGCCAGAAGGAGGTTCTTAATATTCCTGGTTATCAACATTCAGGAATGATAGAGAGGGAAAATGGGGATGTGGCAGTAATGATTAAGGATGATGTTACAGTTCTAAATAGCACACATATATTACATGATTCTAGGACGAAATCGATTTGGTTCAAGTAAAGGAACAGAGGGGGAGCCATTGCATTGCTGCGAGGTTTTTTTATATAGAGCTCCAAACAGCGAGACGGAAATAGAAATTTGTTGGCAAATTTCAAAGGTGTGGAACAAAAATAGAGTAGTAATATTAGGAGACTTTGGGGAGGATTTTTAGCCTCCAGTGGGGGCCAGCACAGAATTTCACACCGCAAGCCGGTTCCCTGGTTCCATCCCACCTCTGGGCCATTTTCCTGAAAGCAGTGGGGAGCCAATTCAACTAGTTAAGGACCTATTAAGGCCTATTATCGGAGGCCAACTGAAATTTTCAGACAAGGAACAGTGTGGCTGCCTGGAGGTGGCCTCCTGGCGGCAGACCATGGGACCAGCACTCCAGGCAGGCTTAGAGGCCCTCCCTGCCTGCTTGGCATCAGCTACAGCCACAGGTGGCCCCGTGGAAGGGTTGCCACCACCCACAATGGTGTCTTACCTACTGTTGGAGAGAGAATGCCTCCATCTTGGGGCGCCCTCTCCATCACTTACCTGCAAAAACAGCCTGCTGCTGCTTCTGAGCTGGGCAGCCTCTTGTTGGCGCTCCAGCTTTGAGAGCTTGCCCTAATTGGACAGTGAGCCTACCCTCTGGACACTAATTGGCCAATTCGGGGAAAATCACAGACGAGTGACTGTTCCCCACACAGTGTGGGCTTCTGACTCCCATTTGAGCCTGACAGCAAGATCCTGAAGCCTGCAGGGAAAATCCTGCCCTTTAATTACCCTAATAAAGACCGGAAAAAGCATAGTGCTAACGGTAAGGAAGAGTGGCGTTTTCAATATGCGCACAGGAGAACTTTCTGGATCAATACATCTCCAGCCCAACAAGGAAGAAAGCAGTGTTGAATCTCGTTCTGGGAAATGAAATAGGGCAAGTAGAGGGAGTTACAGTCGGAGATTATCAAGCTAACAGTGGCCACACATAATTTGGTTTAAAGAAATTATGGAAAGCTATCTCCAGATGTTTCAATGTCCATGAAATCCTTTTTTAGTTTTTTAAAAATATATATTCCCAAGTTTTAACACAAAAAATGAAAATTCCGTAACGTTTTAGAAAGGGAATTGTGCAGGTACTTGAGGATGTGTAACTTACAGGGTTACGGACAAAAAGTGGAAGCATGGGATTAAGCAAGATCGTTCTTTCAAAGAGTCAGCACAGGCATGATGGGCCGAATGGCTAACTTCTGTGCTGTATGTCTCTACGATTCTACGAATTGCATGTGAATCAGCTCTCCTCTCTGAAACTTTGTTGCAAATAATAATCATCCTGTGGGAGAGAGAGGATTTTTCCTAATCTGTAACCTTGTTTGAGGTTGAAGCTGAATAGAATATAGGATGCAATGAAACTAAATAGCTGGAAACTACTTTCATAGAAAAAAAGAAAGATTTGAACGTAAGATCTGTCATGTTCCTGGAGTTCAGCATTTCACTCAAACTAATTACGCATTTCTCATTTTATTTCAATTTAACATCAAGATAATGTTTCCGAGTACTTGCTGGCAGGGTTCCACCAGCCAGCAATAGATAAGGCTCTCCACCAGCAAATTCCTAATCAGGTAAAAAGCTGTGATAAATAGCAAAACCCACTCTACGAAGACAGAGGATTTATTTTATTCACAGTGTGTGCATATTGTTACGACAGAGGTGGGAGGAGTGCACTGTCTTTCTCTAGTTCCATTTCTCCACAGGTCACGACATATATTTAAATGTTTATTCATCAATATTGGCAACCACGCTCTGGAAGTGGTTCAAGAGTTCACCTACCTAGGCTCAACTATCACCAGTAACCTGTCTCTAGATGCAGAAATCAACAAGCGCATGGGAAAGGCTTCCACTGCTGTGTCCAGACTGGCCAAGAGAGTGTGGGAAAATGGCGCACTGACACGGAACACAAAAGTCCGAGTGTATCAGGCCTGTGTCCTCAATACCTTGCTCTATGGCAGCGAGGCCTGGACAACGTATGTCAGCCAAGAGCGACGTCTCAATTAATTCCATCTTCGCTGCCTCCGGAGAATACTTGGCATTAGGTGGTAGGACCGTATCTCCAACACAGAAGTCCTCGAGGCGGCCAACATCCCCAGCTTGTACACACTACTGAGTCAGCGGCACTTGAGATGGCTTGGCCATGTGAGCCGCATGGAAGATGGCAGGATCCCCAAAGACACATTGTACAGCGAGCTCGCCACTGGTATCAGACCCACCGGCCGTCCATGTCTCCGCTATAAAGACGTCTGCAAACGCGACATGAAATCCTGTGACATTGATCACAAGTCGTGGGAGTCAGTTGCCAGCGTTCGCCAGAGCTGGCGGGCAGCCATAAAGACGGGGCTAAAATGTGGCGAGTCGAAGAGACTTAGTAGTTAGCAGGAAAAAAGAGAGGCACAAGGGGAGAGCCAACTGTGCAACAGCCCCGACAAACAAATTTCTCTGCAGCACCTGTGGAAAAGCCTGTCACTCTAGAATTGGCCTTTATAGCCACTCCAGGCGCTGCTTCACAAACCACTGACCACCTCCAGGCGCGTATCCATTGTCTCTCGAGATAAGGAGGCCCAAAAGAACCCAGTTACCGATACGGCCAATTATATACTCTATTTTTATTTTAGAATAACATACACCAACCAAGTTTCTTTATTAAACAAAATTATTATTTTATTATAAAACAAGACTTACACACAGTTTGAAACATGACAGTAAATATATACATATATATTCCCTTCTAAATACCCAACACAAACACACGGGTTAAGGGAAAACTAAAGAAATTTTCTCTGCAGAGATCATTTTACAAAAGGACAAAAAAGAATAGTTTGGCCAAATACTTTTCAACTCTTAAAGGAAAAGGAGAAGATTTGGAATATCAGTTGTCCCTTTATTCTGGCCTCCCAAATACGCGTAGACGTCTGTCACTGGGGTCTTTGTGGAGTAGTTAAGAGGGGTCTCTTTCTGTGACTTAAACTTTATATGATTCTTTTCTATGATTCTAGTTATTTGCAGGTGGCATCGAGGTTTAATCTGGCAGGCTTTCCAGGAGAAAGGCAGCATCAGGGGTTTCAGCTATCACACTAGAATTGCAGGATTTCTCAGAGAGGCGGAGAAAAGATGAACTGACTCAAAACAGTAATCAAAAATGAAACCAAGTCTTGACCACCATAAATCTTGACATGTCACTTCTCTGTAAACAACTCCCATAGTCAGAAGGCACCTGCTGTTTACTTAGCTGAAGGCATGTGACATCCCATAAATGTTGTTTTTAAACAGAAGCTCAAGTCCTTCCAATGACCATTTAAAAAATACAAAGTCCAGCATCTATGGAATCACTTCAGTCCTCCAAAGGAATCAATCTCTACAACCTTCAACCACGATTCCGCAAAAAAATTTTTTTTAAAAAAGCACTTTCATAACAAGATTCATTGAAGGGAAAATTCAACTACAGCAATGTGAAAGGGACATAGAGTGGACCGATCCATGCTGCTCATATTGCAGCCAACCCATGGTTCCTTCAGAAAAGACAAAACCTTTCACATCATAAATTGTACAAATTAAAAACCTGAAAGAATTTAAATATTTTCATCCATGCCTACATTAGCTGTTCACCTGTGCACACACACAGCTGAATTTAATCAGGGTGGCGAGGGCTGCAAAGCCTGGGGCAACCCCGCCTCGGCCATTTATGAGGACCCATGGCTGCATTTTTGGCCCATCCGGCAATTAATGAGTTTTCTTTGGGGCTCCCATCCCTTTAAAGGACAAGAGCCTGCCTCCAAGAGCTGCCGGCCAATCAGAGGGCCTTGTTTGCAACAATCAAAAGTACCAGGCGGCCACCCTGGGTTCATACATCAACCCTTCACAGTGAATGTAAGGCAGAACTGTCATCAATAATTTTGGATGGTGTCATAAACCAAAGAGTGACACCTAACTGTCATCTGAACTGAGAAATGATATTACTGACTTGAATTCTGTTCAGGCTATCTTTTTAATATTGTATCATATCAATTTCATGATGTGTTTATTCCTTTAATCGGTAATATCTTTGCACTGTCAGCAGCTGTCAGAGTAAGCTTAATTTTTTTCCTGTGCTCCACACTGTTGATTCATGATCAAGTTGTCACAGAAGGATTGATAATTGTGACACTGAAAACTTCCCAAGAAATTCAGAGGGGTAATGTATTCAACTTAAAAATTCTGATGAAAGATTTCACGTGAGCCAATAGCCTATCTATAATTTAATACCGACATATGTGAGGTGATGCATATTGGCAGAAGGGATAGGGAGAGGCAATATAAACTTCATGATGCAGTTCTAAAGAGTATGAAGGATCAGAGGGACCTGGGGGTGCATGTGCATCGATCTTTGAAAGTGACAGGACATATTGAGAGTGTGATTAGCAAAGCATATGGGATCTTGAACTTCATAAATATAGGTATTGAGTACAAAAGCAGGGAAGTTATGCTGAACCTTCATAAAGCTCTGGTTAGGCCCCAGCTGGAGTACTGCACCCAGTTTTCGTCACCACACTTTAGGAAGGATGTGAGGGTCCTTGAGAGGAGATTTACCAGAATGGTTCCAGGGATGGGAAGATTAGTTACAAGGTTAGTTTGGAAAAGCTGGGGTTGTCCTCCCTGGAGCAAAGGAGATTGAGAGGAGATTTGATAGAAGTGTACAAGATTATGACAGGTTTGGATAAGATAGACAGGAAAAACTGCTCCATTAACTAATGGTACAAGGATGAGGGGACACAGATTGAAGGTTTTGGGCAAGAGATGCGGGGGAATGTGAGGAAGAACTTTTTATGCCATGGTGGTAATGACCTGGAACGCGCTGCCCACGAGGGTGTTGGAAGTGGAAACAATCAAGAATTTCAAAAGAAAATTGGATGGGCACTTGAAGGAAATAAACTTGCAGGGCTACAGGGATCGAGTGGGGGAATGGGATTGACTGGATTGCTTCATGGAGAGCTGCATGGACTCAGTAGTCCGAATGGCCTCCTTCTGTGCCATAAATGACTCTATGACTCCATCTTTTCTTTTTCGCATGCTGCTTGACTAGGTGTATGTTACCAGAATTTTGTCTTTATTTCCAGCCTTCACAATTCGTTTATTAAGCTTTAAAAATTTAACTTTGCATCGCCAAATGTACACATTTTGAATATTGCAGGTAATTTGATTGAAGTGGAAAGGTTTTATTAATTTAAATAAAAATGATTGCTTTAAATCAGACTAGGATTGTGCAAGGAAATAGAAATGGCAACTTCCTTAGTGCAAACTAAAAGATTAAATTTCAATTTAATACGCTATTTTGTACTTTCAAATAAATATTTGCTGTTTCACATTTTCCTTTTTTTGAAAGGGAGAGAAAGCAAAGAAATTAAACAGTTAACTCAATTCCCACAGTCTATTTAAGCTGGTGGATGAGCTTATGTTGTCAAGGAGTTTTAGTGGGGTTGACAGATGGGTGTAAAATAATATTCCAGCGTAAGGAAGCATGTCATCTCAAGTATGAACAAATTTACAAAGACCAGATGGAAGCACTGTCAGCAAATATTTATTTGGTTCCTTTAAATCCTTAATTTTAGTCATTTTAACTGTTTAAGACCACGGACATTTCTAGATGTCATGTAATCTGAATCAGTAGGTTCATGCAAAATACTTCATAGAAAGGAAGTGCTTCTTTCTGAAACAAATTATTTTGTGCTGTCCCTTTGATTTTTTTTTAAAAATGATGTAGTACTTTCCTCAAACAGATTCACTTGCAGATAATGAAAACTGCAAAGTAGAAACCTCAAAATCACATTGCTATACTTTCTTGCTAGGTTAATTTGTTCTACTACATTGTGATTATTTCAGTAAGATTTTTGGAACATATCTTTCTCTAAAAGCACAAAAGAATTTTTCATCCATTATTACTACAACTCAGAATCTTCGACCCAATTTAAAATGAGAATATATTGCAGAAATAAATTCTGCTTGTTAAGGCCTCATTAAAGGGCAATTCTGATAAAACTTTGCAGACTCGGGGGTTGGGGTAAAAGCTTTCATTCTATTTATTTTCTTCAATGAAGACAAGTAAAATCCGGTGAGTCACTTCATAACATACATTCTTAAAGGATTATCTTTGTTCATTTCTTCTGCATTGTCTCCAATAAACGAAACAAAAACATTCGTAATGAATACTATTTAATAATGAATTCTTAATGAATGCTTTGCATCTGACTTCACAAAAGAGGGGACGATGCAGATATTGTAGTTAAGGAAGAGGGGTGTGAAGTATTGGATATGATCAACATAGGGAAAGAGGACGTATTAATGGGATTAGCACCCTTGAAAGTTGATAAATCACCAGGGCCAGATGAAATGCACCCCAGGCAATTAAAAGAAGCAAGGGAAGAAATAGCAGAAGGTCTGACCATCATTTTCGAGTACTCACTGGATACAGCTGTGATGCCAGAGGATTGGAGGACTGCTAATGTTGTACCTCTGTTTAAAAAGGAAGCGAAAGATAGACCGAATAATTACAGGCCCGTCAGTCTAACCTCAGTAGTAAACAAATTATTGGAATCTATTCTGAGAGACAGGATGAACTGTCACTTAGAAAGGCATTGATTAATCAAGGATAGTTAGCTTGGATTTGTTAAGGGAAGATCTTGTCCAACCAACTTGATCAAATTTTTTGAAGAAGTAACAAGGAAGATTGATGAGGGTAGTACAGTTGATGTGGTCTACATGGATTTTAGCAAGGCTTTTGGCAGACTGGTTAAAAAAGTTAAATTCCATGGGATCCAGGGAAAAGCAGCAAGGTGGATACAAAATTGGCTTAGTGGCAGGAAACAAATGGTAATTGCTGACAGGTGTTTCTGTACCCTATGTCCTCTGTAAAAGAGCCTCCAATTGGAGGAAAATACAACTCAATAACATTCTGATTTTAGTAGAAGGCAATGAAAGCTTCCTCATTTGTTTGAAGACACTAATACACATACCCAGCAGCTTGTGATGTCCTTAAGTTTGATATGATTAACTGCACAGAAAGCTGCAGCTGTCTTGATCATTGATATTGGAAAAACTCCTGATTGTCCTAACTACACTTAGAATCAATACAGGTCATATTCTTTACTCAATGAGTGGCGAGAATGTGGAACTCACTACCACAGAGAGTGGTTGAAGCCAATAGTATAGATGTATTTAAGGGGAAGCTGGAGAAGCATATGAGGGAGAAGGGAATAGAGGGTTACGCTAATAGATTTAGATGAGGAAAGACGGGAGGTGGCTCAAGTGGAGTATAAACATGCTGGGCTGAATGGCCTGTTTCTATGCTGTATATCCCATGTAATCCTATGAATTTGCATTAGAAGGTAAGAAGGCTAAATCTGTAAATAAGATTGAAATAGCCTCACCAGTAATGCATGCAAGGCAAGAATAATTTGCTTCCACTAAAAAAAATCCTTTGCACATGATTAGCCTTGCTGAAAGCAATGACTGGATGCTTTCAGTAACTGGTTAATAATCATGCCCAGATCATGATTTTCTACTCTGGCTCATTAACTCCCATAAATTGTGCTTGAGCCCAGTGATCCTTTGCCACCATCATGTGGGACCAATTTCATTATGTTACCTTTTTAATTTTGTTTTTCTTTTGAAAATATCAAGTCAGGTGATGTTGATTCTACGAATAACATGAGCAGCAAGGATTCAGAACAATACCTACAGAAGCCCATTTGGAACTAGCTGCCCCAACAATTTTTTTTCTTTTCATTACCATCTATGTATTATTGCCACGGCAGTGTGAAAAGCAGGAAGCTGAGGCATCATTACTTTCATCAGTTTTATCAGTGATAAAATCTATTAAAGTATTCACAGCAACAAAAATAAAGTCCATCCCATCTCAAAAATGATGTGTAGCAAATTAAAACTCTTTGTAACTGATATTTGATGTTGAGATTCCCCTTTTAATATGAATGAAACTATGCTGCAAAACAGAGGCTGAGTTTAAGCAAAAAATATAGTGTGAAAAATCAAAAGGAACTACTTAAAAGGACTTGTCACACATTCTTTATATCACAGTAATTACAAACTTCAAATGACATGCTGTAAGGTGTAGCCTGATCTCAGACTGCAAGCACATGGAGTATATACAGTACATGTAGTACTCATTGCAACAGGCCCCAACAGTGTATTTAACATAATTTATGGAGTAACATCAAATACCTTTCTTGAAATGCATTTCACCTACAGCAGGCAGCTTCTTCTCTAAAGTCTTTATTTATTTGCTGAGGTTTCTAGACATTGGTTGGAGCTGTATGTAATCAAACTGCAACATCAATTACTTTTAAACAATTAAAGCAATATACACCTTGATAACACCCTACAATGGCATTATCTCCAGGATATGACTGAAAACTGCAGCTCTGATATCAGAAATTAATCCCCAGATTAAAAACTTCCTAATCTCACTAAGGTTAAAGAAATATCACTATGTCTAAAGTACCTCTGCAGTTAGAACCAAACAAATCTGCACTCTTCAATAAAACAACATTGTGAGTTAGACTATAATTTTTTTTTCAAAATACTAATTAGAACCTGGATTTTCCAGTTGTCTGTTCGCCAGGTGAGAAAGTTTATTAATTTTTGAAGTTCCATGAGATTTGAGCAGAACAAGATAACCTGATGATAACAGCATTTGGTTAGTAAAACAGACAGCAGTTAGGCCAATTTTTGTAATCTAATCAATTGGATAGACTGGGCTTATTTTCACTGGAGCTAAGAAGAGTGAGGGGAGACTTGACTGAAGTTTATAAGATCGTGAATGGTCTGGACTAGGTGGATGTGGAGAGGATGTTTCCTGTTGTGGGTGAGTCCAGAACTAGGAGGCACTGTTTTAAAATTAGGGGTTGACCTTTTAGGACAGAGATGAGGAGAATATTTTTCTCAGAGGGTTGTGCGACTTTGGAACACTCTGCCTCAGAAGCTAGTGGAGGCGGGGTCATTGAATATTTTTAAGGCAGAGGTAGATAGATTCTTGTTAAGCAAGTGAATCAAGGGATATCAGGGGTAGATGGGAGTGTGGAATTCGAAACACAAACAGATCAGCCATGATCTTATTGAATGGCAGAGCAGGCTCAACGGCCGAATGGCCTATTTCTGCTCCTAATTCGTATGTTCGTAACACATTACTCACTTTGATAGTAGTTTTCCATTACTCTCAACCTTTCAACTAAAATAAATGCTTTCTGTTCTGAAACATTATGCAATAACAATATATTTGGCTTAAACTTGGCTTAGCACCAGACTGGTTTGTAGGAACTACTTCCCAGCAGTTCTGGTTTTCTCAGAACAGTCTGGTTTTGCATTATCTGCCTTATGTTTTAAAGAATCCAAAAGAGAATATCGTTGGACTCCTATCCCCTCACTACCTCAAATAAAAATTTCCCTCAGACAAAATTGATAAGGTTGCTAACCTTGCACAAGGCCAGGATATCTTCCACTTTGATGCTTTAATGATAATGATTAATTTAGATATTATTAAGTAAACAATGTGCACCAACTGCTTCGCTGCTTCTTGGCCACTGCAGTAACATAGTGGCACATACTAGTTCATTCCTAGTCAATGTCTGGCAAAAAAGTGTTTTTTTTCATAAATCAACGGTATGTGAATTTAAATAATTAAAAACGTATTTTCTGGTACATAAATTTTAATTGGTGAGATTTTTGGTTAGTCATTAACTTGTAGGTACTACCCCTCATGACACTGATGTATCAAAAGAGAATCCAGCCACATCCTCAGGAGTCTACTGGTCTAACATTTCTAACAACATCAGTCAGAAAGCAATCCATGTACACAGAATAATTAGAAGGATGGCTTAGAGATAAAGCACAGAGTAGCCTATTATTACAAACCTCATGTCAGTTCATTTTGTGATAAGTGCTGTTGGTATGTATGACACACTAATGATCTGACACATTGCAATATGGACCTACAGAATACAGACTTTCCACACAATTCTCCAACTACTGAGTTCGCCATCACAGCTAAGTCACCTCAACAGTCAGTTCTTTAATGAAAAATTGGACAGTGAGCCAAATCCCATCTTGAGTAGTTCTGGTCATCAAATCTCAAGAAGGGCACTACCAACTTTGAAAAAAATGCAGTTACAAGCCACAAGAATTATTTCAGGAGTCAGCAATTTTAATGAGGAAGAAATGTGAGGGAAATTTGGCTTGTTTTCTTTGCCAAATAGGAGGCTTTGAGTGACACAACTCAAGTTTCCAAAAGTAGGAAGAAAATTGACAGAACTGATCAAAGAATATTGTTCACCATCTGGCGAAGTCATAGAGTTGTAGAGTTATACAGCACAGAAACAGGCCCTTCAGCCCATCGTGTCGGCCATCAAGCACCTATCTATTCTAATCCCATGTTCCAGCATTTGGCCCATATCCTTGTATGCTATGGCGTTTCAAGTGCTCATCTAAATACTTCTTAAAATGTTGTGAGGATTCCTGCCTCTACCACCTCTTCAGGCAGTGCGTTCCAGATTCCAAACACCCTCTGAGTGAAATTTCTTTCCTCAAATCCCCTCTAAACCTCCTGCCCCTTACCATAAATCTATGCCCCCTGGTTATTAACACCTCCGCTAAGGGAAAACATTTCTTCCTATCTAACCTATCAATGCCCCTCATAATTTTGTATACCTCAATCAGCTCCCCCTCAGCCTTCTCTGCTCTAAGGAAAACAACCCTAGCCTTTCCAGTCTATCTTCAGAGCTGAAATGCTCCAGCCCAGGCAACATCCTGGTGAATCTCCACTGCACCTTCTCCAGTGCAATCACATCCTTCCTATAGTGTGGTGCCCAGAACTGCACACAGTACTCCAGCTGTGGCCTAACTAGCATTTTATACAGCTCCATCATAACCTCCCTGCTCTTATATTCTATGCATCGGCTAATAAAGACAAGTATCCCATATGCCTTCCTAACCACCTTATCTACCTGTGCTGCTGCCTTCAGTGCTCTATGGACAAGTACACCAAGGTCCCTCTGACCCTCTTTACTTCCTAGGGTCCTACTATCCGTTGTATATTCCCTTGCCTTGTTAGTCCTCCCAAAATGCATCACCTCATACTTCTCAGGATTAAATTCCATTTGCCACTGCTCCACCCATCTTACCAGCCCATTTATATTGTCCTGTAATCTAAGGCTTTCCTCCTCACTATTTACAACACCACTAATTTTCGTGTCATCTGTGAACTTACTGATCATACCTCCTATATTCACATCTAAATCACTAATGTACACTACAAACAGCAAGGGTCCCAGCACCGATCCCTGTGGTACACCACTGGTCACAGGCTTCCACTCGCAAAAACAACCCTCGACCATCACCCTCTGTTTCCTGCCACTGAGCCAATTTTGGATCCAATATGCCAAATTGCTCTGGATCCCATGGGCTCTTACCTTCTTAACCAATCTCCCATGCGGGACCTTATCAAAAGCCTTACTGAAGTCCATATAGACTGCATCAACTGCTTTACCCTCATCTACACATCTAGTCACTGCCTCGAAAAATTCAATCAAGTTAGTTAGACACAATCTCCACCTGACAAAGCCATGCTGACTACCCTTGATTAATCCCTGCCTCTCCAAGTGGAGATTAATCCTGTCCCTCAGAATTTTTTGCAATAGTTTCCCAACCACTGATCTTAGACTTACTGGCCTGTAATTACCTGGTTTATCCCTTCTACCCTTCTTGAAAATGGTACACATTCGCTGTCCTCCAATCCTCTGGAACCTCTCCTGTGGCCAGAAAGGTTTGAAAATTTGTGTCAGAGCCCCTGCTATCTCCTCCCTTGCCTCACATAACAGCCTGGGATACATCTCATCAGTGGATTTATCCACTTTTAAGCCTGCTAAAACAGCTAATACTTCCTCCCTTTCAATACTAATTTGTTCAAGTCTATCACAATCCCCCTCCCTGATCTCTACACCTACATCTTCTCCATAGTGAACACAGATGAAAAGTAATCATTTCGAAACCTCACCTATGTCCTCTGGCTCCACACACAGATTGCCACTTTGGTCCCTAACGGGCCCTACTCTTTCCCTAGTTATCCTCTTGCCCTTAATATACTTATAAAACGCCTTGGGATTTTCCTTTATCTTGCCCACCAGTGTTTTTTCATGTCCCCTCTTTGCTTTCCTAATGACTTTTTTTAAGTACCTCCCCCACCCTCCCAGTACACTTTCGATACTCCTGTAGTGCCTCTGCTGTTTTCAGCGCTCTGAATCTGCCATAAGCCTCCTTTGCTTTCCTGATCCAATCCTCTCTATTCCTTGACATCCAGGCTTCCCTGGACTTGTTGGTCCTACCCTTCACCTTAACGGGTACATGTTGGCTCTGAACTCTCACTATTTCCTCTTTGAATGACTCCCACTGATGTGATGTCGACTTTCCGACAAGTAGCTGCTCCCAGTCCACTTTGGCCAGATCCTGTTTTATCATATTGAAATCAGCCCCAATTCAGTACCTTTATTTCCAGTCCATTTTTGTCCTTTTCCATAACTGCCTTAAATCTTACAGAGTTATGGTCGCTATACCCGAAATGCTCCCCCACTGACACTTCTACCACTTGTCCGGCTTCATTCCCGAGGATTAGGTACAGTACTACCCCTTCTCATGTAGGACTTTCTATGTACTGGCTCAAAAAGCTCTCCTGTATGCATTTTAAGAATTCCGCTCTCTTTAAGCGCTTTGCACCAATTGATATTGGGGAAGTTGGAATCCCCTACTATTATTACCCTATTATTTTTACACCTCTCTGAGATTTGCCTCCATATCTGCTCCTCTATTTCTCCCTGACTGTTTGGAAGCCTGTAGTACACTCCCATCCAAGTGATTGCCCCCTTTTTGTTTTGAAGTTCTACCCATATGGCCTCATTTGAAGAACCTTCTAAGATATCATCCCTCTTTACTGCAGTAATTGACTCCTGGATCAACAGTGTAATGACACCTCCTCTTTTATCCCCTCCCCTGTCTCGCCTGAAGATTCAAATGTTCGAATAAGTGTTCAAATACCGGGCAACAAGGCAGCATACATTTTAATAAAAAGAATTTAGAGTACAAAATGAAGTCAGGAGGAGTGGTATTTCACCTAAAGAATAACATGATTGCAGATTGAATTAGCAGAAAAGGTCATTTAAGCTGACAGTGTAAATGGTTAACAAGGACGAAGAGGCTACCCAGGCCACAGCGAAAGACGAGGAAATTAATACACTAAAAAGATTTACAATTGATAAGGAGCAGGTATTAGACAGTTGATAAAGCACCAGGTCCGGATGAGTTGCATCCAAGAATACTGAAGGAAGTGAGAGTGGAAATTGCGGAGGCACTAGTCATAATTTTTCAGTCTTCCTTAGACTCAGGGGTAGTGCCAGAGGACTGGAGAATGGCAAATATTACACCTTTGTTCAAAAAAGGATGTAAAGATAAGCCCAGCAACTACAGGCCAGTCAGTTTAACTTCTTTGGTGGGGAAACTTCTAGAAACAATAATTCGGGACCAAATTAATAGTCACATGGACAAATGCAGGTTAATTAAGGAAAGCCAGCACTGATTCGTTAAGGAAAAATCATGTTTAACTAACTTGCTGCCATTTTTTTGAAGAGGTAACAGAGAGGGTTGATGAGGGCCATGCTGTTGATGTGGTGTATAAGGACTTCCAAAAGGCATTTGATGCAGTGTCGCACAACAGACTTGTGAGCAAAATTAGAGCTCATGGAATAAGAGGGACAGTAGCAACATGGCTACGAAATTGGTTGAGTGACAGGAAACAGAGAGTAGTGGTTAATGGATGTTCTGCGGGCTGGAGGAAGGTTTGTAGTGGAGCTCCCCAGGGGTCAGTGTTGGGACCCTTGCTCTTCCTGATATATATTAATGACCTAGACCTTGGTGTACAGGGCACAATTTCAAAGTTTGCAGATGATATGAAACTTGGAAGCATTGTGAACTGTGAGGAGGATAGTGTAGAACCTCAAAAGGTCGTAGACAAGTTGGTGGAATGGGCAGACAGTTGGCAGAGAAATGTGAAGTGATTCATTTTGGTAGGAAGAACATGGAGAGACAACATAAAATAAAGGCTACAATTCTAACCGGGGTGCAGGAGCAGATGGACCTAGGTGTATATGTGCATAAGTCATTGAAGGTGGCAGGACAGGTTGAGAAAGCGCTTAATGAAGCATACAGCATCCTGGACTTTATTAACAGGGGCATAGAGTGCAAGAGCAAAGAGGTTATGTTGAACTTATATAAGAAACTAGTTCGGCCTCAGCTGGAGTATTGTGTCCTGTCCTGGGTGCCATATTTGAGGAAAGACGTGAAGGCATTGGAGAGAGTACAGAAAAGATGCACGAGAATAGTTCCAGGGATGAGGAACTTCAGGTATGAAAACAGATTAGAGAAGTTGGTGCTGTTTTCCTTGGAGAAGAGAAGGCTGAGAGGTGATTTGATAGAGGTATTCAAAATCATGAGGGGTCTGGACAGAGAAGATAGGGAGATACTGCTCCCACTCATGAAAGGATCGAGAACGACAGGGTACAGATTTAAAGTGATTGGCAAATGAAGCAAAAGAGACATGAGGAAAAACTTCTTCACGCAGTGAGTGGTTTGGATCTGGAATGTACTGCCTGAGAGTGTGGTGGAGGCAGGTTCAATCTAGGCATTCAAAGGGAATTAGATAGTTATCTGAAAAGGAAGAAAGTGCAGGGTTAAGGAGAGAAGGCAGGGGAGTGGCACTAGGTGAATTGCTCATTTGGAGAGCTGGTGCAGACATGATGGGCCGAATGGCTTCCTTCTGCTCTCTAACAATTCTGTGATTTTGTGAAGAGACTCTAAAACAAAAGGGGTTTAAGGGACAGGTAACAAGGCAGAACGATATAACTAAACTCTATGATAAAATGTAGACTTGTAGACTGTTCCAAGCTCCGAGAAGTTCTATTACCCTTATGCAACTGGATCGTGTCCTAGCTGTCATTTCATAGTGCATTACTGACTATGGAGCTGGACACCTGGAAAGTGATGACCAATGAATGATGCATGGTACAGAGATCCTAAAAGAACAAGAGAAGGTAAGAAAAAAAAGGGAAAGGAAATGTTATACTTAACAATTATATATTTTTCCTAAGTTTTGCACCAAACAAACATCCCAAGTCAAATGCAGGTCAAATATCCCTCTAATTGTCATAGTAATGAGATCAAACACATAAAAGATTTCCAGCTCACAGCAGCTAATCTTATGACCTCTTACAGTCAAGTTTTCAATTGTATTTATTTGACATAATTTTGAAATCAATGGATGCACATAATTGATCAATACACAATGGCAGGAGGTGAGGCTCCCCAGTGCCAGTCTGTACGTGGAGAATAAATCCCAGTCTCTTTCAAGAGTTTTATCACTTCTAAACAATAAAAAATTCTGTAAAATTTAAAATGCAGTTTTCACTCTTCTTAGTGATCTTGGGTGTTGATCTACATGTCTTGGTGGGGTGGGGCTAGGATATGGATCTGCGATTCTCCCTAATGTGGTAAACGTACCAGGCAATTTTGTCTCAAGAGGCAATGGAAATGTAACATGCCAGTAAGGGTGCACTGTTTTAGCTGACTAATCTCTAGCAGTAGTCCTGCACTTACTTGCGGATCAAGAAGCCTGGCCTCATGTCAAACTATATCCACATTTTCTGGGCTTGGGTAAGCAGGATGTAACCTATGGGGAGAGGGTGCAAACTCTAGATGGAGGATTCCCCACTTGGAATTCACCCAGTTTCGTGCAAGGCAGAAAATTGGCTGGGGAGCCATTCTCCTACTCCCTAAATGCCACAATTTTCCACTGGTGTTAGCAGAAGCTGTTTAATACATCCCCAAAAATACAGAAGAACAAATTCAAATTATAAGTTAATAATAACCTATATCTATATAGAACGTTTAATGTAATAAAATATCCCAAGACGCTTCACAGGAATGTGAAAGCAAAATTAGATACTGAATCACATGAGATGAAATTAGGGCAGATGGCTGAAAGCTTGATCAAAGAGGTAGGTTTTAAGGAATAACTTAAAACGAACATATGAATTAGGAGCAGGAGTAGGCCACTTGGCCCTTCGAACCTGCTCCGCCATTCAATAAGCTCATAGCTGAACTAATTACTCCACATATCCACCTACCCCCGATAACCTTCCACCCCCTTGTTTATTAAGAATCTATCCACCTCTGCCTTAAAAATATTCAAAGACTCTGCTTCCACCACCTTTTGAGGAGGAGAATTCCAAAGACTCACGACCCTCTGAGAGAAATAATTTCTCATCTGTCTTAAATGGGTGACCCCTTATTTTTAAACAGTGACCCTTAGTTCTAGATTTTCCCACAAAGGTAAACATCCTTTCCACATCCACCATCAAGACCCCTCAGGATCTTATATGTTTCAATCAAGTCGCTTCTTACTCTTCTAAATTCCAGTGTATACAAGCCTAGCCTGTCCAATCTTTCCTCGTAAGACAGCCCACCCATTCCAGGTATTAGTCTAGTAAACCTTCTCTGTACTGCCTCCAATGCATTTACATCCTTCCTTAAATAAGGAGGCCAGTACTCCAGATGTGGTCTCACCAATGCTCTGTATAGCTGAAGCATAACCTCCCCACTTTTATAATCAATTCGCCTTGCGATAAATGATAACATTCTATTAGCTTTCCTAATTACGTGCTGTACCTGCATACTAACCTTTTGTGATTCATGCACGAGGACACCCAGATCCCTCTGCATCTCAGAGCTCTGCAATCTCTCACCATTTAGATAATATGCTTCTTTTATATTCTTCCTGCCAAAGTGGACATTTTCACACTTTCCTACATTATACTCCATTTGCCAGGTCTTTGCCCATTCACTTAACTAATCTATATCCTTTTGTAGCCCCCTTATGTCCTCTTCACAAGTTACTTTCCTACCTATCTTTGTGTCATCAGTAAATTTAGCAAACATACCTTCGGTCCCTTCATCTAAGTCATTTATATAAATTATAGAAAGTTGAGGCCCCAGCACCAATCCCTGTGGCACACTACTCGCAACATCTTGGCAACCAGAAAATGACCCATTTATGCCTACTTTCTGTTTCCTGTTAGCTAGCCAATCTTCTATCCATGCCAATATGTTACTCTCTACACCATGAGCTTTTATTTTCTGCAATAACCTTTGATGTGGCACCTTATCAAATGCCTTCTGGAAATCTAAGTACAATACATCCCCTTTATCGACAGCATGTGTAACTCCCTCAAAGAACTCCAATAAATTAAACATGATTTCCCTTTCACAAAACCATGTTGACTCTGCCTGATTACCTTGAATTTTTCGAAATGCCCTGCTATACCATCATTCATAACAGCTTCTAACATTTTCCCTAAAACAGATATTAAGCTAACTGGCCTGTAGTTTCCTGCTTTCTGGCTCCCTCTCTTTTTGACTAAAGGAGTTACATTCGCTATTTTCCAATCTAACGGAACCTTCCTCGAATCTAGGGAATTTTGGAAAAATAAAACTAATGCATCAACTATCTCACTAACCACTTTTTTTAACAACATAAGATGAAGTCCATCAGGACCCGGGGACTTGTCAGCCTGCAGCTCCAACAATTTGTTCAGTACCAATTCCCGAGCGATTGTAATTTTCTTGAGTTCCTCCCTCTCTGCCATTTTCTGACTTACAGCTAATACTGGGGTGTTACTTGTATCCTCAATAGTGAAGACCGATGCAAAATATCTGCTCAACTCAACTGCCATCTGCTTATTATCCAATATTAATTCCCCAGACTCACTTTCTATAGAACAAACGCTCACTTTGTTAACTTTGTTAGGAATAAAGATAGTTTGAGTGCAAGAGGTTTAGTGAGGGAATTTCAGACCTTAGGGCCGAGGCAGCTGAAGATATGGCCACCAATGGTAGAGTGATTAAAATCAGGGATGCTCAGGAGGCCAGAATTAGACAAGCGCAGATATCTCAGAGGGTTGTGGAGCTGGAGGAGAAATGGAGGGCTGAGGCTATAGAGGCATTTGAAAACAAGAATGAGAATTTTAAAATCGAGGCATTGCTTGACTGGGAGCCAATGTAGGTCAGCGAGCACAGGGGTGATAAATGAATGGGAGTGATGGCCATAAGGACATGGGCAGCAAAGTTTAGGATGGCCTCAAGTTTATGAAGGGTAGAATATGGGAGGCCTGCCAGGAGTGCATTGGGAATAGTCAAGTCTCGAGGTAACAAAGGCATGAATGAAGGTTTCAGCAGCGCATGAGCAGGGGCACAGTTGGGAGATGCTTGAGGTAGAAATAGGCACAGATGAGTGGTTGGAAGTTCATCACAGGGTTAACTATGACACCAAGCTCACAAACAGGCTGGTTTAGACTCAGACAATTGCTAGGAAGAGGGGTGAAGTCAGTAGCTAGGGAACAGAGTTTGGAGCGGGGGCAAAAGACAATGGTTTCCCAATACTTTATTGGTCTGCATAAGACTGAGCTTCTGTGTTTGGTCAGTAAGCAGCAGCCTGTCCCTGGCTAACAGCCGGAGTCACCCTACTTTCAATAGTTTCCATGGGCTTTTAGCAGAATTCAACCTGCATCAAAGAGGCCACCTGCCGCAGACTCAGTCTAGCAGCTATGTCCTTTAGGACTCGGCCAGCTCGGTCAGTAGTGGTGCTACTGAGCCACTCTTGGTGATGGACATTGAAGTCCCCGACCCAGAGTACATTTTGTGCCCTTGCCGCCCTCAGTGCTTCCTCCAAATGGTGTTCAACATGGAGGAGTACTGACTCATCAGCTCAGGGAGGGCGGTAGGTGGTAATCAGTAGGACGTTACCTTGTCCATGTTTGACCTGATGCCATGAGACTTCATGGGGTCTGGAGTCGATGTTGAGGACTCCCAGGGCAACTCCCTCCCTACGGTAGACCACTGTGCCGCCACCTCTGCTGGGTCTGTCCTGCCAATGGGACAGGAAATACCAAGGGATAGTGATTACAGTGTCTGGGACATTGTCTGTAAGGTATGATTCCGTGAGTATGACTATGTCAGGCTGTTGCTTGACTAGTCTGTGGGACAGCTCTCCCAACTTTGGCACAAGCCCCAGATGTTAGTAAGGAGGACTTTGCAGGGTCGACAGGGCTGGGTTTGCCGTTGTCGTTTCCAATGCCTAGGTCGATGCCGGGTGGTCCGTCCGGTTTCATTCCTTTTTATTGACTTCGTACCAGTTAGATACAACTGAGTGGCTTGCTAGGACATTTCAGAGGGCATGTAAGAGTTAACTACATTGCTGTGGGTCTGGAGTCGCATGTAAGCCAGACCAGGTAAGGACAGCAGATTTCCTTCCCTAAAGGGAATTAGTGAACCAGATGGGTTTTTACAACAATTGACAATGGTTTCATGGCCATCATTAGACTAGCTTTTAATTCCAGAACTATCAATTAAATTCAAATTCCACCTTCTGTTGTGGTAGGATTCGAACCTATGTCTCCAGATCAATATCCTGGGTCTCTAGGTTACTAGTGCAGTGATCCAGCTGCTGGGCCAATAAAATAGGGCTGCAGCAGGCTGCCCGGGAATTCTGGGGAATGGTTTCCAGCAGAAGATAAGTGGTCCAGGAGGGGATTTTTAAAAATTCATTCATGGGATGTGGGCGTTACTGGCAGGGCCCGCATTTATTGCCCACCCCTAATTGGCTTTGAGAAGTCTTCTTAAACTGCTGCAGTTTATGTGGTGAACATACTTCCACAGTGCTGTTAGGGAGAGAATTCCAGAATTTTGACCCGGCAATGATGGAGGAATGGTGATATATTTCCAAGTCAGGATGGTATGCCACTTGGAGGGGAACTTACAGGTGGTGGTGTTCCCATGCACCTGCTGCCCTTGTCTATCTCGGTGACAGAGGTCACGGGTTTGGAAGGTGTTGTCAAAGAATCCTTGGCAAGTTGTTGCAGTGCATCTTGTAGATGGTGCACACTGCAGCCAGGGTGTGCCAGTGGTGGAGGGAATTAATTAATTAAAGTGGTGGATGGGGTGCCAATCAAGCAGGCTGTTTCATCCTGGACAATGTTGAGCTTCTTGACTTCTTGGAGGTGCACTCATCCAAGCAAGCAGGGAGTATTCCATCACACTGCTGACTTGTGACTTGTAGATGTTAGAAAGGGCTTGGGGAGTCAGGAGGTGAGTGACACAACACAGAATACCCAGCTTGTAATGTACAGTGGCAGCCACAGCATTAATGTGGCTGGTCCAGTTAAGTTACTGGTCAATGCCGACTCCCAAGACGTTGATGGTGGAGGGATTCAAGGACGGTAATGCCATTGAACGTTAAGGGAGATGGTTAGACTCTCTCATGTTGAAGATAGTCATTGCCTGGCACTTGTGTGGCATAAATGTTACTTGCCACTGATGAGCCCAAGCTTGAAGGCTGCCCAGGTCTTGCTGTGTGCAGGCATGGACTGCTTCATTATCTGAGGAGTAAAAAATGGAGGTGAACATTGTGCAACCATCAGCGAACATCCCTAATCATGAAGCAGCTGAAGATAGCTTGGCCTAAGACACTGCCCTGAGGAACTCCCGCAGTAATGCCCTGGGGCTGAGATAAATGGCCTCCATCAACCACAACCATCTTCCTTTGTGCTTGGTATGAGTCCAGCCAGTGGAATTTTTCCCAATTCCCTTTGACTTCAATTTTACCAGGACTCCCTGGTGCCATACTTAGGCAAATGTTGCTTGACATCAAGAACAGTCAACCTCACCGCACTTCTGGAATTCAGCTCTTGTGTCGATGTTTCATCAAAGGCTGTAATTAGGTCTGAAGACAAGTGGTCATGGCGGAACCCAAACTGAGCATCAATGACCAGGTTATTGCTAAGCGCCACTTAATAGCACTGACGATGACACCTTCCACTGCCGGATTGGATTGGTCTACTTTTTGGCAACTGGGCATTCCTGGGCAATATTCCATTCTGGCAGGTGGTGTGGCAAGTTCTGGGGCACAATTCTTCAGCACTACAGCCAGGATGATGTTGGGGCCCACAGCTTTTTCTATTTCTAGCGCACACAGCTCCACACTAAATTGAGGCCCTTAAGTGGGCAATTAATGCCCAATTAAGGGCCTCATCCCACTGCCGGAATTCGACCAGTGACAAGCGGGCTTGTCAATGGATGGGGAGCATGACAAACAAACCCGGGCAGGTTTCTAGTTGGCTGCAATAGCGGGAGGTCCCTTGTTAAAAGGCACAACGCCGGAACAAGGGACCCAGCATCAGGAAATGGTTGAGGGGGGTCCACTGAGAGCCACCCCACTGCCTTGCTGCCGACCCCCATACACCCCCTCCCCCGCAAAATCCCTCCCCGTGACTTACCCTTGGCCTGGTTCCAGGGTCTTGGGTGAGTCCAGTACCGGCAGCGGCAGTCCTTGATCTGGAGGAAGGCCCACAGCTGTCCACTTTTGGCACTTGATTTGGTGGACCTTCCCCGAGGAGGCAACATGGGACTCTTGCCAGCGGACGAGATCCCCGTCGCCAAAAGTCCAGCCATCGTGTTAGTTTCCAGGTGCACACTGACAATAGTTACCTCACCACCACCTCCCTCGACTCCTCCACCGTTGCTAAATTATCAGATTGCTTATCCCATATCCGGTATTGGATGAGCAGAAATTTCCTCCAATTAAATATTGGGAAGACGGAAGCCATTGTTTTCAGTCCCCACTCTGAACTCCATTCCCTAGCTACCGACTCTATTACTTTCCCTGGCAACAGTTTGAGACTAAACCAGTCTGTTTGCAACCCTGGTGTCATATTTGACCCCGAGAGGAGCTTCCGACCACATATTCGCACCATCACCAAGACCGACTATTTCCACCTCGTAACATCGCCTGACTTCACACCTCTCTCAGCTCATCTGCAGCTGAAACCCTCATTCAGGTCTTCCTTACCTCTAGACTTGACTATTTCAAGGCACTCCTGGCTGGTCTCCCACATCCTACTCTCCGTAAACTTGAGTTCATCCAAAACTCTGCTGCCTATGTCTTAACTCGCACTAAGTCCCGTTCACCTGTCACCCCTATGCTCGCTGACCGACATTGGCTTCCAGTCAAGCAACGGCTTGATTTTAAAATTCACATCCTTGTTTTTAAATCCCTCCATGGCCTCACTTCTCTCGATCTCTGTAATCTCCTCCAGCTCCACAACCCTCTAAGATATCTGTGCTCATCTAATTCTGGCCTCTTGAGCATCCCCTATTTTTAAGCACTGGTAGCAGCACCTTTAGTTGCCTATGCCCCAAGCTCTGGAATTCCCTCCCTACACTTCTCAGCCTCTCTACCTCGCTTTTCTCCTTTAAGCCATTCCTTAAAACTGACCTCTTTGAGCACGCTTTTGGACATCTGACCTAATATCTCCTTAGGTGGCTCGATGTCATATTTTGTTTTATAATGCTCCTGTGAAGCACCTTAGGACATTTTATCAGGTTACAAGTGCTAGATAAATATAATAAATCATTGTTGTCGCCATTATCTGTTCCTTCGCAACACAACTATTGCAACAAAAAACAGGTTTGCCCCAATATTTACAAGGGAGCGAGGAGGGAGTGGCAGAGCACAGCTGCAGGAACGGTCACCTGGAAATCTGGGGAGTGGCAAGACTCTGCTGAATTTAACAGCATGATCTCAATATCATTTTTTTCTCTGTTTCCTGCACAACAGTTGGCTAAACTGACAGGTCACCCTGATGCCCGGTGGGAAAGCCAGCAGCAGAAGACCACAGGCAATTGGGGATTGTTGGTGGGTGGGGGGAGGGCGGGGGCTCGGCAAAGGCCAGCAATCTTACTGCTCCCATCTAAATACTGGGATTACCGAGCCCAGGAAAAACTGGTTGGCCAGTGATAAGTTTAAACCAGGCTCTCATCTGCACTGTAGGAGCCTGATTGAAATATTATAATAAGGTGTTCCATCTCTTGAAAGTGAGACACAAGACGCACCATGTAACCCAGTGCTGTAAAAATGGTGGTCCATATATACATGCTGGGTTGGGATCACAATATACAATTTTTTTGTTTTTAACATCCTCCTACCCTCACTTTCTTCTGCGTGGGGTGGGGGAAGGGGGGGGGGGTTAGGAGGCAGCGGTATTAAAATTTCCCCCATTGTGTTTTCCATAATTTATTCTAGATCTTATTTCTCATCTTCCAAATTATATTGGAATATTAAGGAAAACAGTAAGACATATAATTCAAGATGAGATAAATTGGTAGATTTTCATTTCACCGCCTAAGTGGAGCACGATCAGAATGGGGCAGGTTTTATAAAAGGCAGGCGATCCGTTCTGTCAGATCACCACCCAGGCAGTGAAGATGAATATCTACTCCATAAATGTATCTCATTTTGAAAGCTACAGACCATGTGTCCTTTTCACAACAACAGACAGTTATGTAGGACCTCACACATGGAGAGCAATGTCTCAGAGAAGAGAAAGTTGAAGTCAAGGCACAGTCAAAGAGATGGATTTTAAAGAGGTTTTTGAAAACTGGGAGAGAGGTAGTGAAGTAGTTACGGTAGTTCCACAGCATAGTCATTGCCAATGGTGAAGCAGAGGGAGCAAGTAGCAGACTAGTATCCAAGGAGCAGGGGGGTGGGGGGGGGGGGGGGGAGGTGTACAGAGATGTATGGCTGGAAGAGATCACAGAGGCAGAGTGGAGGAAGGCCATGAAGAGATTTGCACAGGATTACAAGTCTTATAATTGTAGCAAAGGGAGTCAGTGGAACTTGGCAAGGACAGTGGTGAAGGACTTTGTGGAGGACCAGACATAGGCTATGCTGTTCTGCAAAAGTTGCAGTTTGTGGAAGCAGCGGGACCAAGAAAGCGAATATTCAAGGAAACTAACCTTGAAGTGACTATAGTCTCAGTAATGGTGGAGGAGAGGTACAGCCAGAAGCAGATAATCAATTTAACTCATCATTCCAATTTTCATGAGGGATAGACTTCATGAAGCTTTGCTCTCAGTACAAGAGGAGCGCAAATCACAAATTCAGATGCAGAGGTCAGTGTGCCCTGCACCATTTTCGGTCCATAAATATTCATTTGTAAAATCCACCCAAGAATGTAATTGAATAGTCTAGATTTGATTTGTAAGGTTCCTAACAAATAATGGAAACAAAAGCAACACTGCAACGTCTGAACTTTCACTAAAGAATCCTGACCTTACAAATAATCTACCAAAGCCTTATATTCAGTTATAAAACTGGTTCTGAATTATGGAGGCTTAGGATTCCAGACACGTAAATGATCTGTGTTTTAACTCAAAAACAACTCTACACATCAAGAATCCTCAGGAGATTGTACATTTAAATTAGAACAAAGATTACATCCAAAATTCCCTGAGAGTAGCTATGTAAAATCATAACAAAGGCTAATGGAATTTAAGGTTTTAAAAACAGGCATGTAGGGCCTGAAATTCTGTGGGTTCCACTCCCACAAGAGCAGCAGGTCAGAAGCCCTGGTTCTGATGAAAGGTCACACACCTGAAATTTTAACACTGTTTTTCTCTCGACAGATGTTGCCTGGGCTGCTGAGTATTTCCAACATTGTCTGTTTTTATATTAGAGCAGAAGCTCGGTCTGCCCATGGAGTAGGTGATATACTTTCACCCAAAATCCCATGTCTGGGCTCATTTAAATGGTTGGCTGAAAAGTCAATGGAAAGTAAATAAAAACAAGAAATGCTGGAACCACTCAGCAGGTCTGGCAGCATCTGTGAAAAGAGAAGCAGAGTTAACGTTTCGGGTCACTGACCCGAAACGTTAACTCTGCTTCTCTTTTCACAGATGCTGCCAGACCTGCTGAATGGTTCCAGCATTTCTTGTTTTTATTTCAGATTTCCAGCATCCGCAGTATTTTGCTTTTACTTCAATGGAAAGTAAAGGTTGGCAGGGTGTAAAATGGGTGACCCATCTGATTATGTCAATTTCCCCCGAGCAGGTTCAGTTAAAATTACCCCCTTGGTTCCTGTCAGCCCCACTGGTGGTTATGCATCAGATTCCCATGAAATATGGCATGGTTCGGACATCAGTCCAGATTTTCGGGATGTGTCATACTCAGCAGCTTGAACCAAGATCAGATGACTGCAGACTAAAACTCCCTCTAGTCTACTTTCTAATGTACCTGAAACTCATTTTAATTTCCCACACCAGCCATCCTGTGGCCTCTTCATTCTGTGAACTCACATCTACTAAAACTGGCTTTAATCTGTCCAAAACTCAATTTGCTTTTAAGCTACTATTACATTGCTCCTCAGCTGCTGGTAGCCTCCTCAACATAAAATTGTCAGCTTCTTTTGAGACCGGCTACAAGCAAGCCCCATTTTTTTTTAAATCAAGATTTACTGCCTGCCACTTGTCTCATTAGATTGACAACAGTGTGATTTGGTGGTAACATTATGACATTGTGTCATAACATCACTATTACAGCGTGTGCACTGGTCAAAATGTCATGATCAACCTTGCTCATGAGCAGAATGTTGGGCCCCCACCAAGCAGCCAGTCTACATGCAGCCTGGCTTCACATTACAAAGCTAAATGTGGGAGAGCATCTCAATTAGCATGCTCTCTTGAGACTCAGACTGCAACGTAAAGTGACTGTAAAACCACCCGATTGGTTTGGGTTGGATTTGATTCAATATCCAAGAAGTGACTGGACATTGTGAACACCCACTGTGAGTCCCATTCTCAAAAACCATGGACTAATGCCGTAAACTAGTTTTCTACTACAGAACTTGTACCACCTTCCATTTTAAATGTAACTCCTATTTCAACTCTCAAAAGCTTTAGGAAGCATGGTGTAAATGCATAAAAAATAATGTTGCAGTGCTGCAGCAGTCCATCTGGATTCCTGTGTTCCTACCTGTTTCTTGAATTTAATATTTCATTGGGCTTCAGATTCAGAGGGCCATGCATTAAAGTATCTGCAAAGTTGGAGTCCGATCCTAACAATCACTGCTGCTGTCTAAGCCTCATCAGACTGAAAGTGTGCACAGATGCACCATAACTTGAGATTGACAGGAACGAGATGTATATGTTTATCATAGGGAGATCTTGAATTAGACATAGACCAACAGAAGACAAAATAAAACAGCCGAAACAAGATGCATAAGCCCCATTTTCATCACGTGCTTTCTTATATTCACATTATATTTTATTGCACATACACTGTGGAAATGTATGCTCTATACTTATTTATATGCCACAAGTTTCTCCAAATAAGTAGTAAATGTGGATTAATGGACAGTCATTTGCCCAAAATAGTTAAGTCCAAATGGCAAATGGCATGTTGATAGCAGGCAGACACAGCTTCCCAGTAAATATGGTATATAGGACAGTCATGATGCATAATCATCTTGGGTGTGGTCACAAATTGTTTTGGCTGATGTCAAGTGGACTACAACCTTTAATGAAGGGCAATGATGCATGATATGAGGAGAAGCCAAAACTCAGTGAAGGTTTGACACTGGAGCTGAGATTCTCCCTGATAGATTTTAACGTAAAAATGTATATTGTTAAGTTAGAATGTGTGAACTAAAAAAGAGATTATTTTTCCCACCACGCTTGCCATACAGATTTTGAAAGTTGCTTTTATATTAGATCTGTGCTACTAATGCCAATTCCTATCACGTGAGTTTCGCACAACTGACTGCAATTCCAAAGTAAATTTACCAGCATTTGCTAAGAAAGGCGGCCAGGAAGACTCAGGGGGTGGGAGGGCAATGTGTTTTCCAACCACTGGCTGTAACAAATCCCAACCAGTTTACTTTTGGTTGGTTCAGCAAGATCTGCATGTCATGAACTGCTTCCACTAATACAGGTCTTAGTACAATAATAAAAACAACTCATATGTGGCAAGATTGTTAGTGTGTTAATTCCAACAGTTGCGTACATTTTCAGTTTTAGTTTATTTGCAGAAAATTGTATTTTTTTTTAAACTTTGTTAAACATATGCTGGGAGGTGCGGAATTACATTCGCGTAGCTCAAAATAACTTTAATGCCTAGACGTCATGAAGTGTACTTGTGTAAAATGATTGGCATCCTGAATATCTGTACAATTGTAATAACATGTTAAGTACAGCGTTCAGGATAATGGCTTGGTAGCAAACAGGTGAAAAAGACTGGGCCCAAATTCTTTTTTTTAGCAATCTAGACTGACGCTCCATAAAGCCAGAAATAAAGTTCTCGGCTTACTTTGCAACTGTGGGAGACAAGCAATGAGAAGTCATGCGTCTTTGCTAAAATACTGTAGCAGCTGATTTACATTACAGCTGTGAAAGCAAAGCAAGTCAAGTTTGTCATTTTTTTATCTCAATAGTCTACAGGTGCCACTGGGATCTAGTTATGCTTCTCTTGTAAATTCTGTTGCTACAACTGAAAACCATTCAACAAAGGGTGTTCAACAGACTGTAATGATGTTTTATGATGATTTGTTTGTTCTGCCAAGAAAAATATATATTGCACTGGCAAGTTAAGTATGACCAAAGATTTGTGGTAGCTACAGACAGAATATTCCATTAACTTTCCATTAACTATTCACTATGCAGTAATGGACACACCAACTATTTTCTGTAGTTTATTATGGAACTGAGCTTTGCTAAATGTCCATATATAGTTATGATCAGGGAATAAATTACAGGTCTCCACCACCAGAACTACTTATTGCCACCTCTGCCCTTAGCCTTCAGATCCATCAAGCCCTTATCCTTGCTTTTCCCATCTTTAGACTCAGCTTCTCCAATTTCTTCTTATCCACTTACCATTCTCCACCCCCAATAAACATGAACTTATCTAAAACTCAACCAACTGCAATATGTCAGGATTAAGTCCAACTCACTAACCTATAACAGTTCCACGTCTCCCATGCATAAACCTGTCATCTCATCTTCAAATATCTCTACAGCCTTGACCCACCTTTACCCTTGGAAATCCTCCAGCCTAACAACCCTTCCAGCATCCTTCAATTTCTCTAATTCTAGCCTTCTGTGCTTCTCCCATTCCTTGCAGAGTCTTCAGCTGTGCTCTCCCTACTCTTGAGAACTAGAATTCCTGTCTGCCTGACTTCACACTGAGGATACTGTCCATTGTGTTGTATGGCACTACCAATGTGCTAAATGGGATAGATTCAAAACTAGTAGCTCAAAACTAGGCATCCATGAGGCACTGTGGACCATCAGCAGCAGCAGAATTGTATTCAACCACAATCTGAAACCTCATGGCACGCCATATCCCTCACTCTACCATTACCATCAAGCCGGGGGATCAACCCGTGTTCAATGAGGAGCGCAGCACCAGGCATACCGAAAAATGAGTTGCCCACCTTGTGAAGCTACAACACAGGACTATATACATGCTAAACAGCAGAGGCAGTACGTGATATACAGAGCTAAGCAATCCCACAACCAACAGATCAGATGAAAGCTCTGCAGTCCTGCCACATCCAGTCATGAAAGGTGGTGGACAATTAAACAACTAACAGGACAAGGCTCCACAAACATCCAAATCCTCAATGATGTTGAGCCCAACAAATCAGTGCAAAAGACAAGGATAAACCATTTGCAACCATCTTCAGTAGTGCCAAGTGGATGATCCATCGCCTCCTCCTAAGGTCTCCAGCATGACAGATGCCAGTCTTTAGCCAATTCGATTCACTCCATGTGATTTCAAGAAAAGGCTGAAAGCACTGGATACGGCAAAGGCCATGGGCCCTGACATCATCTCGGCAGTAGTACTATAGACTTGTGCTCCAGAACTAGTCGCACACCAAGCCAAGCTGTACCAGTACAGCTACAATGTGGAAAATTGCCCAGGTATGTCCCGTGCACAAAAGGCAGGACAAATCCAATCCAGCTAATTACCACCTCATCAGTCTACTCTCGATCATCAGCAAAGTGATGGAATGTGTCATTGAAAGTGCTATCAAACAACAGTTGCTCAGCAACATTCTGCTCACTGATGCTCAATTTGGGGTCATCGACTATGCCACTCAGTTCCAGATCTCATTATAGCCCTAGTCCAAACATGGACAAAAGAGCCGAATTCAATTGGTGAGGTGAGAGTGACTGCCCTTGACATCAAGATAGCACTTGACCGAGTGTGGCGTCAAGGACCCCTGGCAAAATTGAAGTCCATAGGAATCAGGGAGAAAACTCTCCACTGGTTGGTGTCATATATAATACAAAGGAAGATGGTTGTGGTTGTTCGAGGCCAAACATCTAAACACTGTGGGTGTACCTACGCAAGATGGACTGCAGCGGTTCAAAGCGGTGGCTCACCAGCACCATCTCTAGAGCAATTTGGATGGGAATAAATGCTGGCCTTGCCAGCTAAGCTCACATCCCATGAAAGAATTTTAAAAAGGCTGTGTTTGCAGACAACGCAAGCACTAGGTGGCGCAGTACTAGCATGTGAAATGCAGCCTCTTCCACTGTAATGTTACTGTCTGCAACATTCAGGCAGCTGCCAGGAATAAAGATGGCACTGCTCAATTTATCACAGAAAAACTTCAACCTGAAAATCCACTCAATGGCTGCCATTGCTGCCTCCATCCCACCCCCAACAGTCCCCCACTCCCTCCTGCCATTGCACTTCTCTCTATCGGTCCCTCCTGCGCCTGTCTTCTCACCGCTGGCTCCTTGCTGCCTTCCCTTAAACACTCGCTACAGCCTCGCTGTTCCCCCCCCCGCTCAGCTGCTCGCTCCAGACATTGCCACTGCTCCCCCACTTCCCCTCCCCTCGACCGATTGTTCCCCGCTCCTCGCCAACCCCACCCCCCGCCCCCCCCTGCTCTCCAGCCGCTTGCTCCCCACCCCATCCTCCGCCCTCCACCTCCAGAGGCGAGCTCCAGCCGCGCCATTTCCCTTCTCTTCGAACTCATTCCCACGTTCGATCATTCTCCACGCCGGCCGCGAGGGGTCAGAAGGGAGCGAGTGACCAGGAGCAGCGAAGCGGCGTGGCCTAGAGCACGTGGCTGGAGCGAGGAGAGGGGAAGCAGCGGGGAGTGAGTGGCCGAACAGTGGGATGGCGGAAAGCGAGGAGCGGGTAACAATCAGCTGAGGGGAGTGGGGGCGAGCAGTGGCGAGGTCTGGAGCGAGCAGTTGTGGGGGAGAAGCGGCCGGTGGGGAGGAGGGGAAGAAAGTGTCAAGGCCTTGAGCGAGTGGCCGAGGGGAGAGAGCGGCCAGTGGGGTAGGAGAGAGTAGCAGAGTGAGGGGAAGCGGTTGGAGGAAGCGAGTGGTGGGGATCGAGCTCCAGTCACAAAGTGCCCCATTCAGCCGCTCAATGACATTGGCGTTACGCGATGATTTTTTCCCACATATGCGCCAATTAGTCCTGGCAAGACGTAGGCTGCGCATGTGCAGCATCTCACTGAAAGCAGGAGACTGTTTGCACATGTACACAGCTTGGAGCGCTCTGATGACTTGCGAATGAGTTGCGAATGGTGCTGAACACTGTGTGATCATCAGTGAACATCCCTATTTCTTTAGTTGGAGAGAAGGTCATTGATGAAGCAGCTGAAGATGGTTGGGCCTCGGACACTATCCTGAGGAACTCCTGCAGCGATGCCCCAACAAATGCCGGTCTTGTCAGTGGCGCCCACATCCCATGAAAGAATTAAAAACATTCCAGTGCACTCTGATGATATCAGCAGGTCGCTGCGTTGTCAGGAGTCACTTTGAAAAAATAAATTCTCTCTCCATCTTTACAAGAACTTCATAAAACCCATACGTTCAACCAAGCGCTCAGTATTTTCTCTGTTCTTTTTTATTTTTTCCCTCTGGAATGCTTTTAATTCTTTCATGGGATGTGGGCGCCACTGACAAGGCCAGCATTTGTTGGGGCATTGCTGCAGGAGTTCCTCAGGATAGTTTCCGAGGCCCAACCATCTTCAGCTGCTTCATCAATGACCTTCCCTCTAACAAAAGAAGTGGGGATGTTCCCTGATGATTGCACAGTGTTCAGCACCATTTGCGACTCCTCAGATACTGAAGCAGTCTGTGTTCACATGCTGCTACACAAGTGCCAGGCAATAACCATCCCCAACAAGAGAGAATCTAACCGTCTCCCCTTGATATTTTACAGCATCACCATCGCTGAATCCCCTACCATCAACATCCTGGGGTTGCTATTGACCAGAAACTGAAGTGGAGTAGCCATATAAATGCTGTGGCTACAAGAGCAGATCAGAGGCTGGGAATCCTATGGCGAGAAACTCACCTCCTAACTCCCCAAAGCCTGTCCACCATTTGTAAGGCACAAATCAGGAGTGTAATGGAATACTCTCCACTTGCCTGGATGGGTACAGTTCCAACACTCAAGAAGCTCAACACCATCCAGGACAAAGCAGCCCTCTTGATCGGCACCTCATCCACCATCTTAAGGATTCACTCCCTCCACCACTGGTGAACAGTGGCAGTAGTGTGTACCATATACAAAATGCAATGAAGCAATTCGCCAAGGCTCCGTCGACAGCACTTTCAAAACCCGTGATTTCTACCACCTAGAAGAAGGACAGCAGACGCATGGGGACACCAACACCTGCAAGTTAGCCTCCAAATCACGCATCATCCTGACTCGGAACTATCTCGAAGTTCCTTCATTGTTGCTGGATCAAAAACCTGGAACTCCCTTCCTAACAGCACTGTGGGTGTACCTACACCAGATGCACTGCAGCAGTTCAAGAAGGCAGCTCACCACCACTGTTTAAGCAGCAATTAGGGATGGACAGTAAATGCTGGCCTTGCCAGCTCTGCTCACATCTCATGACAGAATAAAAAGAATTCTCCCTCCAACTTTACAAGAACTTCTTAAAACCCATAAGTTCAACCAGGCTCTCAGTATTTTCTCTGAACTCTACCATTGATATCTGTTCTTTTTTTATTTTTTTCCCTCTGGATTGCTTTTTTTTAAAAATTCTTTCATGGGATGTGAGCAATACTGGCAAGGCCAGCATTGTTGTCCATTCCTAATTGCCATTGAACTGAGTGGCCTGCTAGGCCATTTCAGAGGACAGTTAAAAGTCAACCACATTGCTGTGGGTCTGGAGTCACATGTCGGCCTGACCAGGTAAGGACACCAGATTTCTTTTCCTGAAAGACATTAATGAACAAGATGTTTTTTTACGACCATCACTGATGGTTTCATGGCACCGTTACGGAGACCAGCATTCAATTCCAAATTTTTAACTAATTGAGTTTATTAATTAATTGAATTTAAATTCTACCAGTTGCCGAAGTGGGATTTGAACTCATGTCTCTTGGGCATTCACCTGGGCCTCTGGATCACTAGTCCAGTGACATTACCACTGTCGCACCATCTTCCATATTCGAGGTCTTGTATAAATGCAGGTTATTGTTGTATGAAGCACACACATACCTGCTGGTTCAAAAACAACATGGAATCACGTATTCAACACATTAGCACCTCCTCTCCAACTGATCACCATGGCAAACTACAGACCTTATGAAATATATAATACCTAACACGATGGTTGGGTTTCTCTGCCCTGAGTTATGCTATTTTTTTCCTGCCTGTGTCAGAACATCTAACAGAGCAGTGCAACAGCTTCTAGCAAGGTTCACAATGAAGAGGTTACATGCAATTCCCTCCCTGTCCTATTTCTGGTCTTAGCATTAAATCTATCTACTTTACCATAAACATTTTATGAAGCATGTGTGTCTTATTCCATTAATCAGTATTCTATGAAGTCATGCATTGTACTCTAAGTGCGTGTCAAGACATATTGTCTGCTCCAATTTTTAAAATAGACAGGATAAGCAGATACTGAAAGCCTATGAGGACAGTTTGGCAATGATGATATAAATTTGCTAGCATATGGAAATGTTCACCTGAAATCACTTGAAGGAATGCATAAGAAAGTTGACTGCTATGCTCTTCAAATTTCTACTTTCTTTTCCCATTGTCCAGATTGAAAATGCTATGGAACAGATGCTGCCAGACCTGATGAGTGTTTCCAGCACTTTCTGTTTATATTCCATTTTCAAATCCCAGGTACAATAGCTGTATAGAAGTACAAGGGTGAATTTTACAAATTCCCATTTGGGGCCACGAGCTTGAATTTGTAAGATTACCCATAAAATGCCTATTGCTATTAAGAGGCTGATATTACAAAAATGTAACCCGAGCACAGAGCCTCACCAGCCAGGGGCATTCATTGGGAAGTCGCATTGATGCTCCTCATGATTTTCAGGATAGAACACTGTGGTGAAACAAACCTGTGATTTCCTGGTAGATGCTCCCCATGGGTAAGGATGCCTGCCAGCAGTGTCCATTCATAAAGGCAGCCTTTTGAGGCTCCCAGCCAGTATCAGCCTTCCTATTTCAGTTTAACCCTCCAGAACTTCAGTGTGGTGTTTTAAATTTGAAGCTACAAAAGTGACATGCATTACTGGCTTGCAACAACCTGTTTGAATTCCATCTTGTATCAAGTATCAGTGATATTTACTCCTGGGCAGAAAATGAACAAAAGAACAAGGCTTCCAGGAGTAGTGGACAGCTTTAAGCAGCTTTCTAAATTTGGTTTAGAACCAAATCCCTGATAAGAGTTGGGTGGAAAATGTGAAATTAATAAACAGCCTTAGGGAATAGAGATATGGTGGTACCTAAATAGTGCTGTCTACAACACGAACATGACACTGAGTATTCAATGCATGTCATGGCAAATAAAAATGCTAAAATTAGAGCTGAAGGATTGCAAACCTAGAATTCTGCCTTCCAAACTGATTCATTTACCATGTATAAAAGAGGTTTTTCGTTATGTTCACATTCCATATTCAATAAAGAGGAGCCCATTTTTATCCCTTGAGTTAGCAAAGCTACACAACCACAAGGTAATGAAGTCATGACTCATTTATGAAAGTCATTTTTATCAGTGGGATAAAAATGATTTCCATGTTACCCACTGTGTAATCTATATATGCCAATATTTTAAATATATGCACCTATATTAATAACACATTTTTAAAATACTTTGGATTTAATTTTAGTGGGGACTATTATAAGCACATATGGCACATTCGTTCTGCTGATAGTTATGTGAAGTGACTTTTCTTCCTCTTCAGTTTGACTGTCATGTGAAAAATTCCCTAATCCAGGATTTAGGCTAAACTATGTGGGCTGTTAGAGGTCAAAAGATTTAGAGATAGTGAAGACCTTTGGTATTTTTGATATTTTTTCTTTAATTTGTCAGTATGAAAGTACCATTATAGCAACCCATCATGTCAGTTCTCCAAGTTGGAGAGGCAGTCACTATTGAGATGAATGAGGGTCAGCATCTGCCCTCCCAAAATAATATTCCCTCAAACAGTCAGTTCCAATTTTGAGATTAGTACATCTGACAGATGTGTTTAAAATCAATAAAGTAAATAATGAATGACTATTTCCACAGCTCGGTGACGTTAAGATTGTCAAGAAATGATGCTATGCTGAAGCAGGACTTTTTAGTTCATCGGTTGGAAACCTACACTAAGCCTTTAAAAAGGAAAACTGGGATCCTACATTTAACTTTAAAAAAAACTGGCAGCCAAGATGGCCAACACAATTTGCATTGAAATACCTCACATTCCAGGACATTGAATTGGAGGCACATGTCTAACAAGACTCTCATCCAGGACAACGGCTTGATTAACCAGTATTACCCTCATTAGCAGAACATTCAAAGCCATCGTGAAGCATTCATGAGTGGAAACATACCTCTCGGGCATCAACATTGAAACAATGAGACCCAAGAGAGATTGAGAATTCCGAATCTAATTAAATTGCAAATGAGGATACTAGACAATCATGTGACTGCCTCCCAATCTGTGAAAAACTAGAAGTCTTTTGCAAAAGGACAAGCTCCTAAGCTTTTGACATGTGCTGAATCCAAAGTGGGTGTGTCTCCCTCTCTCTCTATCTCCCTCTCCAGATGACCGTGGGCATTTGAAGCTTGCCTACAAGACAAAGACCCCCGGGAAGAAGACCACCAGTTCCACTCTCTCCAGAAACATCTACGAACCAAAAATGTCAGGAGTCCAGATTCAGCCGGAAGACAACTGAATGAACAGACACCACAGACTGTATATTATTTGTACTTATTCTGAATGCTAATCCAATCCAAATTCAAATAGGGAAACCTTGCAACCCCTCCTCACCCCATTGTAACAGAAATTTGGGGGCTCGAGTCTATGATCAGCACCCAAAGACAAATGAGAAATTGGAAGTGGGAAACCCAACTGATCCCGAGTAAAAAAATGTAAACTTCAATACAGGTTTTTTTGTGGTTTTCGCTGCTAAAGTACTAACATGTCCACATTCGAGGCTAGTACCTTCCTAAACCCAAGTGAGGTAACTTGGTACAGGTCTATTGAAGAGTTGAGGAATGCAGCAGAGCAATTAGGGATTACTAGCCGTCAAAAGCTAGGAAACCCGAAGTCCGAAAACATGTGACCAACCATTTTGCACTTGAACCTGACGACTCAGAAACAGGTTTAGAGTCAGAAACAGACAAAGTAACATTAGCTAAGGTACAATTAGAACAGAGGAGACTAGAATTAGAATTCCATATGGAGAAAGAGCAGAGAGAGCTTCAGGAAAGAGAAAGAGCTTTACAGCTGGAGAAAGAGGAGAGAGAGTATCAGGAAAGGAAAAAAAGAAAGACCTTTCCAAAGGGAGGTAAGGCAGCTCGGATTAACTAGAGGAAGACCAATACAACCAGTGAAGCATCACTAGTGATAGTTACCCCTAGGACAGAGTGCTGAGCTCTTAAAAGTTCACCCAATTGATACCAAAGTTCAATGAAGTGGGTGTGGAAGCATTTTTTGTCTCTTTTGAAAAACTTGCAAAACAGCAGAGAGCTGGACACTGTTCTTGCGAAGCAAACTAACAGGAAAAGCCCGTGAGGTTTATTCATTGTTGCCAGATGAGAGTTAATCAGACTATGATTAGCTGCTGACACCAAGAAGGCATGGCTGAAGGTTGCCAAGAAGGTCAGCAGCAGAAGTGTCGTGCCGCACTCATGGATTTAGTGCAGGAAACACTTTAATGATCGATCCAGGTAAAGAAAGGCAAGTATAGTTGCACATTCACCTACATTCTACTGGGTGCCTCACCCCACCCCCTCACTCTGCCTTCTCAAGCCTACTCCATCACGTCACTCCTCACATCCACTCACCTTGCAAGCACACCTATTCTTTTTGTATGCACTTCCCCACATCCCCATCTATCCATTCACAACTTGCACTCACCCTTATCCTTATGCAATTTTATGCCTCTCCAAATGCACTCCACTCATCGAGTGAAAACACACCCATCACAGTAACTCATAGGTCAGTTCTTTCCCACCTTGTAGGAGAAAAAAGTATAGAACATGAGTGAGATGGAGAGAACTGGAGGCAGTCCTCCACACATTAATATAAAAGCAAAATACTGCAGATGCTGGAAATCTGAAATAAAAATAGGAAGTGCTGGAAATACTCAGCAGGTCAGGCAGCATATGTGGAGAGAGAAGCAGAGTTAATGTTTCAGGTCTGTGAACTTTCATCAGAACTGGCAAAGGTTAGAAATGTTCACTTGCTTAAAATCTAATACTTTTCTGATGAAAGGTCACAGACCTGAAACATTAACTCTGCTTCTCTCTCCACAGATGCTGCCTGACCTGCTGAGTATTTCCAGCACTTTCTGTCTTTATTTCAGTCCTCCACACATTTTCCAGCTCACAAATACAATGGAGGCAGCACAGAAAACCAGTGCAGAGTTAGTATCCCTGGCTGTCAGAGATCATAGAATCAGAAACATAGAATGGTCACTGCACAGAAGTAGACCATTCAGCCCGTTGTGTCCGTGCTGGCTTTCTGAAGGAGCAGTTCACCCAGTGCCACTCCCCCATCTTCTCCCTGGAGCCCTGCACATTCCTCCTTCTCAGATAATAATCCAATTCCCTCTTGAATGCTCCAATTGAACCCACCTCCACCACATTCCCAGGCAGTGAACTCCAGATCCTAACCACTTGCTACATGACCACTTCCCATGTCACCATTGCCTCTTCTGCCAACTACCCCAAACCTCGATCCCTCCACCAAAGGGAACAGTTTCTCCCCATTCACTCTCTCCAGACCCTTCATGATCCCAAATGCCTCGTTCAAATCTCTTCTCAACCATCTCTTCTCCAAGGAAAACAGTCCCAACTTCTCCAATCCATCCATGCAACTGAACCATTCCCACGAATCCTTTCCGCACCCTCTCTAATGCCTGCAAATCCCTCCCAAAGTGCCCAAAACTGAACGCAACACTCCAGTTGCGGCCGAACCAATGCTCCATATAAGTTTAACACAATATGATATGCTTTTGCACTCCACACCCTCACTGACAAAGCCAAGGATGCTGAAGCCCTATCAACTGCTCTTTCAACATGTCCCGCCACCCTCAATAGACATTACACCCAGGTCCCTCTGGTCCTGCAACCTGCCACAATCATACCCCTTATTCTATACTGTCTCTCCATGTCCTTTCCACCAAAATGAATCACTTCACACTTCTCTGCATTAAATTGCATCTGCCACTTGTCTGTCCATTCCACCAACTTGTCGATGTCCCATCATCCTCTTCAGAGTACTTCACAGTGTGCCCTGTCCACCAAAATCTAGGTCATTAATATATATTAGAAAGAGCCGATGTCTTAATATCAGCCCCTGGGGAACTCCACTCTAAATCTTCCTCCAGTCTAAAAAAATGATTAACCACTACTCTCTTTCCTGTGTTGCCACTATTCCTTATATTCCATGAGCCCCAACTTCACTCACAGGTTTGTTGTGCACTTTATCAAATGCCTTTTTGGAAGTTCATGTACACCACCCTCTCTGTTACCTCATCAAAAAACTCAAGCAAGTTCGTTAACAAAACCGTGTTGGCTTTCCTTAATTAACCCGCATTTGTCCAAGAGATGGGGAGACAGGCACCTCCCAGCTACCTAGTGACATATTTAAATATCAGTGACCCACATGCCTTCCAGCACTCAGTTACGTTGACTCGATTACAACAGTGAGTGAAATATGATCATCATTACAATGATAAGTTGCAACATTCTTATATTGCCAGTGTTCATTCATATCTTTTATCTCGTACAGGACCTTCACACATGCGGCAGCATTTGCTGGAGATTGTGGACAACAAGTCCTCAAAGGAGCCGATTCATTCTGAGGGCACACCATCACAGGACTCATGCATACCATGCACCAGCTCAGAAACTTTTCTCTGGTGGTACTAGTTAGATTTGCTCACTCACAATTCACAAGTGAGCAGGAGCAGTTGGTGGAGACAGGGATCGCAGTAGACAGTACGCATCAGAGGGCACAGCACTCTCCAAGATCTGCTCAGCTGAACACAGATGCTGTACCCCAGGGGCCATTGATGTAGCACAGAAGGCAAAATGTACTCACAGGCCTTCCAAACATTACTGACCACAACTGCAGAGACAATGGAGGAGACCACAAGTATAAGTGAGTTGATGTCACAGGGTATTGCAATGATGTTTTCTTCCATGGTTGGAGTACACTGCTCTGTGAAACATCAAACATTCCAATCAAATGAGTCCATGCACGCCGTGGCCATGGCCGTGCGGACTGGGGATGATAACAGGTCTGCCATATGACTAAGAAGACAAATACATTATCCTTGACTTTACAGCACTGCACTCATCTGCATCAAAGTGCTCTCCAACAATATGGCAGCAACCAAGTGAGGCTGACACATGAGAGGGATTATCACAACAGGGAACAAGGAAGTGCAAACTCCACTTAAAATGCTTTTATTTCTCACCTGTTTCTTCTGTCAGTCAGTAACCAACATGCTGTCTCATCTCCTGATGGTTAGGTCAGCCCCTGCACAGATGCAGATGAAGCAGTCTCTGCACCTCCTAAGGGGGTTGTGAGCAAACAGCCTAATGCGTTTGAGTTAAATGTAGAAGTCAGTGGGTTGAAGCCAGCTTCCTGACACACTCGCATTTTTGCCAGTTGTAACTACCCGTTCGCACCCAAAACCAACTGCTCCTCCAAGTTAAAATTCTCCCCAATGGTGCAAGCAGAATACATAACAGCTTTTAAAAAGCAAATGGATAGATATTTGATTTCTTTTTCAAGATATGGGGAAAGGGCAGGGAATTGAGACTACATGGATAACTCATTCAGAGAACAGGCACAGCCATGATGGGCTGAATGGCCTCCATCTCTACTGCAAGTTTCTACTGCAGGGAATTTACTCAAAGCCTCTCTTTCCACCACTCCAACCCACCCCCCCCCCCACCACCGGCAACAATGGAGGTTTGGTGGAAACCCCATTTATATGACTATTAAAAGAAATATCAGTAGCTACATGATCCACATGGGCAGCTTAATCTGGACTTTGGATGAAACAATATTACATCAACTGTATTTTGCTCAGGACTTCAGAACTAATTTTTAGTTTAATTTCTTTGGTTGGTCGGGGGGGAGGGGGAGGATTACATTTTTTAAAATACTATTCAGGTACACAATTCCATTTTGAAGCAGTAACCTAATCATACCGTTATGGGGTCATTTCCAACACAGGAGGCGGCCATTCGGCCCATCAAATCCATGCCAGCTCTCCAGAGAGCAATCCAGCCCATCCCATTTCCCCGCACTATCCCCGTAGCCCTGCAAGTTTACTTCCTTCAAGAGTCCATCCACTTTCCTTTTAAAATCATTGATGGTCTCTGCTTTCACCACCCTCATAGGCAGCGAGTCTGAGGTGATTACCACTCACGGTGTAATAAAGTTCTTCCTGCACAATACCTTATATCTGTGTTCCCCAAGTCTGTGTACTGTCAGCTAATGGGAGCAGTTTTTTTTGTCTACCTTATCCAAACCTGTCATAATCTTGTACACCTCTACCTAATGTAAATGGACACAAAAATATTTGCTAACTTATAGCCTTTGCAAAGATTTTCCGGTACTGAACGGGCAACAGAGACTAAAATTTGTAGGAGCATCTATCTTGTTACCCCAGAAATGCTCCACTTCTGAAAGGAATAACTCAATCATGTGTTATAGAAGTTCAGTGAAATGTATTTGTTTGCACAATAAGATTGGAATTATAATATTTAATTTGGTACAGGTTGACTAAAAAGCTTTCAGAACATGTTGGCGACAATGTAAAACAGGTAATAGATATGGGACCAGCCTCTCCCAATTTTAATTTCACACTATCATTCAATTACCCGGTGTCTTGTTTCGAGGGATGAAAATGATATACTAACAGCTATTCTGGGAAAAAACCTGAAGACCATATGAAATGCTCAATTAGTTTAACTGGACCTGTTAGAAAAAAGTCAAAATGATCAACCCACCTACCCCTCACTCAAGTTTCTTCTTTCTTCTCTCGAGGATAATGAATTTTGGTGGTGCTCTGTGTGGAAAAACCACCTTCCCGTGTCTCAGTCATATAAACAAACAGTAGGGAACAGCAAAATATCCACTTTAGTCAGAAGTGGCAAAGTACTAATTTAACTGAGGAATGATGACCTTGGGTATGACTTTGTCTTTTGCACTTTAAGAGTGCACATTAGGAACAGAGGTACATGTTATTCTAACAATACACACATTGAGGACTGAATTTTGAAAGCTTGCCGCTTGTATCAAAAAAGGCAAGGCGCACGCGCAACTTGTGCGCCACTGAGCTACCGCGATATTTCACACAGCAGCTCATTTACATGGAGGGACGGAACGCTGTCCCTGGCAACGGCATCCGGCGCCACTGCGCCATTTTTAAAGGGCTTCAAAGTCTTTCAGTAAAATTTAAATTTTCACAGGTCCCAGTCTCAGAGAAATAAAAATAAAATGTTATTACCACTTTGAATCCCATCTCCCACACCCACAATGAGTGATCTATGTATAAATTGTCCTCTCCCCCCACATAAAATTCTTATTCATTTCCCAAACCTTCCCCAACGAACTTTATTCCCTTTGACCCACAACCCCTTCCCATCATCCCTGCAATCAATTGCATTCATTTTTGCCACTCACCCCCACCCACTAACCCTGAAAATTTAATTCCACCCCTCTCCCCACTAGTGTTATGCCTTGGATCGCCAAACGGAGATCCAAAGTCGCGGGAGTTCTGGCCACCGACCGGAATATCGGCGTGGGACGGCCATCAGGACAAGGTAAGTGCTTCTGCATTTATTTAAATATTTAAATGAAAGTTCCGCCACCGCTGGTAAAATACAGCAGGGCTTTCCCAGCGTCAAGGCCCGTCGCAGGCCTCTCCTGGAAGTATTTTCCGGGCCCCCTGCCATGACCTCTGACGTCGGGGGCTTATAAAATTCAGCTCAGAGAATTCATACAAAACATTGGTTATTTGGGAGGGGCAGCAAAACTGTAATGCTATCAAATCAATTAAATGATGTCAAGTGGGAGAATGAAGCTCAAAGGATTTATTAGTGTCAAACTCCAAGATAGATTCTAGCCAGTAATTGCAGCAAAATAGATTAGAGCCCAGTAATCACTCCCCCAGGTATGGTGGGCTTTATTTGATTTGTGTTTTGGCTGCAGCATACCCACAGTGACAGTCTATCCACTCCCTCGCTCTGATATGAGATGTGAATTGCACTGGGTAATTAATAGCACGTGATGTCATTATTCCCCAGCTGATTGAAAAAAACTGCGCTTGATTAATGGTAAACTCTTACATCCAGAAGATGAAACAACAATAACAGACACCTAGAACTGCATTTATACAACACCTTTCATGACCACAGGGTATCACAAAACACTTCAAAGCCAATGAGTTACTGTGGAAATATAGTCACTGTGGCGAGGTAGGCAAACATGGCAGACAATTTGCACAAAGTAAGGTTGACACAAAGAACAATAATGGCCCTAATAGTTACAGGGAGTCAGGTTCAGTGCAGGGGAGTGTGATTGCGTGGGAAAAACCTGGCACGGATATTTTTCTTCCATTTCCCATCCAGCAGCTGGCCAAATTTACAGGAAATCCAGCAGCAGAAGTCCACAGCCAGGAGTGCTGGAGGACATCCTGGCAATTGGAAGGGAAGGAGTAAGAACTCAGGTTTGTTGGGGTGGGGTGGGGTGGTTGGTGGGAGAGGAAGCTGCAATCGAGAGGGAGGTAGCGAGGGATCGGGGCTGGGTGAGGTCGCTGCTCATGGTAGATAGTAAAGAGAGGCAGTCCTGGCCCACATGGAGTGCTGACAAAGGCACTTACTTTGTGGAGTCAGCAGCTTTCACTGCCAGGCTTCCCAACCTCTGGTAAACCCATGCAGCAACTGTAAAACTTAAATCAGGCTGCCATTTGCATTGAGGGAGTGTGTTTTAAATATGTTAATGAAGTGTCCCACCTCTCAAAGATTGGATACTCGCACGACACGATACCCAGCACAGCAAAAATGATAACAGATACATACGCAACAGGTTGGGAATGTGTTCCGCCTTTTAAGATATTTAACCTTTGTCACCCACTTATTGTGGGGTGTTAATATTGAGGCCAATCTATTTTGTTTGAGGGATAATTGGTAGCCAGGAGACTAGGAGAACATTATTGCTCTTCTTCAAATAGTGTCTCGGGACCTTTTGCATCCAGTGTGAGCAGGCAGACCTCAATTTAAAGGCATATCTGAAAGCTTAAGATAAAAGCTGCTCCAACAATGCAGCATTCCCTCAGTGTCAGCCTAAATCAAGGAGGCAATTACTGCAGTAAGGAGGGATGATATATTAGAAGGTTCCTCAAAAGAAGCCACATGAGTAGAACTTAAAAACAAAAAGGGGGCAATCACTTGGCTGGGAGTATACTACAGTCCTCCAAACAAACAGTCAGGGAGAGATAGAGGAGCAGATAGAGGAGCAGTAGGCAAATCTCAGAGAGGTGTAAAAATAATAGGATAATAATAGTAGGGGATTTCAACTTCCCCAATATCAACTGGGATAATCTTAGTGCAAATGGCTTAAAGGGAGCGGAATTCTTAAAATGCATGCAGGAGAGCTTTTTGAGCCAGTATGTACAAAGTCCTACAAGAGATGGGGCAGTACTGCACCTAATCCAAGGGAATGAAGGCGGACAAGTGGTAGAAGTGTCATTGGGGGAGCATTTCAGGTATAGCGACCATAACGCTAAGATTTAAGGTAGTTCTGGAAAAGGACAAAAATAGACTGGAAATAAAGGTGGTGAATTGGGAGAAGGCCAATTTCAATATGATAAAACAGGATCTAACCAAAGTGGACTAGGAGCAGCTACTTGTAGGAAAGTCTACATCAGACAAGTGGGAGTCAAAGAGGAAATAGTGAGAGTTCAGAGCCAACATGTACCCGTTAAGGTGAAGGGTAGGACCAACAAGTCCAGGGAAACCTGGATGTCAAGGGAAATAGAGGATTGGTTCAGGAAAACAAAGGAGGCTTATGGCAGATTCAGAGGGCTGAAAACAGCGGAGGCACTACAGGAGTATAGAAAGTGTAGGGAACTACTTAAAAAAGTAATTAGGAGAGCAAAGAGGGGACATGAAAAAACACTGGCGAGCAAGATAAAGGATAATCCTAAGGCGTTTTATAAGTATATGAAGAGCAAGAGGATAACCAGGGAAAGAGTAGGGTCCATTAGGGACCAAAGTGGCAATCTGTGTGTGGAGCCGCAGGACATAGGTGAGGTTTTAAATGATTACTTTTCATCTGTGTTCACTATGGAGAAGATGTAGGTGTAGAGATCAAGGAGGGGGATTGTGATATACTTGAGCATATTAGCATTAAAAGGGAGGAAGTATTAGTTGTTTTAGCGGGCTTAAAAGTGGATAAATCCCCAGGCCCAGATGAGATATTTCCCAGGCTGTTATGTGAGGCAAGGAAGGAGATAGCAGGGGCTCTGACACAAATTTTCAAATCCTCTCTGGTCACAGAAGAGGTACCAGAGGACTGGAGGACAGCGAACGTGGTACCATTATTCAAGAAGGGGTTTTTTTTCATTCATTCATGGGATGTGGGTGTTGCTGGCCAGGCCAGCATTTACTGTCCATCCCTAATTGCCCTTGAGAAGGTGGTGGTGAGTTGCCTTCTTGAACTGCTGCAGTCCATGTGAGGTAGGTACACCCACAGTGCTGTTAGGAAGGGAGTTCCAGGATTTTAACCCAGCGACAGTGAAGGAACAGCGATATAGTTCCAAGGATTATGGGGAACTTGCAGGTGGTGGTGTTCCCATGCATTTGCTGCCCTTGTCCTTCTAGTTGGTAGAGGCCGCGAGTTTGGAAGGTGCTGTCTAAGGAGCCTTAGTGCATTGCTGCAGTGCATCTTGTGGATGGTACATACTGCTGCCACTGTGCATCGGTGGTGGAGGGAGTGAATGTTTGTAGATGGGGTGCCAATCAAATGGGCTGCTTTGTTCTGGATGGTGTCAAGCTTCTTGAGTGTTGTTGGTGCTGCACCCATCCAGGCAAGTGGACAGTATTCCATCACACTCCTGACTTGTGCCTTGTAGATGGTGGACAGGCATTGGGGAGTCAGGAGATGAGTTACTCGTCACAGGATTCCTAGCCTCTGACCTGCTCTTGTAGCCACGGTATTTATATGGCTACTCCAGTTCAGTTTCTGGACAATGGTAGCCCCTAGGATGTTGATAGTGGCAGATTCAGCGATGGTAATGCAATTGAATATCAAGCGGAGATGGTTAGATTCTCTCTTGTTGGAGATGGTCATTGCCTCAATATTGTGCAATCATCAGCGAACATCCCCACTTCTGACCTAATGATTGAAGGAAGGTCATGTGCAGCTGAAGATGGTTGGGCCTAGGACACTACCCTGAGGAACTCCTACAGTGATGCCCTAGAGCTCAGATGATTGACCTCCAACAACCACAACCATCTTCCTGTGCATTAGGTTTGACTCCAACCAGCAGAGTGTTTCCCCCGATTCCCATTGATTTCATTTTTGCTAAGGCTCTTTGATGCCATACTCAGTCAAATGCTGCCTTGATGTCAAGGGCAGTCACTCTCACCTCACCTCTGGAGTTCATTTGTTTTGTCCATGTTTGAACCAAGGCTGTAATGAGATCAGGAGCTGAGTGGCCCGGGCAGAACCCAAACTGAGCGCCACTGAGCAGGTTATTGCTAAGCAACTGCTGCTTGATGGCACTGTTGATGACACCTTCCATCACTTTCCTGATGATTGAGAGTAGACTGATGGGGCGATAATGGCCAGGTTGGACTTGTCCTGCTTTTTGTGTAGCAGGGTAGCAGAGATAAACCAGGTAATTACAGGCCAGTGAGTCTAACATCAGTGGTTGGGAAACTATTGGAAAAAATTCTGAGGGACAGGATTAATCTCCACTTGGAGAGGCAGGGATTAATCAGGGATAGTCAGCATGGCTTTGTCAAAGGGAGATCATGTCTAACTAACTTGATTGAATTTTTCGAGGCAGTCACAAATGTGTAGATGAGGGTAAAGCAGTTGATGTAGTCTACATGGACATCAGTAAGGCTTTTGATAAGGTCCCACATGGGAGATTGGTTAAGAAGGTAAAAGCCCATGGGATCCAGAGCAATTTGGCATATTGGATCCAAAATTGGCTTCTTGGCAGGAGGCAGAGGGCGATGGTCAAGGGTTCTTTTTGCGAGTGGAAGCCTGTGACCAGTGGTGTACCACAGGGATCTGTGCTGGGACCCTTGCTGTTTTGTAGTGTGCATCAATGATTTAGACGTGAATATAGGAGGTATGATCAGTAAGTTCACAGATGACACAAAAATTGGTGGCGTCCTAAAAGTGAGGAGGAAAGCCTTAGATTACAGGACGATATAGATGGGCTAGTAAGATGGGCAGAGCAGTGGCAAATGGAATTTAATCCTGAGAAGTATGAGGTGATGCATTTTGGGAGGACTAACAAGGCAAGGGAATATACAATGGATGGTAGGACCCTAGGAAGTACAGAGGGTCAGAGGGACCTTGGTGTACTTGTCCATAGAGCACTGAAGGCAGCAGCACAGGTAGATAAGGTCGTTAGGAAGGCATATGGGATACTTGCCTTTATTAGCCGAGGCATAGAATATGAGCAGGGAGGTTATAATGGAACTGTATAAAACACTAGTTAGGTCACAGCTGGAGCACTGTGTACTGTTCAGGGCACCACACTATAGGAAGGGTGTGATTGCAGTGGAGAGGGTGCAGAGGAGATTCACCAGGATGTTGCCTGGGCTGGAGCATTTCAGCTCTGAAAAGAGACTGAAAAGGCTCGGGTTGTTTTCCTTAGAGCAGAGAAGGCTGAGGGGGGAGCTGATTGAGGTATACAAAATTATGAGGGGCATAGATAGGTTACATAGGAAGAAACTTTTTCCCTTAGCGGAGGGGTCAGTGACTAGGGGGCATAGATTTAAGGTAAGGGGAAGGAGGTTTAGAGGGGATTTGAGGAAAAAAAGATTCACTCTGAGGGTGGTTGGAATCTGGAACGCACTGCCTGAAGAGATGGTAGAGGCAGGAACCCACAAAACATTTAATATGTATTTAGATGAGCACTTGAAATGCCATAGCATACAAGGCTATGGGCCAAGTGCTGGAAAATGGGATTAGAATAGTTAGATGCTTGATGGCCAGCACAGACACGATGGGCCGAAGGGCCTGTTTCTGTGCTGTATAACTCTATGACTAAACTTTATTCTCATGTGTTGGAATGGGACTTGAATTTATAGGCCCAGAAATTATGGCATGCACATTTCTCAGTGTATGGGAGTGGGTAAGTCACAACCCCTGCACCTGAATGCCTATGCCAAAGCTCCCCCAATATTAGGCCTTAGTTTCTGTACAGACCACAATCTTCTCACTCAGATGACAGTGCTGCTACTAAGCCAAGCTACCACTTAAAATAATTTTTTAATGAAATGGGTTTAGATGTGATCATAAAGTGTGATTAGTTTATTGGCATTAAATTGTCTTTTCGTGTATGTTATAAAAACAAAAACAACTGGAAAACCGCAGCAGGTTGGTTAGCATTTGAAAGAGAAAGTGTATTCCTTTGCTAAATTTTGTGAAGCTCATTAAAATGAAATCAACAGAAAACTGGGAAATCAAATCAGGACAGATTCCGAATTCTCCAAACTGTGTTCCTGTTAAGCAAGACTCCAAGCGGGAGTGGAAAGTTGCAGAACTTTCTTAGCCAGGGCAGCCAAAGAAAGCCTCAACACCACTGAGTCAGGAAAGGATTGACAAAAATCAGCCAGGGTTTTATTCCTGATCCTTATGCAATGACACCTGCTAGCAAGTATGTATGTACAGAAGCTGAATGAGGACAGAATCGTATGGCTGCGATGCCTTTCACAGTTGAATATCCTGCTGATACTGTTGAGGCTCACCCATGAAAAATGACCACTTTGTATTGAGGCCAGGGGCTGCCAAACCCTGTATAATTGTATGCAGGCAAGAGTCAGCGCCCCCATGACAGGGAAGTATGAGGGGCAGGAAAGAAAAATGCAGGTAACTGATATTATTTGAGTGTATATTACATGGATAGCAACCAGTGCCAAAACATTACATTAGGAAGGTTAGGAGAGTGATAACAGTATCCAGTTTCCAATGGTTTTATTAGACTTCTCTATGCATCATAACAGACTATCAGTCATAAAAGCATCCCTTCAGGGCATGACTGTATCAAAAGTTCCTTCACTAGCAGTCAATCTCACTGTACAATTTAGATTAGAAGTGCTGATTTTGGAGTTATGATACTAGATCTGTTACTAACATCACGAGAACACAAGACTAAAGTTTTTACCTGTGAGAACATGAAGATATTCCAGCTCAAGCAAACAATTATAAAGTAACTAGCACATCTCCTCCAACCTATCCTAGTGATACAGTGAGGACATTCTTGCTGCAAGCTTCCAGCATCAATCTGACATATTGTTGGGCTTCGTTCAAGACAGCTCACGCGAGCAGTCTGCTGGAAGGAACAGGGTGTCATGTATCTTTAGAGGAAGTTTCCACGCTAGCTTTGTTAACAAACTCACACAGAACTGGGAGCAATTACACTACTGGCACAAGTACAGGCATCATCCCCATCCAATGAAGTATCTATTCTTGGCAGGTAAACAATGCTCCTTTCAGCTTGAACTTCCAGCCACATTACTCAACAAAAGCCAGTACTTAACCGAGCAAAATCAAGTGACAACAAAATCCAGGAAAGTTTAGACACTAAAAGTTGCTCCATAGAATTACACCAACAGACATCAATGGCCAGGTGGAAGTAATCTAACCTTAGGATAAAACATGAATTATGAGTACTGCAATTAATGTTAATTTGCTTTTACAAAGTCATTTCCACTTATTCAGCACTTGTGCATGCTGATAAGGAGAATGGCATTCAGGAACAATTATGGCCACATCCATTTTTACCCCATGGAAAATGATCAATTGCAACCATACCTATAAAAAGCACTGGAAAGACACTACAGTGTGATTACTGCAAAAATATATTTTAAACCGAAAAATATGTTTATCAACTTTTTTGCTTGTCGATAATCACAGCATACAATTGGCCAGGTATTTCCTGTTTATTGTGGTTCTTGCTGCACTTCCAGTGAGGTTACGGTGGAGCAGGAGCAGATCCAAGGAAATTTCCTAGCCAATGACTCCAAACTGCACCAAACACATTGTAGCACTTCATCTGCATTTGACATTGTGACAGAAATGATCTCAACTCTTCCAGTCCCCCATTCCCACAACTGTGGGTCTTGAATCACATGTAGGCCAGACCAGGTAGGAATGGCAGATTTCCATCCCTGTGGGTGTGTGTGTAAACCTCCAGAATGTGTGTGTGTGTGTAAGTGAAAGTTGGCACGATGTTTATTATTTTTATTAGTTCGGTTTAGGTACAATAAAGTTAACCTCTTTCTTTTTTAACTCAAGAAAACCTGTCCGATTACTTACTTGATATGATCGTAACAAGAACCAATCAAACACCTACTGAATTGGCCAGTACATCCACTTTAAGAAAAAAATTAAACCTGTTGTATCAAACAGGGAGATGGAAAAGAGGGAAGCCCTTCAACCCCTCCTCACTTGACCGGAACAATACAGTCAGCAAATTCTCTGCCTTCCATCATATTTTGATAATTCAGCCATAAAGGCTGGTCCAGCACTCTGGTCATAGTGGTAAAAAGTTGTTTAAATCTCTGAATGGCAATTAAATATGATTAAGCAGCAATATATTGGTTCAAGCATAGGCAAATAAGGCACAATTCTGCTGTGATGCCAGAAACTTTTCTAAGATAATTATTTTTTGCATTGTCTGATATGTTTTATACATGAAAAAAAGAAAGTTACATTCATATAGTGCCTTTCACAATCTCATGAAAGTGATCTCATATCCCAAAGCACTTGACAGTCAATCAGGTGCTTTCTGAAGTTGGGACAGCTGTCCCACAGACTAGTCAAGCAACAGCCAAACAGTCATACTTATGGAATTATACCTTGCAGGCAATGTCCCAGACACCACCATCACCATCCCTGGGTATGTCTTGTCCCACCAGCAGGACAGACTCACCAGAGGTGGCGGCACTGTGGTATACAGTTGGGAGGGAGTTGCCCACATTAACTCCGGACCCCATGAAGTCTCATGACATCAGTTCAAACATGGGCAAGGAAACAACCTCCTGCTGATTACCAACTACCACTGCCCCTCTCAGCTGATGAATCAGTGCTTCTCCATGTTGAAAATCAATTGGAAGAAGCACTGAGGGTAGCAAGGGTACTCTGGGTGGGGGACTTCGATGTCCATTACCACTGAACAAGCTGGCAGAGCCCTAAAGAACATAGCTACCAGACTGGGTCTGCGGTAGGTGGTGAGGGAGCCAAGAGGGAAAAACCTACTTTACCTTGTTCTCACCAATCTACCATTCGCAGATGCATCTGTCCAAGACTGTATTGGCAGGAGTGACCACCGCACAGTCCTTGTGGAGATGAAGTCCTGTCTTCATACTGAGGGTACCCACCATCATGTTGTGTGGCACTACCACCATGCTAAATGGGATAGATTTCGAACAGATCTGGCAGCTCAAAACTGGGCATTCATGAGGCGCTGTGGGCCATCAGCAGCAGCAGAATTGTATTCAACCACAATCTGTAACATCATGGCCCAGCATATCCCCCACTCTACCATTACCAGGGGACCAACCCTGGTTCAATGAAGAGTGCATAAAGGCATGCCAGGAGCAGCACCAGGCGTACCTAAAAATATAAACATATATGCAAATATACTAATTAGGAGCTCCTCGAGCCTGCTCCACCATTCAACACGATCATGGCTGATCTGATTGTAACCTCAACTCCACATTCCTGTCTACCCCCAATAACCTTTCACCCCCTTGCTTATCAGGAATCTACCTACATCTGCCTTAAAAATACACAAAGACTTGGCTTCCAATGTCTTTTGAGGAAGAGTGTGTCAACCTGGTGAAGCTATAACACAGGGCTACTTGCATGACAAACAGCGGAAGCAGCATGCAATAGACAGGGCTAAGCAATCCCACAACCAAACTAAACTCTGCAGTCCTGCCACATCCAGTCGTGACCGGTGGTGGAAATTAAACAACTGACAGGAGTAAGAGGCTCCACAAATATCCCCATCGTCAATGATGGGGGAGCCCAGCACATCACTGCAAAAGATAAGGCTGAAGCATTTGCATCCATCTTCAGCCAGAAGTGCCAAGTGGATGATCTGTTTTGTCCTCCTCCCGAGGTCTCCAGCATCACAGATGCCAGCCTTCAGCCAATCCGATTCACTCCACATGGTATCAGAAAATGGCTGAAGGTACTGGATACTACAAAGGCTATGGGCCCTGACAGCATTCCAGCAATAGTACTGAAGACTTGTGCTCCAGAACTTGCCGCGCCCCTAGCCAAGCTGTTCCAGTATAGCTACAACACTGGCATTTACCCAGCAATGTGGAAAATTGCCCAGGTATGCCTGTGCACAAAAAGCAGGTCAAATCCAAACTGGCCAATTACCGCCCTATCAGTCCAGTCTCGATCACCAGCAAAGTGATGGAAAGGGTCATCGACAGTGCTCTCAAGCGGCACTTGCTCAGCAATAACCTGCTCACTGACGCTCAGTTTGGGTTCTGTCAGTGCCACTCAGCTCCTGACCTCATTACAGCCTCGATCCAAACATGGACAAATGAGATGAACTCCAGAGGTGAGGTGAGAGTGACTGCCCTTGACATCAAGGCAACAATTAACTGAGTATGACATTAAGATGCCCTAGCAAACCTGGAGTCAATGGGAATCAGGGGGAAACTCTGCTGGTTGGAGTCATACCGAGCGCAAAGGAGGTTTGTTGTGATTGTCGGAGATCAATCACCTTAGTCCTAGGCCATCACTTGAGCAGTTCCTCAGGATAGTGTCCTAGGCCCAACCATCTTCAACTGCTTCATCAATGACCTTCTCTCCATCATAAGGTCAGAGGTGGGGATGTTCGCTGATGATGGCACAATATTCAGCATCATTCGCTACTCCTCAGATACTGAAGCAGCCCATGTCCAGATGCAGCAAGGCCTGGACAACATCCAGGCTTGGGCTGATAAGTGGCAATTAACATTCGCGCCACACAAGTGCCAGGTAATGACCATCTCCAACAAAAGAGAATCTAACCATTTCTCCTTGATGTTCAATAGCATTACCATCGCTGAACCCCCACTATCAACATGCTGAGGACTACCATTGACCAGAAACTGAACTGGACCAGCCACATAAATGCTGTGGCTACAAGAGCATGTCAGAGGCTAGGAATCCTGTGGCGAGGAACTCACCTCCTGACTCCCCAAAGCCTGTCCACCATCTACAAGGCACAAGTCAGGAGTGTGATGGAATACTCTCCACTTGCCTGGAAGGGTGCAGCTCCAACAACACTAACCAGGACAAAGCAGCCTGCTTGATCGGCACACCATCCACCACCTTAACATTCACTCCCTCCACCACCGACGCATAGTGGCAGCAGTATATAACATCAACAAGATGCACTGCAGCAACTCACCAAGGCTCCTTAGACAGCACCTTCCAAACCTGCTACCTCTGCCACCTAGAAGAACAAGGGCAGCAGATGCTTGGGAACACCACCACCTGCAAGTTCCCCTCCAAGCCACACACCATCCTCACTTGGAACTATATCGCCATTCCTTCAATGTCGCCGGGTCAAAATCTTGAAGCTCCCTTCCTAACAGCACTGTGGCTGTATCTACACCCCAAGGACTGCTTTGGTTCAAGAGGCAGCTCACCACTACCTTCTCAAGGGCAATTAGGGATGGTCAATAAATGCTGTGCTAGCCAGCAATGCCCACATCCCTCGAACGAATAAAAAGAAACACAAATAGGTTACAGAGTGTTGAAAGGTAGATGGGTTGAGTTTGAGTCCATAAAAAAAGGCATACAGTCTGTGGGGTTTTGGTGATTCGGCTGGCTTCCAGCTGAATTCAGTGGTCCTGAGGCTTTTAGTTTGAAAAGGTAGATGACTGGTTTGGTGGGTGTCTTTGAAACAGCGATGTGGATGATTTTCTCCAATGGGCTTTCTGATTGTAGCCAGAGTATGCAAAGTGGCCAGTCAACAGGCAGGATTGGAAAGCTTTCAAGCTGGAGTGGAGAGAGAGCGAGAAAGCGCGAACGAGAGAGCGAGGGGGGGGGGGGGGGGGCGGGGAGCGGCTTGTCACATGACAGTCACTTAGTGATTCAAACATAGCAGTTAGCAGTATTTCTCTGCTTGCTGAAAGAACAGGTAGTTCCTTTAAACTTCCTGGGTCTTGGTACTTGCTGGGAAATGCAGCCATTCCATCTCCCTCCTCACAGTCCTTTGCAATGTAGGATACAGTGTTGCAAACTAGGTGTTCATCTTAAGCTGCCAGCAGTCATTTTTTTTTAATGTTCTTTTTAAATTTCTTCAAAAAAATATAAATTCAGATCTCCAGTCAGTGGACCAAAGAAAATTATCAGTCAACAAAACACATTCTTTTTTCTTTTGGGCCTCCTTATCTCGAGAGACAATGGATACACGCCTGGAGGTGGTCAGTGGTTTGTGAAGCAGCGCCTGGAGTGGCTATAAAGGCCAATTCTGGAGTGACAGGCTCTTCCACAGGTGCTGCAGAGAAATTTGTTTGTTGGGGCTGTTGCACAGTTGGCTCTCCCCTTGCGCCTCTGTCTTTTTTCCTGCCAACTACTAAGTCTCTTCGACTCGCCACAATTTAGCCCTGTCTTTATGGCTGCCCGCCAGCTCTGGCGAATGCTGGCAACTGACTCCCACGACTTGTGATCAATGTCACACGATTTCATGTCGCGTTTGCAGACGTCTTTATAACGGAGACATGGACGGCCGGTGGGTCTGATACCAGTGGCGAGCTCGCTGTACAATGTGTCTTTGGGGATCCTGCCATCTTCCATGCGGCTCACATGGCCAAGCCATCTCAAGCGCCGCTGACTCAGTAGTGTGTATAAGCTGGGGATGTTGGCCGCTTCAAGGACTTCTGTGTTGGAGATATAGTCCTGCCACCTGATGCCAAGTATTCTCCGAAGGCAGCGAAGAACAAAACACATTGGTGTAACAATATGTGTAATACCATATGACAAACCTGGTTTTCTAATGACATTACTAATGTTCACTTCCACTGGCCAATTAATTTATCTTCAAGACACTTTGTGCAGGTTACTTTCCAATGTCAACAACTACAACACCTTGCAAAGTCATCCATACCAGGAAGCTGTTAGGAGTGAGAGTTATGAATTTTTTAAAAATCAGTGCATCACACCTTCTTTCAAGCGGAGATTATTTTTAACAGGGTGACACATTAAAATAGGTGCCATTTCTAAATCAATTCTGTTATGATTGTGACATCTCACTTGTCACTGATTTGTGCAAAAGTGTTGCAGGGCCATGAATATTACTTTTTTCTAGTGGGACTCCATCCTTGGATTTAATCAGTTTTGTCCTGTCTTATTATTACTCCGCTGCTCAAAGGAGCAATGGCATAGAGTCATACTGCACAGAAGGAGGCCATTTGACCTCTGCCTGTGCTGGCTCTTTGAAAGAGTTATCCAAGTAGTCCCTGCTCTTTCCCCATAGCCCTGCTAATTTTTCCTTTTTGAATACATAGCAAATTCCCTTTTGAACGTTATTATAGAATCTGCTTCAACCACCCCTTCAATCAGTGCATAACAACTCAGTAAGTGAAAAAAAAATTCTCATCTCCTCCATGACTTTTTTGCCAACTAATTTAAATCTGTGTCCCCTTGTTACCAAGCCAGTGGAAACAGTATTGTGAAGGATTCCTGTCAGAATGAGGGATTATAAGGTTAAAATAATTATTTTCCAATAAATGAGGAATTAATTTTTTTGTTTAAAAGGGTTCATCTTCCTAAAAGGTTAATAAAGTTCATGGACATGCCTCTGGATATGCCTCATCTCAGAACATAGAGGCAGCTTCTGATAAGGAAGATTCACTCCCCAATGTCACAAACCCCACCACACGATAAAACATTGATAACAAAGTTTTGCAAAAGTTTTGCAAATAGTTACTGACAGCCCTAAATCACAGTCAATCGAACTTTTGACAAAACTAAACAAACCCAAAAAACTGAATTACAATCTTGAAGCACAGTTATATGTCTAATCAAAAACTGACCATCACGAGAGACTCACAGCTTGCTGCTAGCCTAGCCTTTCTTACGAATCAAAGAAGGTGGACCTTAACTAGAAATTAAAAGTAATGCAGCCTTATTTGGGAAATAAAAAGGGGACGAATTTACTTACTTTCTAAAGCATCAAAATAAGATCCAAATTTTCATTTTTACCCTCCACTCCAACCTAGTTTGTATTTGGCTTTTCACTGTTGTCGTGTTTGTGCGCACAAAGAGATTCTCTACCATCCCCCAAAATTTGCTAGTTATAACTACAGTAAAAACTGACACCAACTGGATCCAACTAACATACTCATCCTGCTAAAGAGTCAAAAAGATAACTTCTTTTTTCATTTCAGACATTAACACATCTAACAGATCTGCCATCTATTTCCAGCATTTTTCTCGATTGCAAATTTCCAGTATTTGCAATTCTTTTAATTTACACAAACAAACATATTGGCCGGGATTTTATCTGGACGATGGGGGTCTCAACATCCGGAAAAAGTGACGCCGAGAACCCCATGTCGCCTCTTGAAGGCCTGCCGAATCTAGTGCCAATTAGGTACTTAAGTGGACAGAAGCTGGCCTTCCACAAGATCAAGAACCCCATTGACGGAAGTCCCACCCATGTAGAGCAGTTTTTCCACTGACACTGCGGAAGTGATGGCTGCTGCCAGTGGAGCACCTATCCGAGTCCCAGGAGCGTCACTGGACCCAGGCCACACGTAGGTCAGGGTGGGAGGGGTTTTGTGGGACGGGGGTCACGGGGGAGGGGAGTGTAGAGGGAGTCATTAGCAAGGGCAGGGGGATGGCTCTCAGCAGGCCTCCTCCATCCCGATGCTGGCTCCCTCGTTCAGGCACCAAGTGCCTTTGAACAAGGAACCCCCACCCCTGAGCCGGGAAGCAGTCCGCATGGTATTTTGTGCTAATCTTCCCGTGCAGCAACAGAGCCGCCTGCTGCACGGCTAAGAATTGCCCAGAAAAGGGCCTCAATTGGCAGCGGGGCAGATCAGCCATTCAGAGACCTTCCCGCCCCGGACTTCATTTTGGCAGAGGCAGAAAGGTGGCTGGCTCCACCTCACACCCCGCCACCATCCCACCCGTTCTTATGCTCGCCCCGCCTCCAAACCAACATGGGGGAGAGCATAAAATTCCTCCCATTATATACTCCTGGAAATTACTGCGCAGAAGGAGGCCATTCGGACAATCATGCTTCTGCACCACTACTGGTAAATTGATTTTTTTTGCACAACCTCATTGTCAAACAATTACCTCCTTGTGGGCTGATATAGGTTCTGATCTTATTCTCCTCTTCTTTGGGAAATCTATTATTAACACAGCTTATGATTCGTCTCAGCAGCAGGATTCGCAAGACAGATAACAGACCAAAGGGGTTTACATGGTCATAACAGAACACAGGGGTCATACCACTGGAATGAAAATTTCTGTAGGAATGAGTTGCTTGCTGTGGCCAGAAATTAGCTGCTTACACTTGCTTTCACAGTCGGCAGCAGAATTTGCTTTTACCCAAATTTCACAAAGTTGCAACCGATTGTTGACAAATAAAAGTACTAAAGGAAACTTCGGAACATATAACCAAGTTCATAAAATGATAAAATTGGTGATTCTGAGAACTGTATGGTTAATTACCTGGAACCCTGGTAAACAATATGTTTGCCATGAGAATAATGACTGCTAATCCTCAGCTAGGGTGGCAAGGAAAGTGATAGGTTTATGAAAATATTCAGCGGGGTGTCTGTTAACACCTTTCAGATGGATCGGAATACCTGTAGTGAATTTTAAAGTGCCTCATAGCCTATCCCACATATTGTTTTAAACAACTCTTGTAAAATAAAAACTGTTGAATACCAACAGGGCTCCACATTAATGTCAATGGAGAATTTGAGATGTTTGCTCAGTACAGAGCTTTGGTAAACTGGATGCAAGCATTACAACATATTGAAATACTGCATCCTCACTCTCCCAGACACACCCTTTGTGGTCGAGCTGTCTGTGAATTGCTGAATGAAACATTAATGCACCACACTATACAAGGAACACAGGCACTGTACATGCCAACAATGTACTCCTGTATATAACCATTCACATCACCTCCCAACATACAAAAGAGAGTGAAAAAAGGCCCATCAGAGTTCACTCAATTTATGACGGGGTGCAAATCATGCATCACCCTCCACCTAAGCTCACCATTCTTCACAAGAGAAACTCTCCTTCCTGACCAGCATATATGCTAGTCTTATTGAAGGAATAGTTTGCCCATATAACTTCTAGGTGGGAAAAGCACAATAAAAATGAAAATCCTACCCTGTCTCCTCTACTTATTCAAGATTCTGGTTCAATAATTCCAAGAGCTAAAGAACGCCTCTCCAAGTTCCTTTGGACAGGCAAGAGATTGAAAATCTGTCCAGTGGTTTCAGTTTCCAAAGCAAGGAAAACATGGATTGCCAAATCTGGCAGAGTAGATGTAAAGGATTGTGATTTGATCCATGGCCTTCCAGCAAAACCCATGGCTGGAAATGCAAACTGAGGCCACTGTACCCTACCTCAAGCCTGGTCTGCCCCTCAAAGATCCACAGAAAAGACTGACAGAGGTCCAAATGTAGCCCTTTCACACTGTTTGGACATCTGCAATTCAGACCTATGGATCTGTCAGTTCCTTCCCTAATCTGACAAATTGAGGCACTCCCACAAACAGATTGACATTGGAAAGGGTCACCTGAGTAAGCCAAATCCACCAGTAGGCCCACATTATGCCATTTTACCAGTTAATTCCATCTCACCCAGCTTTAGGACAGCCTGAGATAATGGCAGAAATGCGAGTCTTTCTTTTTGTTTCTTTCTTCAACAGTGAGTTTCAAAGACCAATTCAAGCTCAAGCTCCATTCAACCTGCACTACACACAAGCTCTACAAATGTGATCCCTCTGTGCCAGAATGAGAATCATAGAATCTTCAGAGATATCCTGGTTATGCCACCTCATTTGGTCATTCTGGATGACTGTTTGGGACATCACAATAAACCAAGACCAGTCTTACAGTTCTGGGCCACTAATAGGGAGGGTCACCCTCACACTCTGTCCAAGCAAATCCCTGAAAGCAAGACAAAAAAAACTTCCATCCTTAAGCTCATATTGCACAGCCATACAATGAATGTTTACTGCACAATGAGCATTTCTTGCAAGCACTGCAAGATCAAAATGGTTTTGTGAAATAAATATCTGAATGTAAATTCTTTGAATACAAGTATATAAAAAGATTAAACAAAATAGCATTTATAGCACTAGTTGTTCAGTCCCACCCGAGGCATCCAATCTCACCTCTCCAACCCACTATCAAGGCGTCCAATCTTGCCCCCACCGGCCTCCGAACTCTGATTTCCACGCACCCCGCCCCCCCCCCCACAAAGCCGTCCACAAAGGCCTCTGATTCCCCCCATACACCTGAAATCCCTCCCACAGCCCCCATCACGAGTTCTCCAACCCACCCTCCTCAGGCTCCCAATCTCCCCCTTGGGGTCAGCACTGGACCTGATTCACCCATCGCACCCCACCCCCCAATCCCCAACCCCCGCCACCCCCCCCAACCACTCCCCGCAAATTGAAACCCCTCCTTCCCCACCCTCATCTCTGGTGCAGACTGACCTGTTGCCACTTTCACCAACTGGCTCCCTGCGTGACTGGAAACCAGACTTTAAGTCAGGCTGGCTTCCAGGTGGGGAACTGATCGGGGATGACGTCACGGGCATGCTGTGTAGGGAAATCCCAAACTACGGGTTCCCCATGACTTTCTGACCAACCTGCTGCCAGCAGATCAGGTAAGTAAAAATTCCCCTCATACTGTTTAACAGGGGAAAGATCATCATTCAATGCAACCTGTTGTATATTTAGATTGGAATCAAGCTTCTGTATTGCTTTGCTGAGACATGGCACAACTTCTTTAGACAATTTGATGCATGACTTACCAGTGAGATGAATAATGCCTCGGATAATTCCAGTCTGCATTACACTCAGTAATTAATTTACATCAAGGCACAGGTCCAAACACAGAAATGCCTATTAACAATCAGTGTATAAAAATAAATTCCTGCGGCAGTCTCATGTCACAAAACCTTATCTTAATGCCAAGATATACTGAGTATTGTTGTTTCAATTTTATTTTTATGTTGAAACACCATTCAATTGATAATTATTTTACCGCCGACCACATTTTTGTAATGTTAAGAGAACATTAGTCTTTAAATTCCCCAGGGATTCCAACAGCAGGCATTAGAATTTCCAGGTGCATGTATCAGCCTGAAGTGCTACTGATACCCGCCTGCCCCATGCATATAATAGACATACCCAAAGACCTCAAAACATCCCCAAAACTGTGGCCTTTGGAAGTTCGGGGCCATTTGTATTAATTCTGAAAGTATATATTAATTTAAAACTATAATTTATAGTAAAAGATCACTGAGTCCTTTAAAGGATGGTATAACTGTTAATACTATAAATATTTTTATTTGCATAAGAAGTTGCAATATTTTAAGTCTGGTTCACCAAGGTGTCTACCAAAGTCAGCTAGTATGCTGGCTTTATTAGTGCTGAACCTGTAACAGCCAGTGACAAAGAGAAAACAGCAACTTTCACATGGCATGCTATTTTTGTTATTTTTAAAAAATACTGAATGTTTAATTATCATTTCTAAAATACTTGGATTTGTAAAGTAGCATTAAATCCACAGATTTCTGATAGGCTTTTATCAAACATTCCACAGGCCCTCACTCTTCAAGCTCCAGCCTTCATCCGATAGATAAAGCACCACCACAAAAAGCAGGGCTCAACTATACAATGTGTGCCATGCTCTGTCTTCAACTGTACACAGTGTAGTAAGTCTCCCCAAAGTTGGCTTTACATAGTAAAAGACTAAATTGTAAAATATATGTAAATAATGTACATGAAACTAATCTTATGTCCTTTCTAATGTAATTATTCTTATTCCCGTTGTTCAGTATCAAAACATGGTTCAGATTTGACACCAATCGAACAACTGCATTATCATATATCAAGATTTTTACCTATCTGGCCTGGAATTAATTTATAGTACACACAAGCAATTCAAGATGCTGATTAAGACCTTTAGCTGGGGTACCAGATGAAGGAATTATCAGAATGACAGTCTCACAAAACCATATCACATTGATACTTTTTTTAAAATGCTTTTTTGGAATTTGACCATCACCACCAATTTGTTGTCAATCCTAATTGCCCTTGAGCAGGTGATGGTGAACTGCCTACAACTGAGTGGTTTGCTAGGCCATTGCAGAGGGCAGTTAAGAGTCAAACACATTGCTGTGGGTCTGGAGTCACATGTAGGCCAGAACAGGTAAGGAATGCAAAGATTCTGGAATGGTCCCAGTGGATTGGAAGCTAGCAAATGTAACTCTACTATTCAAGAAAGGAGAGAAAAGAAAACAGAGAACTCCAGGCCAGTTAGCCTGAAATCAGTTGTCAGGAAAATGCTGGAATCTATTATTAAAGAGGTGTTAACAAGACACTTAGAAAATCATAATATGATTAGGTAAAGTCAACATGGTTTTATGAAAGAGAAATCGCGTCTGACAAATCCATTGGAATATTTTGAGGATGTTAACTAGCAGGGCAGATAAAGGGGAACCAGTGGATATAGTATATTTGAATTTCCAAAAAGCATTCAACAAGGTGTCACATAAAAGGTTATTGCACAAGATAAGGGCTCATTGGGTTGGGGATAATATATCAGGATGGATGGAGGATTGGGCAACAGATAAAAAGCAGAGGAGGGATTTTTTTTTTCAGAGATACAGCCCTGAAACAGGCCCTTCGGCCCACCGAGTCTGTGCCGACCATCAACCACCCATTTATACTAATCCTACATTAATCCCATATTCCTACCACATCCCCACCCCACCTACCTATACTGGGGGCAATTTATAATGGCCAATTTATCTATCAACCTGCAAGTCTTTGGCTGTGGGAGGAAACCGGAGCACCCGGCAAAAACCCATGCAGTCACAGGGAGAACTTGCAAACTCCACACAGGCAGTACCCAGAATCGAACCCGGGTCGCTGGAGTTGTGAGGCTGCGGTGCTAACCACTGCGCCGTCCCTAAACTGGGTATTTTCAAATTAGCAGGCTTTAACTAGTGGGGTGCCGCAAGAATTAGTGCTGTGACCTCAGCTATTTATTATCTATATTTATGACTTAGATATAGGTATCAAAAGGTAATGTATCCAAGTTTGCTGACGAAACAAAACTAGGTGGGACAGTAAGCTGTGAGGAGGACACAAAGAAGCTACAAAGGTATTGTCACAATCCTGTGTTTTTTTTTCTCCTCGGGAAATATTGAGGTGCATCTTTAAGGCTGTAAAAGATCAGTACTTTTCTAAGGCAGCAAGCTGCAGAGACTGTAAGCCAAAGTGCATACTGGTTGCCCAGCAACAACCGTACAGAGAGGGAGAACACAGATTCAAATGTATCCATTATAACTTTGAAACTGGCTAGCAGAGACACACAGCTGACAGATGGATCCGGCACGTAAAGGAAATAGGAGAGCTCTCTCTAAGTCAATTTAAACCCTGGGTAGTTTTTCTCTTAAAATTCTGAAAGCTTCAAACCAGATGAATTTCTTAAAGAAATAAAAAAATATTCATCTAGTATTCATGGCTGAAAAAAAAAGAGTTTAATTCTGGAACTGCAGAACTGAACTGCTGAATTTCTATCTCTGGAAGAATCTTCGGATTCATCAGGCCTTGGAAAACTGCAAGTGAACTTTGACTGTCTTTTATCGGAAGACCATTCATTGGAAGCGTATTCTGCAAAGACTTCATTGTTTTTCTATTTTTCCGGGCAGCTAATTAAAAAACAAACTACTGTTAGTTTGAGTATATGCATGCGAATGCAGCAGTTAGTTTGTTTAAATAAGAAGTTATAAGGTCTTTAGATATTGGTTTATCTTAGTGCTTAAGATTTTAGATTTTTTTTAAATAAATAGTTATTTTGTTGATATCTAAAGATACCTGGTTTTATTTCGCCTCATTCAGGGGTTACTGAATTGTTTTAATTCGGCTGCTGCTTTCTTCGATTTGGAAAGCTTAAAGATATATGATGTGACCCTGTGGAGCAACGGGACTGAATTGACAGTGCGTTGCTCCAACCACGATCAGAATCATATATTTTGATTGGGGCTTTGTCCTGAGTAGTCATAACAGGTATATGGACAGGTTAGGTGAATGGGCAATAAGGTGGCAGACGGAATATCATGTGGAGAAATATGAGGTTGTGGCTATGGAAGAAAGAATAGAAAATCAGAATCTGACCCCTTTAGCCCTTAGACAATCATAACTGGCGCTGATTTACAGTGCAGGATACCTAGTTCTTGTACAAGGCGATCTCTTCCCCAGCAAGAAAGAGGTCCACTTCTTGCTTAAAGAGTAACAGAGAATTATTACTCACTTGTTCAATCCAGCAATTTAGATGCACTATTCTCTGGGAAAAGAAGAACTGCCTAACAGCTAACATATTTATGCCATTTCATAACTAATAAGCAAGACCCCTAGTCTTCCTTGTCCAAAGCCTCACTATCCACCAAGTTACTGTCTTTAAACAGTGGCAAGCGGTATCAATACAATGATCGTGAAGATGGAAAAAGCATATCTTCTGAAAGGAAACCCACAAATATTTAAATGTTCTAGAACTTGTTAATAATCCATTAACTTAAATATGCTCCATGCCTTAATTTGGCAATGATGACAGAATCACAAACAGTACATTCTATCATTAATTATCTGACTATAAAGATAACTAATTAATATTTTAAAAATTTAAACAATTACTAGCAGAGAACCAGGCCGATGATTATAGCAGTGCAGACATTTTACTGGCGGGCAGGCTGAGTAGACACTGCAGCCTGGCCCCATTTTCCAGGGAGCATGTGGTACGACTACAGGTGCAATAAGCTTGCCATCATGTGCAGACAGGACAGAGAAAGTTGGTACAGGCTGAATTTGTGTTTTGCTTCCCTAATTATTTAGAATGTAACAATTAATTGTTTACTGTTAAAAAATTCATATCTGCTGAAGTGAGTTAATTTACTGTTTCTTGACCTCCATTTAATTTCACCAGGCTGCAATTTGTTAACACAAAGTCCCAAGTGAAAACACTTTGGGCAATTTCAATTATATTCTTGGAAGGCGCAAGTACATAGCATAAATCTATCCATAACTGGGCACTGAATTGACAATGTTACCAAGCAATCCATGAAGACAACAAGCAACAGGTCATGGTAAATCAATACGGATGTTCCCAAGGCTCGAGTAGTTCAATTGGAGGAAGATTTCTTCTGTGCACTATGTGTGACAGCACTGCAAATGTATTAACAAACGTGTGTTTATGGTTTCGCTACACATCATGCAAACAAGAAACTGTTCCCCTTGGTTGAGCAGACAAAGCGAGGCCTGCTCCAACATCTGGCTCATGCTGGTGAATCGTTGGTGCAGAGAAAAGCAAATAAAAATCCCTTCACCAGCATTGATCTCTATGCCTTTAGAACCATGGCTTACAAGGATTGTAGAAACATAATCAGTTAAAAAAAAATTAGATTTTGGCACTGGAAAAATGCAAATTGCTGGAAAGGCAAGTTAAATGTAAGTCAATTAACAGCAGAAAGCATTTTCCATTAGCAGAAAGGTGCCGTGCTCTCCTTAAAATTATTTCTGTAGCAATTTAATTAAATCTATCCAACACAAAGGCCAAGATTGTGCATGAATCGGTGAGTAAGGAAAGGCGGGGCTGGAAACGGGTGACGCTGATGCTTCGGCTCCAATCCCCACTTTTGCCAAGATCTCACGTCAGCCAGCCAATTAACAGCCAGCAGGCAGGGGGACCAGCCATTCTGCATTTGGAGGGCGGACTGAGGTGGCGGCCAAGTCATCAGCTGATGCCAACGAATGTGCTGCCGCCATCTTTAAAGGGCTGCCAGCACTGGAACACAGCCGATGGCCTCCTTCAGACCTGCTTCAGCCAATTCCTCAAGACCTCCAGCTAGCAGTGCAGCCGTGCCAGTAGGAAAAGGCCAAGAGGTTAGCGAGGCAGGCATACTGAAGGCCAGAGGGGAAAGGCATAGTCTTCAGCGACACTGCCATGCCAATATCTGGAGGGAGCTCATCCTCTGTCTGAACCCCTTTGCGGTAGGGTACCTTCTTCTCCACACTGGCACCTGGTTGTGGTCTCCTCTGCGGCCTTCTGCTGCTTCCCCATCCAAGGTTGCCCCCACAGGTGGCCATGAGATTGCTGCCATCCGGATCGTTAAGACTGCATCTCCCTCCCTCTTAGATTCTCCTCCTCTCCAGAGGACCCGCCACCTCAGTGGACGATGCTGTGCAGGTGGGAACTGCTGGTCTGAAGGGGCACTCTGAGGCCTCTGATGCCCTGTGGCCTCCATGCACTTGCCAGAAAATTCGATCCAGCCCATAAAATACCATTCAATTACAACTTTTAGTTACTTTAACTACCTCTTAATTGCTGTTTTTCCAAAAGCACTTTCCAAAACCATTCACACTTGACTTGCTGTCCACCTCTGGACCTGGCGTGTTGACGTTGGAAGTCTGTGCCAATGCCACCCCACGTGATATTTCAACCCCCGTCGCCTCCAAGACCATCCTCAAAGGGGCCAGAAAATCCAAGACAAAGTAGCTATACATGAAAAGCAAAATCTACAGAGCTCAACAAAAACCATTCAGACGTAGGCACAGATAGAGTTGCAGCAGCTGTGCAGTTAGGATGCAGCTCCTGGAATTTTAGCTCAGGCAACTGTGAAGCATACCTAAATATTAGCTTATTGCAAACTGGAAAAATGAATACTCGTTGCTGCCTGAACAGAACCCTTGTTTCTCATCTACTAACTTTCAATTTGAATTGAATCCCTAGTGCTCAATATAATTCTGAATTTGAACGGCTGCTGGATCTATGCAATTGTGGTAGTTAATGTATTTTGGTTCATTTAAATCAGAGTGGCAGAACGGTTCTCAAGTCTTAAAAATATCTGATTTTTGTTTCAATTTTGACATTTTCCAACAGTCCTCATAGACAAAACCCTCCTGGCATCAAATTCATTGCCATAACGCCACTAGACTGGGGCATGATGCGCTGCCGGCTGCTTCCTCCATGGCCTGCATAGCGTTCCATCAGGAAAAGGGTGTTGCAGAGAGGTCCCCAGTGTGCATCGAAAGGTTGTGAATGCGTGCTATCCTGGCGTCACACACTCTGACCAGCTGCTGCAATGCCAAGATACCAAATTTGGATAACACTGGTCCAGGCAACAATTCCATCACTCATTCAGCAAACAAGTGTAAGCTGCAAGTTGGGCCCTACATTACTGTTCCTTAAAGGGCTAGGCACCCAAATTGCAGGTAAGGTAATTTTTTTTAATAGCCTCTTTTATTGCAACATCTCAGTAAGTACTCTGGAGTGTTTTTGGACATGTTGTGGTGAGGTCCTGGATCTGCCAGAGTGTGTTAATGCACCTGCATAGGGATGGCAGAGCAGTAAGTGACCTGACCACACAAAAGCTATAATAGGTATGTGGGCAACAGTGGCAACCCTGGTCTGCAGCATCACAGGAGATGGAGCAGAGACGGCAGAGAGGTCAGTGCTCTCTTATATGCCAGCCCAGTGAGGTCCTCATCTGAGTCACCTACAACAGAATCTTGTCTGCGGCCTCTCCCTTTGATGAGTTGGCAAACGAACTACCCTTTCGCCCAGCCTGGCCACAGCCCATTAGTGCCAAGGTACGTACAGTGCCAGTATCTGGACTGGTGACTGCGAGTGTTAGATTAAGTGATGGGGCCTCTTAATGCTCTCTCTCTTCCTCCTTGGGCTGCTGTGGCCAGGCAGGCAGCATTTCTTGGGTGCCCAAAAGCAGGAAATCTGAAGGGGAAGGTTGGTGTGAGGGAAGTGGGGTGAAGTGGGGATCAAGAGGTCCATGGTCGCATATCAGCAGCTTGCTCATCATGCCAGATAACAGAATGAGGGTGCGCTGGGAGTTGAGAAGGGCTATAAGGCAGGAACATACAGTCATCCGCAATATTCTCAATGATGCTAGATTTCACGGGCTCCATCACAGCCAGCCCCATGGTGCTGAGAGCCATCTCCTCCATAGGGGTCAAGAGATGTATGCATCCTTGTCCCTAGTTGGTTCTGTTCTGCTCCTTTCTATTGCATAGCACCTTGTCCTGCAAGACAGAGGACAGAATGTCAGTAATTGCACAGTGCTGTGCTTGGGTAATATGTAATATCGCAGCTGTAAAGCTAAAGGTATGTGGAGGCAGTGAGGGGTGAGTGAGAGGCTGGCATTAGTGGAAAGTGTGTGAAGGTGAGGTGGAGTATTCGGCAGTTAGGCATGTGTCTGGAGTGCCAGGGAGTGTTTCTGGGTGAGTGATGAGGGTGTAGTGCATTTAGTAGCATGAGAGATTGGAGGTGTGGTGGGTAGCAGCTGTGAAGATGCATTCACAGACCTTGACCACCTCTGTGAGGTCATTAGACTTCTAGTGGCACTGCTGCCAAGTCCTTACGGCCAGAATCCGGGAGCTGACCTCCCTGGCCACCAGCTCCCACTCCCTTCTGAGGATGATCCTTGAGGGCCTCCTTCCCTCACCCCCCCCATCACCACCCCCCCCCCCCCACCCAGAAACTATGGTATCTTCCCCCCCCCCGCCCCGGCCACCTCTAGCACTAATGCCTCCAGCACCGCATCAGTCACCCTGGAACCCTTTTTCTGTCGTGGTATTCCATTTTCCATCTTTCAAATTCCAGCAATATATTAAATACAGCTTCCTTTAAGAGGGACAGGCTGTATGTCTGTCGTGGGGAAGATGTTAAAATCGATCATTAAGGAGTTTGTAGCTGGGCACTAAGAAAAACTCAAGGTGGGAATGGGCAGCGTGGGTTTGTGAAAGGGAAATCATGTTTAACCAATTCGTTGGAGCTCTTTGAAGAAGTGACATGTGCTGTGGATAAAGGGGAGCCCGTTGATGTATTATACTTGGATTTCCAGAAGGCAGGGTGCCACATAAAAGATTATTGTGCAAAGTGGAAGCTCATGGCATAGGGGGTAACATAGATTGGCTGGCTGGCAGAAAAACAGAGAGTATGCATAAATGGTTCCTTTTCTGATTGGCAGGATGTGACGAGTGGAGTCCCACAGGGTTCTGTGCTGGGGCTTCAACTTTCTACAATTTATATCAATGACTCAGATGAGGGGAGCAATTGCATGGCAGCTGAATTTGCAGATGACACAAAGATAGGTAGGAAAGTATGTTGTGAAGAGGACATAAGGAGCTTGCAGACTGATATAGATAGGTTCAGTGAGTGAGCAAAAATCTGGCAGATGGAGTATAATGTGGGAAAGTGGGAAATTGTTCACTTTGGCAGGAAGAATAAAAAAGCAGAGTATTGTTTAAACAGAGAACTACTGCAAAATTCTGAGGTGCAGAGGGATCTAGGTGTTCTAGTGCAGGAGTCACAAAAAGTTAGTATGCAGGTACAGCAAGTAATAAAGAAGGCTAATGGAATGTTATCCTTTATTACAAAAGGAATTGAAAATAAAAGTATTATACAGGGCATTGGTGAGGTCACATCTTGAATACTGTGTGCAGTTTTGGTCTCCTGATTTAAGGAATGATGTAAATGCATTGGAAACAGTTCAGAGGGAGTTTACTAGATTGGTACCTGGAATGAGCGAGTTGTCTTATGAGGAAAGGTTGGACAGACTGGGCTTGCTTTCACTGGAGTTTAGAAGTTGATTGAAGTTTATAGATCCTGAACAGTCTTAACAAGTTGGATATGGAGAGGATGTTTCCTTTTGTGGGCGAGTCCAGAACTAGGGGGCACTTTTAAAATTAGGGGACGCTCTTTTAGGACAGAGATGAGGAGAAATTTTTTCTCTGAGGGTTGTGCAACTTTGGAACTCTGCCTTAGGTGGTGGAGGCAGGGTCATTAAATATTTTTAAGGTGGAGGTAGATGGATTCTAGGTAGGCAAGGGAATCGAGGGGTATCGAGGGTAGATGGGAGTGTGGAATTCGAAACACAGAGAGATCAGCCATGATCTTATTGAATGGCGGAGCAGGCTCGAGGGGCCAAATGGCCTACCTCTGCTCCTAATTCATATGTTCGTATATTCAAGAAGAGCCAGCTGACTGCACCTCATGGTTTCTGCACAAGGTCGCTCAGTTCCCTGCTGAGTGCATAGGCAATTGGCAGCATGAAAAAGACACCAGCAGCGAGGAATGCACTTAGCCCCACCCCACTATCAGGTAAATGAGGTGGGAGCAGCCAGCTTGCATGCTGCCCACCTCCAATGGAACCAGTGAGGTTAGGACATGAATCATGACCCGTTCCCTCCCCCACACAAGAACGGGGCAGACAGATTTTTAGCCCTTTAGGTTTTAAAGATTTGTGACAAGATTGAAAGCATTTGGATATGAAGCTGCCAAATTAAATCATGTAGAAATAACTACGTTTTAAATTATTCATGGTAACACTGTAGACAGCTGTCCCAAATGACCAACAATTAGAAACATTCCCTTTTTGGCATTCAAACAGTCTATAACTCTTGTCTAATTTATTCTCAAATGTGCACTGATGAACTTATATTCAAGGACCTTAAAGGAGAATTAAGCTCTAATAGTGAAGACATTAGTTTTATTGCTTTAGTCAGTCTTTTCTCCTTTTTATTAACATATTTCTCATCCATTTCTTAATCTTGTCAGAACATTTTGTGGTGACTTAATTATACTACAGGGATTTCCACATCATCTTGATTTCTGCCAATCTGTACTGCAGGATATTTGTATAGATCTTTTTTGACATATCATCTATTTATACTCTAAATAAATGCTAATGTATTGCAGAAAACGTGGGGCTAGATTTTACCAACCCGCAGTGGGGGTAGGCCATAAAATGGTGTGGGAAGGCAGGGATGGAGTGTCCTTTGTCTTCCCGCCGCCAGCTATTTTGCCAGCAGCAGGGGAGTTGAGGACAGCCCTCCCACCCAGAGGCCAATTGAGCCACTTAAGTGGCCAATTAAGAGCCTCTTCCCGCCGCCACTGGCATTTTACCAGTGGCAGGAGGGCCCTCCACCGCATGGGGAGACCAACAGGTCAGTCCTGGCAGCCTCCCTCGAGCTCATGGGGGAGTGGGGAAGCTCCTCATAATCAGGTACTCTTTGGCCCCTTTAAGGGGACTCCCAGCGACAATGGCATCACCTGTGGCAACGGCGCCACCTGCCTCCCCCAAACCCCCACCACATCCTTTGCCAGGGTCTGCCTGACTGGCCCCGATGCCCCCACTTACATGGTTGGGAGGCCTTTAAGAGGGATATCAGTCGCAACAGCAACCAATTAGTTGCCTGAGCCCCATTAAATGCAGCTATGGGTCCCACAAATGGCCAAGGCAGGGTCGCCTCGGGCTTACCGGAGCGTCACTGGGATATCTGCCACAAGAATAAAATTCAACCGGTGTTATCATATTTTGAAAGGTTTGACGGGCCTGGAAGTGAAATATGACCTGTGAAATTCAGACAGAAAAAGACAACTGACAAAAAATTTTGCACAGCAATAAGATTTCAAGGGTTCAAAAAGAGACCATAAATGTAAAAACAGAGAGTGGCTGCAACCCAATGACAATCATAAGAACACAAGAAACACGAGCAGGAATAGGCCGCTCGGCCCCCTGAGCCTGCTCTGCCATTCAATAAGATCATAGCTGATCTGATTGTGGCCTTAACTCCACTTTCCTGCCTGCCCCCCATAACCCCCCGACTCCCTTGTAGATCAAAAATCTGGTTAACTCAGCCTTGAATATATTCAGTGACTCAGCCTCCACTGCTCTCTGGGGAAGAAAATTCCAAAGATTAACGACTGAGAGAAGAAATTACTCATCTCCATCTTAAAAGGAAGATCCCTTGTTTTGAAACTCTGCCCCCAGTTTTAGATTCCCCCATCAGGGGAAAAATCTCAGCATCTAACCTGTCAAGCCCCCTCAGAATCTTATGTTTCTAAAGCATCACCTCTCATTCTTCTAAACTCCAATGAGTATAGGCCCATCTGCACAAACTTTCCTCAGAAGACAACCCTTTCATCCCAGGGATCAGCCTAGTGAAACTTCTCTGAACTGCTTCCATTCCAAGGATATCCCTCCTTATGTAAGGAGACCAAAACGACACAGTACTCTAGGTGCAGTCTCACCTATGCGCTGTACAGCTGTAGCAAGACCTCTCACTTTTATATTCCATCTCCCTTGCAATAAATGCCAACATTCCATTTGCCTTTCTAATTATTTACTGTACCTGCATGCTAACTTTTTGTGATTCATGTACAAGGACACCCAGATCCCTCTGTACTGCAGCATTCCGCAGTATCGCTCCATGTAAATAACATTCCGCTTTTCTATTCTTCCTGCCAAAGTGGACAACCTCACATTTTCCCACATTATACTCCATCTGCCAAATTTTTGCCCACTCACTTAACCTAACTGTATCCCTTTACAGACTCTGTGTCCTCCTCACAACTTGCTTTCCCACTTATCTTTGATTCATCTGCAAAAGTAGCTACAATACACTTACATAATATGCTTAGGAGTGAGAATCAAAAACCACATGTTGAACCTGGATTCACTTTGTTTTCAGCTTCCTTAGTGTTAAAGAATGTGTGTTTTCTTTACATTTTTTGATCGAGTTTCCCTCCTTACCTGAAGGTACTACCATAAAATTCAGAGGTGTCAATGGTTCATAGGTAACTTACCAAAATGGTCATCAAGGCCAAGCAAATTCACTTCAAGCCTTGATGCTGCCTCGCCTGATCTCTACTTAATGCACTTTTTCCAGCAGGCATCACTGCACATCAGTCAGGTTCAGAAATAGTGGCTTATCTTTCACATCTGTAGCCCACAGTGCTGAGTGAACTGCAGTGTCCGATAACTGCCTTGGCTAAAACTTGGGGTATAAAGTCCTATTTTTGGGTGCGAGGATTGTGATTCATGACTTGCCTGCACCCATTCCCGTTGAAGCAGCAGCATGCAAACTTTGCGCTGCCTTCTCATTACAATGATTTCAGTGTGCTGTCCAGCATGGCCCACGCTGCTGGCTGGCTACAAGCTCAACAGGGGCCTAACAACCTGTGAGGCTAGCACATGTTCCAACTAGCCTCCAGCTCTTAAAGGCAGTTTGTCACCTTAAAGGGAAGCTGCACTGAATAATAGGAGGCTGATGCTGAAATCCATTGCTGCAATTCTGAAGAGGGAAATGGAAAACCAGGGCAGAGAGAGGGCTCCCAAGTTTACAATACGGCATTGGAAGCCTTTGTCATGGACATGGGCAGGACAGAAGCCACTTTCCTTGGGAAGGTCCAGGAGGCTCTCAAGGACCATCCTCAGAAGGGAAAGTGAGCTGGTGGAAAGGCGAGTCAATGCCTAGAGTCTAGCCCCATGGACCTGGCAGCAACACCACAAGAAATTTAATAATCTCACGTGTGTGGCCAAGGTCAGTGAATACATCTTCACATGGCATTTCATACTCAATCACCAGCCTCTCAAGCTAGTCAACACATCACATTCCCATTACTGACCAATCAACGGTCACAAGCACTCAGGACACATGCTGTCATTCACATCCTCAGCCTCACCCTCATACACTTTCCAATGATGACAGCCTCAACACACCTCTCGCAGCTTTCACATACATCCAGCTATTCAGCAATGGCAAGCACATCCCCCAACCTAAGCATAGTGCAACACATTCACTGACATTTTGCCCTCTGTCTTGCAGGACAAGGTTCCCATAGCAGAAGCAGCAGAGAATTGACAGGGAACAGGCTGGTCTGCATCCACTGAGTCCAGTGGAAGAGATGGTGCATCACATCATGGGGCCAGCTGTGACAGAGCCATTTATTTTCTTGAAATGCAAATGTTGCTGGCAAGGCCAGCATTTATTGCCCATCTATAACTGTCTTTGAAAAGGTGGTGAGTCACTTCTTGAAACATTGCAGTCCATTTGGTATAGGTACACCTAAAAGTGCTGTTAGGAAGGGAGTTCCAGGGTTTTGACCCAGCGGCAATGAAGGAACAGCAACATAGTTCCAAGTCAGAAAGGTGTGTGACTTGGAGGGGGACTTGCAGGTGTTGGTGTTCCCAAGCTTCTGCTGCCCTTGGTCTAGTAGGTAGAGGTCATGGGTTTGGAAGGTGCTGGTGAAGGAGCCTTGGTGAGTTGCTGCAGTGCATTTTGTAAAATGTTCACACTGCTGCCATTGTGCATCGGTGGTGGAGGGAGTGAATGTTTAAGGTGGTGGATGGGGTGCCAATCAAGCGGACTGCTTTGTCCTTGATGGTGTCGAGCTTCTTCAGTGTTGTTGGAGCTGCATTCATTCAGGCAAGTGGAGGGTATTCCATCACACTCCTAACTTGTGTCTTGGAAATGGTGGACAGGCACTGGGAAGTGAGAAGGTGAATTACTTGCCGCAGGACACCCAGCCTTTGACCAGCTCCTGTAAGCACAGTATTTATATGGCTGGTCCAGTTAAGTTTCTAATCAATGGTAACCCCCAGGATGTTGAAGTGGGGGAATTCAGTGATAGTAATGCTGTTGAACATCAAGGGGAGATGGATAGATTCTCTCTCATTACTTGCTACTTATCAGCCCAAGCTAAAAGGTTGGCCAGGTCTTGCTTCATATGGGTACACATTGCCCGAGTAACTGAGAAGTTGTGAATGATGCTGAACACTGTGCACTCATCAGCAAACATCCCTACTTCTGACCTTCTGATGGAGAGAAGGTCATTGACGAAACAGGTAAAGATGGTTGGGCCTAGGAGACTATCCTGAGAAACTCCTGCAGCAATGTCCTGGGGCTGAGATGATTGGCCTCCAACAATCGCAACCATCTTTCTTTGTGCTAGGTCTAACTCCAACCAGGAGTTTTTTCCCAATTCCCACTGACTTCAATTTTGCTGGGGGAACCTTGATGCCAAGGGCAGTCACTCTCACCTTGCCGACCGCATCCAGTGTCACTGAGTTCATTCCAGATGACAACATATTACTGCCCTGCCCCTTCACAACTCCCTCCTCACCCTCATCCTGCAATCCTCTTACTTAAATTCTGGAATAGCTCCTACAGAATGGAAGGTAGCAAATGTAACCCCACTATTTAAGAAAGGAGGGAAGAAAGAAAACTGGGAACTACAGACTCCTTAGCCTGACATCAGTTGCTGCAGTATATCTTGTAGAACGTAGATGGTACACACTACTGCCAATGTGCATCGGTGGTAGAGGGCGTGAATGTTTACGGTGATGGATAGGGTGCCAAACGGGCTTTGTCCTAGATGGTGTCAAGCTTCTTGAGTATTGTAGGAGCTGCATTCATCCAGGCAAGTGCAGAGTATTCCATCACACTCCTGACTTGTGTCTTGTAATGGTGACCAGGCATCTATTATAAAGAATGTGATAACTGGACAATTAGAAAATAATGATAGGATTGGGCAGAGTCAACATAGATTTATGAAAGGGAAATCACATTTGACAAACCTGTTAAAGTTATTTTGAGGATGTAACAAGCAGAATGGATAAAGGGGAACCTGTGCATGTGGTGCACTTGGATTTTCAGAAGGCTTTCGATAAGGTCCCACACAGGTTAGTCTTCGTCTGAAACATGAGGCGACGAAGTTGAGGCATCAGTGGGAGTGTAAAATCTCCAACCTACTAATCTACTTTCAAGCACCACCTACTCCTCATGTCAGAGTCTGCAGTTCACACATTGGACTTATCAGCTATCTCAGAACCCATCAAATTGCATTGGAAGCAAATTATCCTCGATCCCAAGAGACTTCCTAAGACAACGACAGTGGGGTAGCCTTTGCCCCCGGCCAGCCAGCCTCTTGTTCTCTGTGGATGGCCAAAGATGGTGGGTACAGCTGGCTGTCGGAGGATAAATGCCTCATGCCAGGATAACAGGCGTTCACCAACATGGTGTACTGGGAGTGGTTGCACAACAACTGCACGTTTTTAAAGAATGCAGCCCTTGCAGTTCCTGTAGTTCTCCTGTTGTCATGGGGGGTGGGGCCCCCACAGAGCCATGCGCCTGCAGTCAATGGCACTCTGGGAGTGATCAGCACAGGCGTTCATTGGACACACGCAAAGTTCCTCAAGCTGTTAATCAGTCAAAATGGCTGTTTGACATCATGACAACACCATTCCTGATGCATGGCACGCTTGGGCTAGCACTCTTCCCAGCATGGGGCACCGTGCAGAAAGTGGCCAGAAGCACGGGTGGAGCCATTTTCTTGCTTCGGGGCTTTCTTAGCACTGGCACGAGTGGTGCTACAGAGCCCAATTTCATGCCCATCGTTTGCATCATATCGACAGCAATATTACAAACTGAACTAACACAAATGTATCAGGAACACTAAAGCGTTACCAAGGAAACAATCATTCCCTATTTCTACAGTGTAGAAAGGTTTAAAGTGATAAAGAGTGCATTTTCTATTCATTTCCTGCTAGTTGTAAAATAGCAGATGGATCTCCTAAAATTGAAAAATCCAGGGCTATATTTGCTAGAAACTGATATTTTGTTGCCCATTCTTGCAGAGTTTGAATTAGCGATAAATTGTGGAGTGTGCCTCCTTTATATAGAGGATGCTGAAAAAATGTTGGTAGATTACATGCCAGTAATCCAATTAAGGATTCAGTAGATATGCAGATATTACAAGGGTGAAGCTTGAGCAGTTTTCTCTTCAGCCTAACCTGGTAATGTATGGCCAGATCCGGTCTTTGTTATGTTATACAACGTGGGGCCATTTTTTAAAATTCAAATTACTCAGCATAATGTAGATCCCATAGAATGCTAAATTATTCTGGACGATGAGTTAGAGAAATTTACCATCCTCCACAAATCTTTTGTCAAAATTAATGCATTTCCTTATTTAATGTCCTATCCTGTAAGTCGACAGTATGTGCAGTAACTATTACACATACTTGGATATTTTCTGTGAGCCCAGAGAAAAAATGTTTCTTTATCTGTCTAAACACTAATGTACTGATTTTTTTTTTTTGCAAGAAAAGAGAAATAGAATGGAAGCAGACATATTTAGTAAATACTGAAATGCCACACTTCTTACTTCTAACTGCACAGTACAATGAATAAGATGACTGGGGCATGTTCCATTCATTTTTTCCCGCAATATAGCCACAATTCCCAAAATTAACAAATAGTTTATTTTATTGAAGGTTTCAGAGTCAGAAATTATTGCAAAAAATGAAAACCACATAAATGTACACTGAGAACCTAGTACAGTTAGTGTTCAGCTTAGATACCTGTGGAAACGTGTATTCAGTCAGCAATGTCGCGCCAGCTAATTATACATTAGAATGCACCTAATTATATAGAAATGAAAGAATTTGTGGAATCGAGAACCAAAAATTATTATATTTTTTACTGCTGATTTTAAATGTAGGTGTAAATAAGTGGTTCCATTCAGACCACAGCTCTAATTATCTGCTCTATCAATCCTGCTGCACCTAGTTTACACCCAGGAAATCTACGTAAGAATTTCAGATGAGATGTTAAACAGTGGCTCCGCCTACCCTCTCAGGTGGATGTAAAAGATTCCTTGGCACTATTTGAAGAACAGCATGCGAGTTCACCCGAATGTCCTGGGCAATATTTATCCCTCAACCAACATCACTAAAAAACAGATTAGCTGGTCAGTATCTAATTGCTCTCTGCAAATTGGCTACCGTGTTTCCTACATCACACCAGTGTCTACACTTCAAAAGTACTTATTTGGCTGTGAAGCTCTTCGGGACATCCGGAGGCCGTGAAAAGCTCGATATGAATGCAACTTCTTCCTCTCATTCTTTATGTTTAGTGCCAAATATGGATAACAAATATATAAATATATATTATATATACATATAAAAGTAGCTCCATCACTGGTGGAACTCACTCAGTTATGTTCTTTCATCATTTCATTCTTGCTGCTGTTCCACTGATACATGTCCATTGACTTACTGTGGACACTTTTTGATTTAACAGCTGCTACAGCATTCAGAAGAGCACATTACCACATGGTAGATTTAGTGCCTTCAGGATCAGATTACACTATGGGATGGGATAGATGAGCTAATACATCCCATTACATCCAAGGCAATCAGTGGCAAATCAAAACCAAATCCAAGCTGCTGAAGCAGTACAATAAGAAATACAGAATGAACACCTCAGTTTGCATTATATACTTAGAGATAGTAAAATAGATTTTGCTCTTCATTGCACCTGAGAAATCGATGCTTGCAGTGAAGGTGAATAAGGAGCTTTATCAATGACTGTGGCTGAGCCAATGCCTGTACTAGGTGCAGGCCCAGTATTCCTATGAAGTAATGAGGTGGAAGGAGTATCCCATCAAAAGTTCCATGCCAAGATATTTGCCTGATACAGTATCTTTCTATTTGTAGGAGCCCTCAATTTCCATCCCTTTCTAATAGAGATTTCTCATCTTTAAAATATGCTCAAATCCATCCGAAGAGATTGCAGTCCTTTCTCCGCCTCTATACCACAAAGATTCATCTCATCTATCATTCACAACACAAAGGAGCAATCTACAAACTGGAGCTTAGAACTAATGCTTTCTAATGCATCACCAGCAATCATTTATTGATATTATTAATAAGAATTATGTTTTTAAAGCTTAACAAATATGTCAAGGACACTATGTAGTAAAAGGGAATGTTGCAGAGGCTTCTGCCTGTGAAGAACGATACAGCCGTCTACCTCTCAGTCACATTGACAGCACACTTAGGAAACTGCCCAGTGGAAAAATTTGAACTGTTACCTCACTGCATAAACTTATTCATGTAACAGAATCATCAAATTTTTAAAGCACTTAATTTCCCTGGCACTCATAACAGCAAACCCCTTTTAATTTCTGGAGTTATTTTTTCTGTATTGCCTCCATTTTGCTCTTTGTTCCGCTATTTGTAGAAATAGTCCCTGAAACTGCACAAACCATCTGTTGCACTTTGCCCTTTCGCTTAGCTTCCATTCACAAGTGCTCTTTATGAACACTGCAGCCTTTGTCTCAAGTAACATTGAGATCAATAGTGGGAACATGCTGGATGGGTCAGAATTTACAGCATGATTACTTTGCTCCCAGGGCTAATGGCACAAGGTGAAAGGAAAGCTTACTGCCATCCTGAAATGAAGCACATAAAAGACTTGCTGGTGGCTACAGACCATCACAACAAGCACTGAACATCACTATGTTTTTATCCAAAGACTGCAGCTCATCATATTTACACAACATTAAGCTTATTTGGAGTAATCAAGTGTTACAGTGTAATATGCAAATTTGAAACAAAGTAACAATGCTCTATTACATTGTTTTCATTACTCTTACTAATTATTGCCTACAATCATCTAGAGGCTTGTAGTAAATGCAATGACCAGTATAGGGCTGTATAGACCAGGAAGGTCCAATCCAATTCCTGCTGTGTTGATCACAGTCAGGGCAGCAGTCGAGGCTCTACAACAGACCTCAGTGTCTTTGCGCTCAGGAGAACAGTAGTCAGTCAGGATTCCCCCTTTCCCCCTCCTGATTCTCATCCAGTGACTTCTGCTGGATACCGCAAGTGCGTGGCTGTCAGTGGAGCAGAGAATTGGTCAGCGGCGATGTCCTTCGTAGTCAAACGCCCTGCTGAAAGGCACAGTCCAGACTCACAGTTAAGCAAGGTGTCAGAGGGCTGCTGGCACCACAGAACCATAATTACTACAAGAGTCAGCAGAAAACAAATCACAAAGAAATAAAAACTTGAAGCAATGAAAATAAATTATTTATAATCATCATCCCAGAAGTACCATTCTGAAGTAACAAGTAGGCAGCAGAGTTGTTAAAGGGTTCAGATGACACCATAACCACAAGAGCAAAGAACAATAGGCCTACAGTCATGATGTAAAATGTTAAGAAGGTACACTGCTGCTTATTCACACTACGATATAGGTACAACCATTTCCTTTGGTGGGAGGGAACAGGGTGAACAATTATTGGTAAGGATTTTCCCATAGGGTTTCCGAATGGGAAGCACGGTCCAGTTTGAGGGCTGGGCCTCATTAGCAAAGTTCAGTCAGGCAGCAAGCAGAAAACAAATACCCTGCTGCAGCCTGTCAGCAATATAGGGCAGCATGGCCAGCCTCCGGGCCCAGGAAAAGTTAGTGTGGGTGGAGTGGAAATCTGTTCTCTGATGTGACAGTGGCCCAGGATGTTTTTGCAGAGCCTAGCAGCACCTCTGTTCCTCCCAGCCCCACAAAAATACTTACCTTCTAAGTTCCTCTTCAGATTGACCAAGATGCCAAACCTGTGCATGTCATATGCTCCACCTAATTAAGTCCTAATTGGAAATCCAGGGCCGATGTATGTCAGAAAACTCTGATTTGCACACTAAAGGGCCTGCCATCTGACTCAAACGGGCACTCCCTCGATAAGCTTGTGGGAATATCACAACCGTCACCCGGTTAGTATTTGCAGGTGCTGCTACCTTGGCTGGGATTTTACAGCCCCCTGGGAGCAGGCGAGGAGGCAGGGGTGGGGGGGGGGGGAAACTATAAATCGAGTGGGAGGCAGGGAGTGCTATGCCCCTCGTCTACCCACCCCCACTGCTATTTCACCAGTGGCAGGGGAGGTGGCAAGCAGCCCGCCCACCCTTAGGCCAATTGAGGCCCTTAAATGTATAATTAATGGCCACTGAAGGGCCTCTTCCTGCCACCACTGGTATTATAGCAGTGGCGGACAGCCACTTCACCACTTGAGCAGGCTGCCCAGTAATACTTGGCAGCCTAACAGGCTGAGGGGGGTAGCCTTCCTGATCGGCACCCTGTGCCTCATGGACGGTACTCACAGCAGCACGGACTGCCCCGGATAAAACTAACCTCCCTGACCTGCTCTATGATTCACCCCACCCCAGCGCCCAGCTGATTGTCCCCGGCGAGGCCCAACCCCTACTTACCTCTATGAAGGACGATGTCCATCTTTCCTCTTCTTGCTGGGTCCAGTCCCAGCAGTGGCCACTGCTCCCGGTGGCACTGCTGGGACTGAAGAGCTGCCAGCCCTTTAATTGGTCCACAGCTCTTGGAGGTGGGACTTCCTATCTCAGAGGGGCAGAAATCTCGACTACTTCCAATTAATGGCGTGGGCCATGCAAAATAGCAGCATTGCTTCCAGTTCTGGCAGAGGCAGGCTTACCCCTGACTTTCCAGCAGGTGGGCGGGGCTACCGTCTCCTTGTGAAATTCCAGCCCTTATTTCCACTGGGCCGGAGGCCTCAAGATCTCTGTAACAGATTGCTTAGTGATCATTTGTTGTAGGGTACAGAAGTGTAATGGTTATATTACAGGTTTAGTAATCCAGAGGCCTGGACTAATATTCTCGGGAACATGAGTTCCAATCTCACCACAGAGGACAAAGGATCGGCACAACATTGTGGGCCGAAGGGCCTGTTCTGTGCTGTATGTTCTATGTTCTATGTTCTATGTTCTATGTTCATAGCAGTTTGAGAATTTGAATGCAATTAAAAACAAATCTGGAAATAAAAGGCTTGTATCAGTAAATGTGACCATGAAACTGTTGGATTGTCATAAGTACCCAACTACTTCACTAATAGCAAATAGAGAAGGAAATTTTAGCCCGTCTGTGACTCCAGCACCATTGACTCTTAACTGGTCTCTGAAGTGGACAAGCGAGCCACTCCATTAAAAAAAGATTTGATTTATCATCATGCCTTTCATGACATTAGGATGCCCTAAAGCACTTTACAGCCAATGAATTACACTTAAATGCAATATTGTTGTAAATTTAGGAAACCACTAGAAAGCAGCCTACCATCACCTTCTTAAGCCATTTTGAGACGGGTAATAAAGGCTGGCCTGGCTAGCAATGCCTACATCCTGAGAATGAACAAAATAAAAGTAACATGTAATGTGATAAGTTATGTTGGGTAGTCAGAGAGTGGGATGGGATTTCCTCAGTACATGGATTTTAGCATTTGGTTGAATGAATAACACCCTTAAATTTATTTAAAACATAAACACCATTTTCCTTTGATGTCACAAGTTTGCTAGTGGCATCTAAGAAGATGAAAGTCGCACAGCTGTAGGTTTCAAGGTGTAACAGCTGTTGATGACATGTGACATGCAGAATAATCACTTCACATAACTGCAGCTATGATTATACCATGTGTTTCAGCAGATCACGATGGAATAACAATAGGCTATTGTTTTCTTTTTACACAGACTGATGGCCCTAGTAAAACCTCAAAGATATTTTTCGTCATAATGTATTGAAGTTTTGTTTTGTTGGTAGAGTAAAAAGCCTATTATCTTACAATGGTTGAGAAAAGTAGTATAATCCTGGCCTCCCTTCAGCTAGCCATGTTCAACATCCCTTTCTATTCCCATTCTGACCTCTGACACTTCCAACTAAGCTGAATGCAATTTTCAGGACTGGTGGCTCATCTTTCCCATGGATACTCTGCAGCCCTCTGATCTGCACATTGGCTTTCACAACTTTCAACTCTCCTATTTTTGTAGAATCAGCAGGGTTTGGAGCTATACTATAAGAAATAGGAGTAGGAGTAGACCATATGGCCCCGGGAGCCTGCTCTGCCATTCAACACCATCAATATGTACTGTAGGATTTTGGGGATTGGGGGCACGAAGGCAGCTGATATTTTGGATGTGGCTCCTTTGTCAGAACCTAGTTTTTCTGGGGATCTGCACATTGGGTGGAGGTCTTCTTAGTTGCCAGCAGACCTACTACATGCTTCTTTTTCGTAATTCCATATTTCCAGCATTTGTTAGTTTCTTCCTTTTAATTTGTCCCATTTCCTCCCTTTTTTGTGCAGATCTCTATTTAAGCATCTTCGGCCATTTAACCTTTTAGGGATTACTTTTAATTTGTAGCCCTCTTGGCAGGGACACAAATCAGAAACTTGGATTCAGGGATTGATTTGTGCATTTAATTTCCTGACCTGTGCTTCTGACATGCATGCCTTTTTATTGCTCTGCTGTGATGACCTTTGCATAGAATCCACCAATTTTCACCTCTTACCAGTTTAAAAAAAATAATAGTGATCAGTGGCCATTCAAGTCATTATCTCTCATCTTGAGGGGAATTTTATGCCAGCGGCGGTGGGTGTCTCTATGTTGGGCAAAACTAACACAGAGATCCCAGCGTCACCTCTTTTCCGGAAGGCCTGCCGAATCTAGGGCCAATCAGGCACTTAAGTGGACAATGGCGGGCCTTCCGTAGGATTTAGGACCCCGTCGCCAGAAGTCCCTCAGGGGCAACCCTCCTTCCCGATGTTAGGTCCCTTGTTCAGGCACTAAGTGCCTTTGAACGAGGGACCACACCGACCCCCACCCCGGAGCCGGGAAGCAACCCGCACGGATTTTCCTACCATGCTCCCTGTGCAGCGACAGGGCCACCCCACACATGGGTAATTGCAGCTGCGGCAGGAAAAGGCCTTTAATTGGGGATTAATTGCCCATTCACAGGCCTACCCGCACTGGAATAAAATTCAGGAGAGGCAGGATGATGGCAAACCACCTCCCTTCAGGGGGAGAGCTTAAAATTCCACCCCTTGTATCCAGAATCACTACCCCAGTTCTTCACTTCTAACTGTTGTTTGTTTCCCTTCCCCCAACCTTGATTCACAAAGCAGCTTTCACTTATCTTCCAGTTTCCATTTCTAACAAATGGTCTTAACTCTAAATTCTACCCTGTGCTTTCTATTTACAAATGCTGAAGAATTTGCTATGAATTTCCAGCATTTATTATGCATGCCCTTTTTCTGAGTTTACTGCAACAATGGCATACAGTATACATCACATTTGTGATACTGGCCATAAGTCATTTGCAACTTAAAAAATTATCTGCTCAACCTATTTGTGAGATATAAATTGTGTTATCTGTATACCTTTTAATGCTCAAAGTCTGGGCTGTCAACATTGGGGATTAGAACGCCTTTTCATTTGGGTCAGTAACTATAAACAGTAAACTTGTATATCCCTTGAAAAAAAACACCAGAGAGGATGCTTTAATAGTATTCTTCCTTTACTCACTCCTTTCCTGAAGGTAGAGACTTACGCTGGGGATATAGAGTTCCACAGTGCATGTGACGCCTGTTACCTTGCTAAAGTGGCTGGACTTCACACCCAAACTTCCAGCAGGGATTACTGGATAGCAAAAAGGCATGTTATTGCTAGCCAACTTTAAGCCCAGAAACAACAGGGCCAAGTTATAGTGTCCCACTGCCAACTCAGATTTATGAGACTAAAAAGATTAATTTTGCTGTTTGACGATACTGTGATAATGATATATTTGTCAAGTTTATTTTTCATTTCTCCATCTAGATGAATCTGATTGGAATGGGAGAAAAACTTAATACAATATCCTTTAGTTACTGAGGAACAGGCGTACACAGTTCAGCCCCTCTAGCCTTTTGCACCATTCAATTGGATCATGGCTTTTTTTTAAACTCATTCATGGGAAGTGGGTGTCTCTGGCAAGGGTAGCATTTATTGCCCATCCTAATTGCCTTTGAGAAGATGGTGGTGAGCCACCTTCTTGAATACAACAGAGTATAGCTGGTTAGACCATTCTTGAGGGAAGCTAAGAGTCAACCACGTTGCTGTGGGTCTGGAGTCACACATAGGCCAGACCAGGGAAGGAAAGCAGATTTCCTTCCCAAGAGGAAAATAGTAAACGAAATGGGTTTTTATGATAGACCAGTGTTTCATGGTCACCATTACTGGTAGTAGCTTTTTATGGCAGATTTATTTAATTAATTGTATTTTAAATTCCCCAGCTGCTATTGTGGGATTAAAACTCATGGCTGAATTATACCTCAACTCTATTTAAATACCTTCATTCTATATCCCTTTATACCCTAGCCTAACAAATATCTATCAATCTATCTTGAAAATTTCAATTGACTCAGTGTCCACAACATTTTGGGAGAACGAGTTCCAGATTTCTACTACCCTTTGTATAAAAAAGTGTTTCCTGACTTCACTCCTAAATGGCTTAGCTCTAATTTTAAGATTATGCCCTCATGTTCTGGATTCTCTGACCAGAGGAAATAGTTTTCTGTATTTCCTATCAAGTGCCTTCATTATTTTAAACACCTCACTCATGATTCTAAACGCAAGAGGATACAAGCCATGTTTATGCAACCCACCATCAAAATTTAAGTCCTGGTATCATTCTGGTGAATGTGGGCAGTATCCGTTCTGAGGCCAATGTATCTTTCCTGCGGTTCAGTGCCCAAAACTGAATCCAGTTCTCCAAATCACCAAAGCTTTGTACAACTCAAGCATAACTTCCTCACTTCTGTATTCCAGCCCCTTTGAGATGAAGGCCAACATTCCACTAACCTTTTTGATTGTTTTTGGTACTGCATGCTAGCTTTTGGTGATTTGTGTACACAATCACCCAAATCCATTTCTCCTCCACAGTTCCGAGTCTATCATCACTAAAAAAGTCTCTGACTTGATACTGTCAGTTCCAAGGTAGACGAATTCTCCTTTCCCCGCATGTAACTCCTACTGCAATAGTTTTGCTCGCTCACTTAGTCTAGCTATGTCCCTTTATAACTTCCACTCCCATACATAAAATTTTCTGTGCCTCCAAACTGTCATCTGCAAACTTTATATGCAACTCTCTAATCCTTCATCCAAGTCATGAACATTTATGGTCAAAAAGCTGAGGCCTCGGTACAGACCTCTGGGGAACATCACTTGTCACAACCCACCAATCAGAGAACAAACTCTAAGTTACTCTCCATCTGCTACCTCTCAACCATATACTGACGCAAGTCAAAAGGTTACCTTCAACTCGACATGCTCTCATCTTTGCTAATAATCCCTCACGCAGAATCTAGAAATCCATCTAGAAATCCATATAGATATCGAGAAACGCTCCTTTATCATCCTAGTGACCTCCTCAGAAATGTCAAAAAGATTAGTCAAATATGATCTACCTTCACAAATTCATGCCGACTCTGATCAACTAATAGTTGTCCAAGTGCTCAGTCACTTGGTCTCTGATGATCAATGTTCCGTGGAGAGCTGGCACGGACTCAACGGGCCAAATGGCCTCCTTCTGTGCCGTAAATGACACTATGACTCTATAACTTCCCCACAATTAATGTTCAACTGACAGGTCTGTAGTGATCTTGGCTTTTCCTTCCCTCGCTCCTTAAGTAATGAAGTGACACTTGCAACTTTCCAATCTGAAGGCACAATTCCTGAGCCTTGAATTTGGAGAATTATGAAAAATGCATCTGTAATTTCCTCACTTATTTATTTCAATAGCCTAGGGATGCTTCATGTATTAATTGCTTAATTTATCACCTCAACAACTCTACAACTATCACCACCAATGACAGATTTGTAACCATTAGCACTTGATCTTAATATTATGCAGCTTAAAAGTTCTCTTGGAGGCATCCCAAGTTTGCAAAGCCAGAATTTGTAATTGTAACACTTTTTTTTTCACAATGCAAGTGGATATAGCTTGATAATTTCACACACCACACTTATGATGAAATACTAATGACAATGCTGTGCCAGATTAGATATAAACTGAGATGTTCAAATACTCTACAGGACAAAATTCTTTCTGTGCTGTGGAAGTCTCGAGTCATAGAGTTATACAGCACAGAAACATGCCCTTCAGCCCATCATGTCCGTGCCGGCCATCAAACCTATTCTAATCCCATTTTCCAGCACTTGACCCGTAGCCTTGTATGCTATGGTGTTTCAACTGATCATCTAAATACTTCTTAAATGTTGTGAGGGTTCCTGCCTCTACCATCTCTTCAGGCAGTGTGTTCCAGATTCCAACCACCCTCTGGGTGAAAAAATCTTGCCTCAAATCTCCTCTAAACCTCCTGCCCCTTACCTTAAATCTGTGCCCCCTGGTTATTGACACCTCTGCTAAGGGAAAAAGTTTCTTCCTAATTACCCTATCAATACCCCTCATGATTTTGCATACCTCATATCAAGTCCCCCCTCAGCCTTCTCTACTCTAAGGTAAACAACCCTAGCCTTTCCAGTCTCTCTTCATAGCTGAAATGCTCCAGCCCAGGCAACATCCTGGTGAATCTCCTCTGCACTCTTTCCAGTGCAATCACACCCTTCCTACAGTGTGGTGACCAGAACTGTACACAGTGCTCCAGCTGTGGCCTAACTAGCATTTTATACAACTCCATCATAACCTCCCTGCTCTTATATTCTATGCCTCGGCTAATAAAGGCATGTAACCCATATGCTTTCCAAACCACCTTATCTACCTGTGCTGCTGCCTTCAGTGATCTATGGACAAGTAGACTAAGGTCCCACTGACCCTCTGTACTTCCTAGGGTCCTACCATCCATTGTATATTCCCTTGCCTTCGTAATCCTCCCAAAATGCATCACCTCACACTTCTCAGGATTAAATTCCATTTGCCACTCCTCTGCCCATCTTACCAGCCCATCTATATCATCCTGTAATCTAAGGCTTTCCTCCTCACTATTTACGACACCACCAATTTTTGTGAACTTACTGATCATACTTCCTATATTCACGTCTAAATCATTAATGTACACTACAAACAGCAAGGGTTCCATCACCAATCCCTGTGGTACACCATTGATCTCAGGCTTCCAATCACAAAAACAACCCTCGACCATCACCATCTGCCTCCTGCCACTAAGCCTATTTGGGATCCAACTTGCCAAATTGCCCTGGATCCCATGGGCTGTTACCTTCTTGACCAATCTCCCATGTGGGACCTTATCAAAAGCCTTACTGATGTCCAGGTAGACTACATCAATTGCTTTACCCTCATCTACATACCCAGTCACCTCCTTGAAAAATGTAATCAAATTAGTTAGAGGACGGCAGGGAAGTCTGGAGAGCAGCAGCATGCGGTTAAGTGATGGAGATAGGATTGGTAAATATTTGCACTTTTGCTTGATTTTCTCAGGGATCAGGAAGCATCTACACAGAACCTTTCTTCAAAAGATTAAATAAGTGGAGTACAGTCTATCATAGAATAAACTGTACATGGTCTTTGAATGGATGAGGATTGATGGGCTGACTGGTTTTAAAAAAAGATTGTTATTGCTGGTGATGTTGAGCTTTATTTCAATGCTCTCGTGATTTTGCAGCCGCAGGATAGCTCGAATCAGTTTATTTTAATTTTGTACTGTGAACATCGCAACATTAGATGAAATAATAATTCAAAAAATGGAAAATTCAACTTTTGCTGCCCAGTCAAAAATTTTAAAAGAAAAAAGGCACCCCACCCCACTCAAAAAATGGTCTGTTCAGTGAATCACTGCACAGATGACAACACTGAGTGTTATTTTGATACAAGATGAGAGATTTTCAACTGAAAGTTTTTCACAGAGAATGGCCAAAAAGAATTTAAGTAGTAGTGTAACTTAATTAATGGCTGAGTCTGCAAAGAAATCAGATTCCATGAAGACTCATAGCAAGTTTGGTTAAAACAGTACTTGGGGTAAATTTTAGTCTTCACCCTATGGGCAGTAATCTGATGGAGTGACGGAGGTGGAGGGGCGACACGATAGAGGTTTACAAAGTTATGAGTGGCATGGAGAGAGTGGATACTCAGAAGCTTTTTCCCAGGGTGGAAGAGTCAGTTACTAGGGGACATAAGTTTAAGGTGCGAGGGGCAAAGTTTAGAGGGGATGTGCAAGGCAAGTTCTTTACACAGAGGGTGGTGAGTGCCTGGAACTTGCTGCCGGGGGAGGTGGGGGAAGCAGGTACAATAGCAACGTTTAAGAGGCATCTTGACAAATACATGAATTGGATTGGAATAGAGGGATACGGTCCCCGGAAGTGCAGAAGGTTTTAGTTTAGACAGGTATCAAGATCGGCACAGGTTTGGAGGGCCGAATGGCCTGTTCCTGTGTTGTACTGTTCTTTGTTCTTTGAGTGGATCAACTGCCCACTGTAGAAGCCACCTAATTTTCATTTCATTGGTTCTATAATGGATGATCCAATCGGACATATGACTGTGACAAGAGAGGAAATTACCCCATTATCTTAAAATGTGTTGGATGAAAAGTACTGCCTCTAACAGAAACAGATAAATAGTATGGGAAAGAAATTTGTTGCGTAGTGCCGCTTCTAGCATGGCATTTTTCATTGATATGCCTGCCCCCAGGGAATCGAGGTAAGTCTGCATAGCACCACTAGAAACACCACTATGCAAACCAATTTCTCCCCCGTGTGTTAAAAATTACTTACATATCCTTGAAGCAGTATTGCTCAACTTACTGTGTGCCAGCTGTGACTAAAGGGTAGCACTCTCGCCTCTGAATCAGAACAACGTGGGCTCAAGTCCCACTCCAGAGACTTGAACAGAAAATCCCGTGCAGTACTGAGGGAGCACTGCACTACTGGAGATGCCTTCTTTCAAATGAGATGATAAACTGAGGTCTTGCCTGCCCTCTCAGGTGGATATAAAAGATGGCACTATTTCAAAGAAAGGCAGGGGCCAATACTTAAGCCTCAACCATCATCACTAAAAAGAAAACAGAATATTTAGTCATTATCAAATTGTTGTTTGTGATACTTTGCTATGCACAAATTGGCTTCCGCATTTTTTTTTTTAAGAGATACAGCACTGAAACAGGCCCTTCGGCCCACCGAGTCTGTGCCGACCAACAACCACCCATTTATACTAACCCTACAGTACTCCCATATTTCCTACCACCTACCTACACTAGGGGCAATTTACAACAGCCAATTTACCTATCACCTGCAAGTCTTTGGCTGTGGGAGGAAACCAGAGCACCCGGCGAAAACCCACGCGGGCACAGGGAGAACTTGCAAACTCTGCACAGGCAGTACCCAGAATCGAACCCGGGTCCCTGGAGCTGTGAGGCCGCAGTGCTAACCACTGCGCCACTGTACCGCCCATTTCCTACATTACAACAAGAACTATACTTCAAAAAGTATTTAATTGGCTGTGACCCTCGTTGGAAGTATAGGTCCAATTTAAAGTGCAAAGTATTTGTACTTACTTCAGATACAGTGATGTGCAAGCAGTCAGAGAAGGAACTTCTGTGGCTGAATCCATTCAGACCTTGCTAAAATAATACTACAGGAAAGGTTATCCAATTCAGCTGATACCAGTGCCTGAGGCCTGTCTGTCAGGTTGCCAAGCACTCTTTCAGTGCCCTCACACAATTCTCCCTGCTCCAAAGCTTTACTGTGAAATTAACTGTGTGATTTACTGTATAAATATAAACCCTAGGAATATTCTCATAAATTCAATGGGATAGTTTACTTTATAACAGCATGACCAATATATCACCTCAGTTTTACAGTTATAAAAGATATGTAATCCATTGAAAAGGTTACATGTTTAGATGTACAGTAAACCCATACTACTGATGAAGAACAGATATCTCCATAATTAATGACAGTGACAGATATAGTTTTGCCAAGAATACCATTCCTGACAGCTTCTAACTCCAAGTTCAGATGAGAACATTTATTTTTATTCATGATTTTCAGCAGCTGTTGGACATTGATTGAAAAATGTAAAGAAACCTCTTTTAATATAGTTGATGGGCAACTAAAACTCTGCAAATACTACAAATCTTCATCAACTTTCTGGTAAAAGTAGCTCTCTGCAGTGATCTACCTTTTATAAAATGAGCATTTGGTTTACTTTAAACAAAACACACAACACAAGAACAGGAGTAGGCAATTCAGTCCCGAGAGCCTGTTCTGTCATTCAATGAGATCATGGCTGATCTGTATCTTAACTCCATTCAACTTCCTCGGCTCCATATGCTTTTATATCCTTTTCTAGCAAAAATCTAGTGATCTTGGATTTAAAATTATTAATTGAGCTAGAATCTATTGCTTTATGGGGCTCAGTTCGATAGTTCTACCAACCTTTGCACAAACAAGTTTTTCCTAACTTCCCCGAACGCCCTGGCTCAGATTTTAAGATTATGTCCCTTGGCCTAGACTCTCTCACCAATGGAAAAAGCATTCTATTTATCTTATCAATTCCTTTCAAAATCCTAAAAACCTCAAGCAATCACTCCTTAACCTTTTATATTCCAGGGAACTGAAGCCCAGTTTATGTAATCGATCCTCATAATTTAACCCTTGGATTGTTTTCTGTGCATTGCATGCACTCATCAACCTCAGCATTGTTCATTTCTGCAGCAAATGCCACAAGTATAAGAAATATAAATTACATTAGATTTTGGAAGTGTTTTGAGAGCAATTTTATTTCACTCTTTATTATATATATTACTTCTTCTTCTTTGGCCGCCTTATCTCAAGAGACAATGGGTAAGCGCCTGGAGGTGGTCAGTGGTTTGTGAAGCAGCACCTGGAGTGGCTATAAAGGCCAATTCTAGAGTGACAGGCTTTTCCACAGGTGCTGCAGAGAAATTTGTTTGTCGGGGCTGTTGCACAGTTGGCTCTCCCCTTGCGCCTCTGTCTTTTTTCCTGCCAACTACTAAGTCTCTTCGACTCGCCACACTTTAGCCCTGTCTTTATGGCTGTCCGCCAGCTCTGGCGAACGCTGGCAACTGACTCCCACGACTTGTGATCAATGTCACAGGATTTCATGTCGCGTTTGCAGACGTCTTTAAAGCGGAGACATGGACGGCCGATGGGTCTGATACCAGTGGCGAGCTCGCTGTACAATGTGTCTTTGGGGATCCTGCCATCTTCCATGCGGCTCACATGGCCAAGCCATCTCAAGCGCCGCTGACTCAGTAGTGTGTATAAGCTGGGGATGTTGGATGCCTCGAGGACTTCTGTGTTGGAGATACGGTCCTGCCACCTGATGCCAAGTATTCTCCGGAGGCAGCGCAGATGGAATGAATTGAGACGTCGCTCTTGGCTGACATACGTTGTCCAGGCCTCGCTGCCATAGAGCAAGGTACTGAGGACACAGGCCTGATACACTCGGACTTTTGTGTTCTGTGTCAGTGCGCCATTTTCCCACACTCTCTTGGCCAGTCTGGACATAGCAGTGGAAGCCTTTCCCATGCGCTTGTTGATTTCTGCATCTAGAGACAGGTTACTGCTGATAGTTGAGCCTAGGTAGGTGAACTCTTGAACCACTTCCAGAGCGTGGTCGCCAATATTGATGGATGGAGCATTTCTGACGTCCTGCCACATGATGTTCGTTTTCTTGAGGCTGATGGTTAGGCCAAATTACTGCAATGCTTAAATCACAATCGTTACAGTGCAGAAGGCGGCCATTTGGCCCATCGTGTCCGCACTGGCTCTCTGAAAGAGCAATTCCCTCAGTTCCATTCCCCCACCTTCTCCCCATAACCCTGCACATTCATCCTTTTCATATAACTGTCCAATTCCCTTTAGAATGCTTCAACTGAACCTGCCTCCATCACTTTCTCAGGCAGCGTATTCCAGACCTTAACCACTCACTGTGTGGAAAAGTTTTTCCTCATGTCACTTTGGCTTCTCTTACCAAATACTTTAAATCTGTGCCCTCTCATTCTCGATCTTTTCACGAGTGGAAACAGTTTCTCTCTAACTGCTCTGTCCAGACCCCCTTATGATTTTGAACACCTCTATCAAATCTCCTCTCAGCCTTTTCTCCAAGGAAAACAGTCCTAACTTCTCCAATCTATCTTCATAACAGAAATTCCTCATCTCTGGAGCCATTCTTGTGAATCTTTTCTGTATTCTCTCCAATTCCCTCACATCTTTCCTCAAGTGTGGCACCCAGGACTAGACACAATACTCCAGCAGAGGCTGAACTACTGTCTTATACAAGTTCAACATAACTTCCTTGCTCTTGTATTCTATGCCCCTATTAATAAAGCCCAGGATATGGTATGCTTTTTTAACCACTCTTTCAACCTGTTCTGCCAACTTCAATGACTGATGCACATATAGACCTAGGTTGCCCTGCTCCTGCACCCACTTTAGAATTATACCCTTTATTTTACATTGACTCTCCATGTCCTTCTGACCAAAATGAATCACTTCACATTTCTCTGCATTGAACTTCATCTGCCACCTGTCTGCTCATTCCACCGAATTGTCTATGTCCTTTGAAGTTCGACACTATCTTCCTCACAGTTGAATGCTCCCAAGTTTCGTATCATCTGCAAACTTGAAATTGCGCCCTATACACCAAGGTCCAAGTCATTAATATATATCAGGAAAAGCAAGGGTCCCAACACTGATCCCTGGGGAACTCCACTACAAATCTTCCTCCAGCCCGAAAAACATCCATTAACCACTACTCTTTGTTTCCTGGCACTCAGCCAATTTCGTATCCATGTTGCTACCATCCTTTTTATTCCATGAGCTACAAGTTTGCTCACAGGTCTGTTGTGTGGCATTGTATCAAATGCCTTTTGAAAGTCCATGTAAACTACATCAACAGCATTGCCCTCATCAACCCTCTCTGTTACCTCCTCAAAAACTCCAGCAAGTTAGTTAAACATGATTTTCCCTTAAGAAATAATCCATGCTGGCTTTCCTTAATTAATTCACATTTGTCCATGTGACTACTGATTTTGTCCCGAATTATTTTTTCTAGAAGTTTCCCCACTACTGAAGTTAAACTGACCGACCTGTAGTTGCTGGGCTTATCTTTACACCCTTTTTTGAACAAGGGTGAAACATTTGCAATTCTCCAGTCCACTGGCAGCACCCCCGAGTCGAAGGAAGACTGAAAAATTATGACCAGTGCCTCTACTTCTCTCAGTATTCTTGGATGCATCTCAACTGGTCCTGGTGCTTAATCCACTTTCAGTACAGACAGCCTATCTAATACTTCCTCTTTATAAACTTTAAACCCCTTTAGAGTCTGACTTACCTCCTCTTTCAACATTGCCTGGGTTGCATCTTCTTCCTTGGTAAAGACAGATGCAAAGTATTCATTTAATACCTCAGCTATGCCCTCTCCCTCCATGTGTAAATCCCCTTTCTGGTCCCTAATCAGGATAGAAAACTTTGGGATTTCCTTCAATGCTAGCTGCCAGTCTCTTTTCATGCTCTCTCTTTGCTTCTCTTATTTGCTTTTTCACTTCCCCTCTGGAGCTTCTATATTCAGTCTGGTTCTCAATAGTATTTTCTACCTGGCATCTGTCATAAACACACTTTTTCTCCTTTATCTTAATCTCTACCTCTTTTGTCATCCAGGGAGCTCTGGATTTGTTTGCCCTACCTTTCCCCTTCGACTGAACATACCTTGTCTGTGCCCGAACAATCTCTTCTTTGAAGATAGCTCATTGTTCATTAATGTAACATTTTCAATCTTTGTTCTGCTTTATTTTAAGACATGCCCAAAGGGTGAAAAAGTTGAACAGTTTTGGCCTTGCCACGGACTACCAGTATGCTTGAGGTAGCATTTTGTAATGAATTTTCTTATTGCTTGTATGAATAGCATTCCAGATGCTATCGATTGTGATTTCAAAGTAACTGGAAGGTGAAAATGACCAGCACCACTAAGTGAAGATTGTTTGCTGATCTTTATGTACATGATAATAAATATCAGTGGAACACAGTGGACTCACTATAAGTAACTATTCAAACTACCTCAGTCATGTAAAAGTTCATCACTGGTTCTCTGGTACAAATGGTCAGCAGTGACATTTAGGGCTGAACTACACAAACTGGTCGACCATGGGAGTCAATTCCAAAAGACCTGTGCGATATTTGAGAAAAAAAATCTAGAATGCAAAAATTGGTATCGTAGGTATCTGACAAATTGAGTGAATTATCTGGCAGCAGACAATAATCCCTGGAAGTATCTCTAAATTTGACTTAAACATCAGAGCAGTGCTTTGCACACATTCTTAAAGAGCACATGTGCTGTGGTGCGATTTATTAAAAGTTTTAGCATGCAAATGGGAGTTAGGAGCCAAGTTAAAAAGTAGGACCTCAGAGGTAGTAATCTCAGGATTGCTACCAGTGCCACGTGATAGTCAGAGTAGAAATGAAAGAATAGTCAGGATGAATGCGTGGCTTGAGAGATGGTGCAGGAGGGAGGGGTTCAGATTTTTGGGACATTGGGACCGGTTCTGGGGGAGGTGGGACTATTACAAATTGGGCGGTCTACACCTGGGCCGGACTGGAACCAATGTCCTTGGGGGTGCTTTTGCTAACGCTGTTGGGGAGGGTTTAAACTAATGTGGCAGGGGGATGGGAACCAAATGAGGTCAGTGGAGAGTAAGGATGTAGTAACTAAAGCCTGTAAGGAACTAGATAATGAAGTCAGCGTGACTAATTGAAAGAGTAGGCAGGAAGCAGATGATGAAAGCAAAGAGACTGGTGGTCTGAGGTGTATTTGTTTTAATGCAAGAAGTGTAATAGGTAAGGCAGATGAACTTAGGGCTTGGATTAGTACCTGGGAGTATGATGTTATTGCTATTACTGAGACTTGGTTCAGGGAAGGACAAGATTGGCAACTAAATATCCCAGGATACCGATGCTTCAGGCGGGATAGAGAGGGAGGTAAAAGGGGTGGAGGAGTTGCATTACTGGTCAAAGAGGATATCACAGCTGTGCTGAAGGAAGGCACTATGGAGGACTCGAGCTGTGAGGCAATATGGGCAGAACTCAGAAATAGGAAGGGTGCGGTAACAATGTTGGGGCTGTACTACAGGCCTCCCAACAGCGAGCGTGAGATAGAGGTACAAATATGTAAACAGATTATGGAAAGATGTAGGAGCAACAGGGTGGTGGTGATAGGAGATTTTAATTTTCCCAACATTGACTGGGATTCACTTAGTGTTAGAGGTCTGGATGGAGCAGAATTTGTAAGGAGCATCCAGGAGGGTTTTCTGGAGCAGTATGTAAATAGTCCAACTCGGGAAGGAGTCATACTGGACCTGGTGTTGGGGAATGAGCCGGGCCAGGTGGTTGAAGTTTCAGTAGGGGACTACTTTGGGAATAGTGATCACAATTCCGTAAGTTTTAGAATACTCATGGACAAAGACGAGAGTGGTCCTAAAGGAAGAGTGCTAAATTGGGGGAAGGCCAACTATACCAAAATTCGGCAGGAGCTGGGGAATGTAGATTGGGAGCAGCTGTTTGAAGGTAAATCCACATTTGATATGTGGGAGGCTTTTAAAGAGAGGTTGATTAGCGTGCAGGAGAGACATGTTCCTGTGAAAATGAGGGGTAGAAATGGCAAGATTAGGGAACCATGGATGACAGGTGAAATTGTAAGACTAGCTAAGAGGAAAAAGGAAGCATACATAAGGTCTAGGCGGCTGAAGAAAGACGAAGCTTTGGAAGAATATCGGGATTGTAGGCGCAATCTGAAACGAGGAATTAAGAGGGCTAAAAGGGGTCATGAAATATCTTTAGCAAACAGGGTTAAGGAAAATCCCAAAGCCTTTTATTCATATATAAGGAGCAAGAGGGTAACTAGAGAAAGGATTGGCCCACTCAAGGACAAAGGAGGAAAGTTATGCGTGGAGTCAGAGAAAATGGGTGAGATTCTAAATGAGTACTTTGCATCGGTATTCACCGAGGAGAGGGACATGACGGATGTTGAGGTTAGAGACAGATGTTTGATTACTCTAGGTCAAGTCGGCATAAGGAGGGAGGAAGTGTTGGGTATTCTAAAAGGCATTAAGGTGGACAAGTCCCCAGGTCCGGATGGATCTATCCCAGGTTACTGTGGGAAGCGAGAGAGGAAATAGTTGGGGCCTTAACAGATATCTTTGCAACATCCTTAAACACGGGTGAGGTCCCGGAGAACTGGAGAATTGCTAATGTTGTCCCCTTGTTTAAGAAGGGTAGCAGGGATAATCCAGGTAATTATAGACCGGTGAGCCTGACGTCAGTGGTAGGGAAGCTGCTGGAGAAGATACTGAGGGATAGGATCTATTCCCATCTGGAAGAAAATGGGCTTATCAGTGATAGGCAACATGGTTTTGTGCAGGGAAGGTCATGTCTTACCAACTTAATAGAATTCTTTGAGGAAGTGACAAAGTTGATTGATGAGGGAAGGGCTGTAGATGTCGTATACATGGACTTCAGTAAGGCGTTTGATAAGGTTCCCCATGGTAGGCTGATGGAGAAAGTGAAGGCGCATGGGGTCCAAGGTGTTCTAGCTAGATGGATAAAGAACTGGCTGGGCAACAGGAGACAGAGAGTAGCAGTGGAAGGGAGTTTCTCAAAATGGAGACGTGTGACCAGTGGTATTCCACAGGGATCCGTGCTGGGACCACTGTTGTTTGTGATATACATAAATGATTTGGAGGAAAGTATAGGTGGTCTGATTAGCAAGTTTGCAGATGACACTAAGATTGGTGGAGTAGCAGATAGTGAAGGGGACTGTCAGAGAATACAGCAGAATATAGATAGACTGGAGAGTTGGGCAGAGAAATGGCAGATGGAGTTCAATCAGGGCAAAAGCGAGGTGATGCATTTTGGAAGATCCAATTCAAGAGTGAACTATACAGTAAATGGAAAAGTCCTGGGGAAAATTGATGTACAGAGAGATTTGGGTGTTCAGGTCCATTGTTCCCTGAAGGTGGCAACGCAGGTCAATAGAGTGGTCAAGAAGGCATACGGCATGCTTTCCTTCATCGGACGGGGTATTGAGTACAAGAGTTGGCAGGTCATGTTACAGTTGTATAGGACTTTGGTTCGGCCACATTTGGAATACTGCGTGCAGTTCTGGTCGCCACATTACCAAAAGGATGTAGATGCTTTGGAGAGGGTGCAGAGGAGGTTCACCAGGATGTTGCCTGGTATGGAGGGCACTAGCTATGAAGAGAGGTTGAGTAGATTAGGATTATTTTCATTAGAAAGACGGAGGTTGAGGGGGGACCTGATTGAGGTGTACAAAATCATGAGAGGTATAGACAGGCTGGATAGCAAGAAGCTTTTTCCCAGAGTGGGGGATCCAATTACAAGGGGACACGAGTTCAAAGTGAAAGGGGAAAAGTTTAAGGGGGATATGCGTGGAAAGTTCTTTACGCAGAGGGTGGTGGGTGCATGGAACGCATTGCCAGCGGAGGTGGTAGAAGCGGGCACGATAGCGTCTTTTAAGATGTATCTAGACAGATACATGAATGGGCAGGAAGTAAAGAGATACAGACCCTTAGAAAATAGGCGACAGGTTTAGATAGAGGATTTGGATCGGCGTAGGCTTGGAGGGCCGAAGGGCCTGTTCCTGTGCTGTAATTTTCTTTGTTCTTTGGTTCTGGATGAGGGAACTCTGAGCTGATTCAGGAGCCTAGTTATCTCTCTGGGCTTTAATCAGCTGTTCACAACCCAAGCACCTTCACTCATTAGATCGTAGAAGATCCAACAACTGGTTGCGCTTTTGGAACATGTGTTAAATGGGTCAAGTTGATGCTTGCCCCATGTCTTCACACTGAATTGTCATTAATTTTACTGTCCAGCACTTCCCTGATGAAAGTACAAACACAAAGGCAGGCAAACGTTACCTGTCAAAGGATCTGCGTGCAAACTTTAGGAAGCTGTTTAAAAACAAACACTCATTTGTATTTTGCTCATGGCAGTTCTCACTGACACATGTCAAAGACAAAAGTCAACTAAATTTGTGGCCAGGTGGTGAACGGAAAAAAAATTGAAACTAGGTGATGCTCTAAGAATGCAAACATTTTTAAATGATGTATTCCAGTGAAACTACTTTGGAGATGTCATTTTTCAGTGTGATCCTATTTCCTTTCACATGCATCAGCATTAAGGGTACGTGCCTCAGATGATGATACTAAACTTAATTCAATACTTGATGGGTACAGATTTAATGGACAAGAACACAAAATACTTTCTGTCTATGTTTATTGTATTACCGCAATCCTATTAATCATCTTTAACAGCTAACAATTGTTTAATTAGTTTCTAAACTGGATTCGAGCAGTGTTTTCATACACTGATCAGTCAGTCCATTTTCTGTGTATCAGTTTTTATTTTACTCTGTTTTTCCTGTGCATGTTCTTGTGTATGCATGTGCACACAGAAAACAGAGAAGCAATAAACCAACTGCCATAATTTTCTTTGTCTTCTTTCTTGTGTACCTACAGAAAATCCAACCCTACCATTTTCCTACCTACTGTGCTGCAAACCCATGAACATCTACAGCTGAGACAGTGAGTGAGCAACCTGCTCCCAAGTCCACACTGAGGTCACTTTTAGCCACTCGCTAGGAGACATATGATAGTGGTTGAAGGATAGCACTCCCTCCCATACAGATTCAATGATGCAAATGGAACTGCTCCATAACACAGAAGTACACAACTGACAGCAAATGGCAGAGATCTGGTATAAATACCCCACTTATTAAAATCTTGCATTTTAAACCGAAATGGCATACATATTGGCTATATTGAGTATGCATACTGCACTTTGTTAATAGTTGGTTAATTATGTTGTTAAAGATACACAGGTGAAGGGCATTGTTTAATTAAGGACTTAGAGCAGGAGAAAGAGACGCTGCTGGGACAAGGGGCGGGGGGAGGTAGAAAGCAGGAGGCAGGGATATGTGAATAAACCAACTATCAAGCAAAGGATCTGCGGCTACCTTTATTCTTCACCACTTGGCTTGGATCCAAGTAACACACTTCACAGTCTTTAGTAATAGGTTTTCCCACCGCCCTCCACCACACCCCATCTACCAAAGGTACTGATTCTTGTAAGGTGCAAAGGAGCTTGACCATGTGGCTATTCAACATATAGACAGTTAGCGCCAAGATGCTGTCTTGCTGTGAGACATGCACACACAGTGCCGAGCAGTGGCCACTGTGACAGTGACCAGGAGTGGGAACTTTGGCTTATTTTTCTCGCCCCTAGCTAAAAATTACTGAAGTCAATTGTGCAACCCCCACATCCACCCTGACTGGGACGGAACTCCCTTCCGAACAGCACTGTGGGTGTACCTACCCCACATGGACTGCAGCGGTTCAAGAAGACAGCTCACCACCACCTTCTCAAGGGCAAGTAGGGATGGGCAATAAATGCTGGCCTGGCCAGCGACGCCCACATCCCATGAACGAATTTAATAAAAATTAATTCAACACAGACTAATCTATATGGTGCATCAGAGAATCCATGTGTACTGTTTGCCTTTGAGGATTGCCTCTGAGCCGACATTCAATAAAAGTTCCCTGGTACCTTCTCCAAGTAGTTAGTTCTATTGCTAGCATTTTAAATGGAGTTTCTGATAATGTGATTATGAAATACTAACTGCACAGCAATCAATTCTGGAAACAGAACATGAATTTAGCAGTTGCAGTGTTGGAAAATTCTATAGTACTGAAGTTCAAGACTGAGGAAGTACAGTTGGTAACTTTGAGGATCAGGAGCCCAGAAGTTATCAAATATATTGTGCAAAGGATCTGTGAAGTTAACTAAAATGTTCCAGTTATAGAAAATTAGTACCGAAACAAGATTCATCATTTAGATATCCGAATAAATTGTTTCCACTGTTAGGAATCCAGTACTGCAGTATTACAGATTTACCACATGTATCCAAACATATGAATGCATTTGCCACCAAACCCTAAACCCATATTTTCCACCAATTCAGAGGCTAAGTTATTTTGTCCTGATTACTGGTTTGTAGAAGGGCACTCTATTGGCATCATTGATAAAAAGTGTTCTCCTGCCAATCAGGGTTTCTTGTCACTCAAATCTTTCCAACTTAGTCCAGTGAGGTTTGTCAGTTCCCATCTGGAACACTGGGCCGACGATCTTGAAAACGTCTCTCAGCGATGAATTAAAGTTCTCCATGAGCAGATTTTGGATTATAATTACAAAATGTCAACATTTGGCATTTTTTAAACAGTTGAGTAAACAGTTCACAGCAGCTCTCATTTTCCTCCCTATGTTCAGTGCTGTTCTGAAAAGTAACACCAGGCTGCTCCAATAATTAACTGTTGTACAAACTTAATAGCTGAGCTAAATAAATTAAAACAAATATTTGTACTAATAAACAATGAAGATCATTCCTTATTCCCTGCAGGGTTAATGGATTCATGTTTTTACAGTTTTAGCTGAGGATCAGATCTTCAAACAGATATACCCCCTTTCAAACAGATTTACCACTTTGGATACTGCTGGGAGGGGGGAGGAGGGGGGAATTGCCTCCCAAGGGAAAGCAGCAACAGCCAAGTTCGTAGCACCATGGATGGCTCTGCTGCACAGCAGGGGAGGAAAAAGACTGGGAGAGCCATAGTGATAGGAGATTCAATTGTAAAGGGAACAGACAGGCGTTTCCTTGGCCACAAACGAGACTCCAGGATGGTATGTTGCCTCCCTGGTGCTAGGGTCAAGGATGTCTCGGAGCAGCTGCAGGACATTCTGAAGGGGGAGGGTGAACAGCCAGTGGTCGTGGTACATATCGGTACCAACGACATAGGTAGAAAAAGGGATGAAGTCCTGCAAGATGAATTTGAGTGAGGAGCTAAATTAAAAAGGAGGAGCTAAATTAAAAAGCAGGACCTCAAAAGGTAGTAATCTCAGGATTACTTCCTGTGCCAAGTGTTAGCGAGTATAGGAAGAGGAGAATAGATCAGATGAATGCGTGGCTGGAGAAATGATGCAGGAGGGAGGGATTAAGATTCCTGGGACATCGGGACCAGTTCTGGGGAAGGTGGGACCTGTACAAGCAAGATGAGTTACACCCAGGCAGGACCGGAACTGATGTCCTCGCAGGGGCATTTGCTAGTGCTGTTGGGAAGGATTTAAACTAGAATGGCAGGGGGATGGGAACCTGAGCGGGGAGACTGAGGAGGAGGAAACAAGGATAGAAACGAAAGACAGGAAACAAAAAGGCAAAAGTAGAAGGCATAGAGGGGCAGCACAGTGGCACAGTGGTTAGCACCGCAGCCTCACAGCTCCAGCGACCCGGGTTCCGTTCTGGATACTGCCTGTGCAGAGTTTGCAAGTTCTCCCTGTGACTGCGTGGGTTTCCGCCGGGTGCTCCGGTTTCTTCCCACAGCCAAAGACTTGCAGGTTGATAGGTAAATTGGCCATTGTAAATTGCACCTAGTATAGGTAGGTGGTAGGAGAATTGTGGCAATGTGGTAGGGATTATGGGATTAATGTAGGATTAGTATAAATGGGTGGTTGTTGGTCGGCACAGACTCAGTGGGCCAAAGGGCCTGTTTCAGTGCTGTATCGCTCTATGATTCTATAGAAATCAAGGGCAAGAAACAAATAGGGCCATAGTGCGAAATAATGCTGAGATGACTAAGAATGTTAAAAAGACAAGCTTAAAAGGCATTGTGTCTCAATGCGCAGGGTATTCGCAATAAGGTAGGTGAATTAACAGTGCAAATAGATGTAAATGGATACGATATAGTTGCGATTACGGAGACATGGCTGCAGGGTGACCAAGAATGGGAACTGAACATCCAAGGGTATTCAATATTTAGGAAGGATAGGCAAAAAGGGAAAGGAGGTGGAGTAGCGTTGTTAGTAAAAGAGGAAATCAATACAATAGTGAGGAAGGATATTAGCTCAGAGAATCCTGATGTGGAATCTGTATGGGTGGAGCTAAGAAACACCTAGGGGCAGAGAACATTGGTAGGGGTTGTATAAAGACCCCCAAACAGCAGTGGTGATGTAGAGGATGGCATTAAACAGGAAATTAGAGACGCATGCAATAAGGGTGCAACTGTAATTATGGGTGACCTTTATCTACATATAGATTGGGCAAACCAAATTAGCAATAATACTGTAGATGGATGAATTCCTGGATTGCATATGTAATGGTTTTTTGGACCAATACACTGAGGAACCAACTAGAGAACAGGCCATCCTTGACTGGGGATTGTGTAATGAGAAAGGATTAGTTAACAATCTTGTTGTGCGGGGTCCCTTGGGGAAGAGCGACCTTAACAGGATAGAATTCTTCATTAAGATGAAGAGTGAGACAGTTGATTCTGAGACCAGGGTCCTGAATCTAAATAAAGGAAACTATGAAGGTATGAGGCATGAGTTGGCTATGACAGATTGGGGAATGTTACTTAAAGGGTTGACAGTGGATAGGCAATGGCTATCATTTAAAGAGCACATGGATGAATTACAACAATTGTTCATTCCTGTCTGGCACAAAGGTAAAGAGGAAGGGTGGCTCAACCGTGGCTTACAAAAGAAATTAGGGATAATATTAGATCCAAGGAGGAGAAATATAAAATGGCCAGAACAAGTAGCAAACCTGAGGATTGGGAGCAGTTTGGAATTCAGCAAAGGAGGTCAAAGGGATTGATTAAGAAGGGGAAAATAGAGTATGAGAGTAAGCTTGCAGAGAACATAAAAACTGACTGTAAAAGCTTCTATAGATATGTGAAGAGAAAAAGATTAGTGAAGACAATTGTGGGTCCCTTACAGACAGAAACGGGGGAATTTATAATGGGGAACAAAGAAATGGCAGACGAATTAAATACACACTTTGGTTCTGTCTTCACAAGGAGGATACAAATTACCTCCCAGAAATGTTGGGGAACACAGGGTCTAGTGAGAAGGAGGAACTGTATGAAATCAGTATTAGTAGGGAAATGGTGTTAGGGAAATTGATGGGATTGAAGTCCAATAAACCCACAGGGCTTGATCATCTACATCCCAGAGTACTTAAGGAAATGGCCCTAGAAATAGTAGATGCATTGCTAGTCATTTTTCAAAATTCTATAGACTCTGGAACAGTTCCAACAGATTGGAGGGTAACCCGACTATTTAAAAAGGAGGTAGAGAGAAAACAGGGAATTATAGATGGGTTAGCACTGACATCAATAATGGGGAAAATGCTCAGGTCCATTATAAAAGATGTAATAGCAGAGCGCTCGGAAAACAATGACAGGATCGGACAAAGTCAACATGGACTTACGAAAGGGAAATCGTGCTTAACAAATCTACTGGAATTTTTTGAGGATGTAACTAGTAGAATAGATAAGAGAGAACCAGTGGATGTGGTGTATTTGGACTTTCAGAAGGCTTTCTATAAGGTCCCACATAAGAGATTAGCGTGCAAAATTAAAGCACATGGGATTGGGGGTAAGGTACTGACATGGATAGAGAACTGGTTGGCAAACAGGAAACAAAGTAGGAATAAATGGGTCTTTTTTCGAGTGCCAGGCAGTAACTAGTGGGGTACTGCAGGGATCAGTGGCTAGGACCCCAGCTATTCACAATATATATTAATGATATAGGTGAGGGAATTAAATGTAATATATCCAAGTTTGCAGAACGACACAAAGCAGGGTGGGAGTGTGAGCTGTGAGGAGGATGCGGAGAAGCTCCAGTGTGATTTGGTCAGGTTGAGTGAGTGGGCAAATACATGGCAGATACAGTAAAATGTGGATAAATGTGGGGTTATCCACTTTGATGACAAAAACAGGAAGGCAGATTATCTGAACGGCGATATGTTGGCAAAGGGTGACGTGCAACGAGACCTGGGTGTCCTCATGCACCAGTCGCTGAAAGTAAGCATGCAGGTGCAGCAAGCAGTTAAGAAGGTAAATGGTATGTTGGCCTTCACAGCGAGAGGATTTGAGTACAGGAGCAAGGATGTCTTGCTGCAATTATACAAGACCTTGGTGAGACCACATCTGGGGTATTGTGTGCAGTTTTGGTCTCCATATCTGAGGAAGGATATTTTTGCTATGGAGGGAGTGCAGCAAAGGTTCACCAGACTGATTCCTGGGATGGCAGGACTGACGTATGAAGAGCGATTGGGTCAATTAGGCTTGTATTCGCTAGAGTTTAGAAGAATAAAAGGGGATTGCATAGAAACCTACAAAATTCTAACAGGACAGGACAGACTAGATGCAGGAAGGATGTTCCCGATGGCAGGGGAATCCAGGACCAGAGGTCACAGTCTAAGGATAAGGGGTAAGCCATTTAGGACTGAGAGGAGGAGAGATTTCTTCACCCAGAGAGTGGTGAACCTATGGAATTCTCTACCACGGAAAGCAGTTGAGGCCAACTCATTAAATATATCCAAGAAAGAGTTAGATATAGTTCTTAGGGCTAATGGAATCAAGGGATAAAGGGAGAAAGCAGAAACAGGTTACTGAGTTTTGATGATAAGCCATGATCGTATTGAATGGCGGAGCAGGCTCGAAGGGCCCAATGGGCTACTCGTGCTCCTACTTTTCTATGTTTCTTTGTTTCAATTGGTTTGCAGTAACATAAACTCAAGGATGCAAATGCACAAAAATGTCACAATTTTCATAAATCTAAATCAACAGCATACTATGCATTACATGTGGAGTATATCATACTTTCATTATACCTGGGTCCCGTACTATACTATCCAGCTACAGCATATCACAAACTGCAACACTCTAACTTAAAGAATAGTTCAGTTGCACATTACCAATTGTACCTTAAATACACACTGATATGTGACTTCTGCATCTAAGAGTAACATGCTTAAGAGTCATTCTGGTGGTCTTTTACATTTCTTTGCTTAGTTTGAAGAAGCAACTTGTCACAATAACAAATACTGAGCTTACTAATAGCAACATTATTTCAGAATCTGCTGAATTCAATGGATAAACTTTATAACAACTATATGTTTCGTCATATTTGAAGATAATCTAGTTGTGTTTTTCATTACTTCTTAACTTCTATAATCAATGTTTGTATAATTCAAGTTTATATTTTCTAACTTTTAGAAAATATAATTCAGATTTCCTTTTGTATTCTTATCTTAACTATGTAATTTTAGTCATACATCTCGAATAGAAAGTTTTAAAGTATACTTTATTATCAAGTGGGTAATAGCAGCCAAACAGGAGAAAAATATATTCCCACATACCCCCTTCCCTCTGTCCAGTTTTCTATCCTTACCATCGTATCAAGTGTGATTGGCAAACTCAGCACAGACTGGATCAGAACCTGGGACCATAGTGATCTGTACATACATTTGTTTTGTACACTTATACCATACTGTTCAGCACAGTATTGTCACTAGCGCAGGGACTATAGGTAACTGGAGTACCTGGCACAGTCAACTAGCTTGTGCTACAGAAAATTCGGAGAATGAGATAGAGCTTCCTAATATGGAAACATTGTACTGACTCAAGTGTTCCTTTTTACAAGTGGATGTTAGTGGTTAAATTATTTTAAGAATACATCTAGCAAATGAATGGTGCCTTTCTGCGCAGAATGTGCCTCTGTCTACATTAGTAAACTGTGCAGATACGTCCAGGATTGTTTATCACAGTAACGAGACCCCTTTTCTGCGATCAAAAACAGGTCAGATACTGTAACTATTTGCCATACATGTTAGCCCATGTAAAACATTCCACCATAACTCCCACAGAACTTTCATCTTCAGAAAAGAGCAATAAAACTTTTCAATTGCCTTGCAAAATGACAATTTCTCAGTTTGGGTTGAATTTCACAACAATGACCATCCTAGATTTGTCAATAAGTAAGTGCACAGATGTCGAAACCAAAGGCCAATAGAAACCAAATCACCTGTTGCTTGACAATCATTGCAATTGATAAGGTTGTCCAAAAAGGACGCGTACCATTTCATTCACTATAGAAACATCCTATGCAGCATAATATGATTTGAAAAGTAGGCAATTCCTTTCGGACCCAGTCCAAGCCATTTTAAGCTTCACTTTTAAGAGCTAAGAGTTACAAACTAAAGCATTGTTTAAGCCTGCATGACCACACTGTTAATTGTAAGTGATCAGAAATATCTTTAACAAGTTCTTCCTGCTCCAAAGTAAAACACAGTAGTTCATAAAGTAATAAAGATAGTTGTAGCTTGAAGTCTGTTTTGGAGATATAATATGGTGGAGAAATGTCTGCCTGAAAATGGAACACAGTTTCAGCACCAACGCTGCAGTTTTCCAATTTTGAGGAATCTCAGTGCATCTTAGGCAGGACAGGAACGCAACTGTACCTAGTCACTGGATAGATAGAGTGCAAATGATGGGAAATACATATCCATTGTGCATTTCTATCATTTGTTTATTGTTACAGCATACCCGGACATATTTTGAATGAGCATATTGTACATCCATCCCCCTGTTATTTCCATGGAAAAATCCCAGCTGGGCACAACTGGACAGAGCAGCTCCCAAAGAATTTTCAGCTGCATTCCACGGATAGGCACCAGGGAACAGAGAATCCTTCCACTAAGTATTAGCATAGTATTAAGTACTCCCAAATTAGGTATTGCACACCTAGATGCAAAGCAAAGCAGCTCCTACTCTTTCACAATTGCCCAAACTCTGTACCAGGTCATCTCTCCTGCATTAGAAAGTTAAAATGCTGACAGAATAGCAATAAGACAGGGGTTCTACCTGCCACAAGGATCCGCCCCTGACTCCGGACAATTTTCTGGGATCAGTCCATTTAAAATAACTGTGGTGAGCTCACCAACCTCTGCCCAGGAAGGCCACATGGGAAACTGAAAAATTCATGCAGGAGACCTCAGATGCCTTGCTGTTTTTTGTCTCTGATATCCTGAAACTAGTTATGGTTTATCTGCAAGTCACCTTCCATTTGTTTAATCTATGTTTCCCAGACTACAGTGAAGTCTGACAGAACAAGATAATTGTAGGTTCTTTACATCTGGGGGCTGGGTTTTGTCACAGTGTTATACAGTGTGCAGTAAAGCAATGGTGGCTTTCATGTAGGCCAGATTCAGAAATGAAAATATTGGGTCCTTTGCGCTGGCTTCATGAACTTCTCGTTATTGTAACTGCAAAGAAAGAAAGAAAGAAAGAAAGAAAGGCAGCGCCTTTCACAACCTCAGGGCATCCCAAAGTGCTTTATAGCCAATGAAATTCTTCTGAAGTGTAGTCACTGTTATAACGTGAGAAATGCAGAAGCCAATTTGCTTACAGTAAGATCCCAGGGCAGAAATTTTCCCCACAGGCTTCCGTTGCCCAATGTCAGGGTCAAATGGGGGTCAGAGGCCCACAGTGGGCAAGATCTTGTTCTCCCGCCGCTGCTCCCAATGGTGAATGAAGAAAACGGCAGCCACCACGGACGGGCCCCACGCCACCGTGATCTTGCATCCATCAGCTACTTAGCATATTCACAGCAGCCACCTCCCCCCGCCCCCCCAGTCATGTGGCAGAGGCAGCCTCGGCGACGACGTTCACGGCGTCATCTGATGAAGGAGCAGGTGCTGCTGCCATTTTTAAAAGGCTGACAGCCCTGCAAACAGCACAACATAATGCAAAGTTGAACCCCTTCCCTGCGCCACAACACTACATAGTGCAGTTAACACCTTCCCCACCTCGGTGGCGCAAGATTTCCCTGGATGGGAAAATGAGTACCACATGTCATGCTGAAGATCAGGAACTGAAGGTAAGATCGCTACGGATTATATTTTAATTAATGCAAGGATGTAATTTAAATATGCAAACTCAGGTCCCATCACAGAGCAGCGGAGGGGCCGCCACAGAGTTTCCCCGCCACCGGAAGTAGTTCAGGAGACCAGGATGTAGAAGCAGTTTGGGTAGAAATGATAAAGGCAAAAAGTCACCTGTGGGAGGGGTGTACAGGCCACCTCACATTAACCACACTATAGGAGGGAGTAGAAAGGAAGAAATAATGACAGCTTGTCAGAAAGGTACAGTGATAATTATGGGGGATTTTAACCTACATACAGACTGGAAAAAGCAGATGGGCAGTGGTAGCCTAGATGAGGAGTACATAGAATGTTTTCGGGATAATCTCTTGGAACAATACGTTCTGGAGACAGAGAGCAGGCTACACTAGACCTCAGAATGTGCAACAAGATAGGATTAATTAATTACCTCATAGTTAAAGTGCCCCTAGTTAGTAGTGGTCATAATATGATTGACCTTTACATTCAGTTTGAGCGAGAGAAGAGTGAGTCCAAGACTGGTATTTTAAACTTAAATAAGAGCAATTATGAGGGCATGAAAGCAGAGCTAGCTAAGGGAACTGGCAAATTAGGTTAAGGGATAGGTCAGAGATCCAGTGGCAGACATTTAAGGGGATATTACATTTAAGGGAATATACAGAATAGATATATTTCAACGAGAAAGAAGAATTCCAAGGGTGGGACCTGCCATCCGTGGTTAACTAAAACAGTTAAAGATAGTATCAAACTTAAAGAAAAAGCCTATAATTGTGCAATGATGGGAGGTGAATCAGAAGATTGGCCAGAATATAAAAAACAGCAAAGAATGACTAAAAGATTGATAAGGAAGGTAAAATTAGAGTACGAGAGAAAGCTAGCCAGAAATTTAAAGACAAATAGAGTTTCTATTGATATTTAAATAAGAAGAGTTAACAAAGTGAGCGTTGGTCCTATAAAACGTGCTGCTGAGGAATTAATAATGGATAATAAGGAGATGGCAGATGAACTGAACAGATATTTTGCATCGGTCTTCACTATTGAGGATACAAGTAACATCCCAGTATTAGCTGTAAGTCAGGAAGTGGAAGGGAGGGAGGAACTCAAGAAAATTACAATCACCAGGGAAGTAGTGCTGAACAAATTGTTGGAGCTGCGGGCTGACAAGTCCCCGGGTCCTGATGGACTTCATCCGAGGGTGTTTAAAGAAGTGGCTAATGAGATAGTTGATGAGTTTGTTGTGATTTTCAAAAATTCCCTATACTCGGGGAAGGTTCCGTTAGATTGGAAAATAGCCAATATAACTCCTTTATTCAAAAAGGGAGGGAGACAGAAAGCAGGAAACTACAGGCCAGTTAGCTTAACATCCGTCTTAGGGAAAATGTTAGAAGCTATTATTAAAGATGTTATAGCGGGGCATTTAGAAAAATACAAGGTAATCAGGCAGAGTCAACATGGTTTTGTGAAAGGGAAATCATGTTTAACCAATTTATTGGAGTTCTTTCAGGGAGTTACATGTATAGTGGATAAAGGGAAACCAGTGGATTTATTGTACTTAGATTTCCAGAAGGCATTTGATAAGGTGCCACATCAAAGATTATTGCAGAAAATAAAATCTCATGGTGTAGAGGGTAATATATTGGCATGGATAGAAGATTGGCTAGCTAACAGGAAAGAGAATAGGCATAAATGGGTCATTTTCTGGTTGGCGAGATATAACAAGTGGTGTGCCACAGGGATCAGTGCTGGGGCCTCAACTTTGTACAATTTATATAAATGACTTCAATAAAGGGACCAAAGGCATGTTTGGTAAATTTGCCAATGACACAAAGATAGGTAGGAAAGTAACTTGTGAAGAGGACATAAGGAGGCTACAAAGGGATATAGATAGGTTAAGTGAATGGACAAAGATCTGGCAAATGGAGTACAATGTACAAAAATTTTGACAGGAAAAATAAAAAAACATATGATCTAAATGGTGAGAGATTGCAGAGCTTCGAGATGCACAGGGATCTGGGTGTCCTCATGCATGAATCGTAAAAGGTTAGTATGCAGGTTCAGCACGTAATTAGGAAAGCTAATAGAATGTTATCATTTATCGCAAGGGGAATTGAATACAAAAGTAGGCAGGTATTGCTTCAGCTATGCAGCGTATTGGTGAGACCACATCTGGAGTACAGTGTACAGTACTGGTCTCCTTATTTAAGAAAGGATGCAAATGCGTTGGAGGCAGTACAGAGAAGGTTTACTAGACTAATATCTGAAATGGGCGGGCTGTCTTATGAGGAAAGGTTGGACAAGCTAGGCTTGTATCCGCTGGAATTTAGAAGAGTAAGAGTCTATTTGATTGAAACATATAAGATCCTGAGAGGTCTTGACAGGGTGGATGTGGAAAGGATGTTTCCCTTTGTGGGAGAATCTAGAAGTAGGGGTCACTGTTTTAAAACAAGGGGTCACCCATTTAAGACAGAGATAAAGAGAAATGATTTCTTTCAGAGGGTCGTCAGCCTTTGGAATTCTCTTCCTCGAAAGGCAGTGGAAGCAGAGTCTTTGAGTATTTTTAAGGCAGAGGTAGATAGATTCTTGATAAGCAAGGGGGTAGGTGGAAATGTGGAGTAATCAGTTTAGCCACGAACTTATTGAATGGCGGAGCAGGCTCGAAGGGCCGAGTGGCCTACTCCTGCTCCTAATTCGTATGTTCGCGTGTAAATCGGGTCCAGCAATCCCGGCATCGGATTTTGGGTTCCGTGGCGCCTTTGCCCTGCCGATTCTCCCTCTCCACCGCACCACACCCCCACACCCTGCCCCCCGACACGGAACCTCACATTGGGCTGGGAACAAAATCCAACCCAGTGTGTTGGGAACACAGTCACCCAGTGAATTTCCCCAAATTGGCCAATTAGTAGCCAGAGGACGGCTTGTCATCCAATTAGGGACAGTGGGCAGGCTCTCAAAGCTGCAGGCTGCCTTTTCAGGTAAGTAAGGGAGAGGATACCACAAGATGGAGGTCCCCTCTCTTACACTTTAAGCTATTAAAGAAAAATTAAACTCAGCAGGCGGGCCACCGGGGCGGGGGGGGGGACCCATTCACAGGGCAGCTAGCGGATGCAGCTAAAGCCATGCAGGCGGGGAGGGCCTCAAAGCCTGGCTGGAGTGCTAGCCCCCCACTCCACCGTTGCCACCTGGTGGCCACCTCCAGGCAGCGTGCCTAGTCCCTGACGCCTCTGGAGGCCCCAGGCAGACTGGAAAATTCCAGTCGGTCTCTGACAATAGGCCTTAAGTGGCCTTTAAGTAACTCAATTGGCTATCCACAACTAGGTGGGTAGCCCTACTGCACCACACCGCCCATCCCACGCCCCCCCCCCTCCCCCCCACCCCGCACAATCCCACCTCAGGGAAAATGGCCCGGAGGCAGGATGGTGCCACCAAACAGGCACATCAGCCAGTGGCACAAATTTTCATACCCACCCACCTCCATGCTCACCCCCATCAGGAGCTAAAAATCCTGTCCCCAGAGACAGAACTGTGATAATTACCAGATAATATTTTATTGATGGCCCATGAAGGATAAATAGATCCCTCAGGATACCAGAGGGAACTCCCCTGCACTTCTTCAAAATAGTATTATGGAATTTTCAATGTCCACCTGAGAGGTCAGACAGGGGCTCAGGTTAACATTTCATTTGAAAGATGGTGCTTTCGACAGTGCAGCACACCCTCAGTACTGTACTGCAGCGTCAGCCTAAATTTTGTGCTGAAGACTCTAGAGTGGGACTTTGAATCAACAACCTTCAAGCTGTAAGACAAGAGTGCTACATTTGACCTGGCTGACACTCAAACGGAACATGCTAGTGTTGCATCTTGGCATAAGGACATTGGTGTGCTTAATAAGCTCACTACCTTTAGAAAGTTAACAGTGGAACTCAGAATACCAGGAGCAGACTAGAAAACCTACAGAGTATGGTAGAATAGTGGTTATGTTCCTGGACTAGTAATCCAGGTAACGTGAATGTAAATCCCATCATGTCCGTTTAAGAATTTGAATTCAGTTTACAAAACTGGAAGCCGGCAGACTGTCTTAAAAGCCCATTCGTCCAGAGATACCTTTTTGGGAAGGAAACCTTATCTGGTCTGGCCTATATGAGACACCACTGTGGTTGACTCTTAGCAAGCCACTCAGTTCTATCAACCTGCTTTACATCGAGAAGGTGGTCCACCTTCTCAGGACAACCAGGGATGATCAATAAATGCTGGCCACAGAACCATTTTTTTTTAAGTGGATCTCTCCTGCCAGCAGCTGAATATTTATATTTGTTTGTGCTGTCAACTACACAAGACCTGTGTATCGACGTGATGACATAATCATCCATCTGCATTGTATATGTTTCTGTGCTGCAGGTCTGGGTGCATGCAGCCAGTACAACCAGCCCATTTTATCTTTCAAAATTGCGAGTGATACCAGAAGTGAACCAGGAATATCTTAGATTGAGGCCCTGGAAGCTGCTACAACCAAGGTATTGAGCAGTCTTTAATTCCTTCCTTATCTCTGTGTTACAGGAATAAGAATAGGTGAGCTAGGTTTGCCAATGATTCGATTATCACAATGCCTGAGGTACTGCATTATGCAGGCTTAAAATTAAGTCACCACAGGCTATTAAAAATAAATTTCAAAATCAAGATGTTTCTTTCACCATTAAACTCTATCTTGGGCATTGTATGATTAGCTGGCAGAGTTGCAATCTGTTGGGATTCCTTGTTCTTTCCCACACTGTATGCCAACATAATTAATCTTAACAGTAACCTTGAGCTGATTGGGACTTTTTCCTGCTCTGCTGTCTGTGCATGTTATCATACAAAGCATTCTTAGAGAATTTTACCTGACGTTCCTCCTGCTGTGAGGTTGTTTAATCAATGTATTCAATTTTTGCCTAGCTGTAAAATAGCAATGAAAACAGAAAATGCTGGAAATACTCAGCAGGTCAGGCAGCATCTGTGGAGAGAAAACAGAGTTAACATTTCAGGTCTGTGACTTTTCACCAGTTAGGGTTAGAAATGCATTAGGTTTTAAGAAGTGAAGGAGGGGAGGTGGGGAAGAGAACAAAAGGAAAGGTGTAGGATAGGGTGGATG